>NC_139560.1:37931553-38357916 GCF_965112155.1 Podarcis liolepis
AATGGTTCCCAGTGAGCTAAGTATTTCAGAGAAAGATAAAAATAGATCGTTGTGACATTGCCCCCCCCCCATCACCCAATTATAAAGAACTTGGTTTTATATTCTAACATATGGATTTCTAGTATTGCTGCTTTTAACAAGGCAAAAAGAAGTCACAAATATGTTCTTACTTTGTAAATCAAACTATTTTTCAGGCATGTACACTAGAATGTGAAGGAAAGTTGCCTTCTGCCAAGGCCTGGGAAACCTGCAAAGACCTTCTGCAACTGAGTAAACTGGATCTTTCCCAGGAAGGCATTGGTGCCCTAGGGGACAACCCAAAAGAACAGGATGAGAGTCATTTGCTAGCCAAAAAATATGGTGGCTTCATGAAAAGATATGGTGGCTTCATGAAGAAGATGGATGAGCTCTACCATATAGAACCAGAGGAGGAACCTAATGGAGGAGAAATCCTTGCTAAAAGGTATGGAGGCTTTATGAAGAAGGATGCTGAAGATGATGCCTTGGCTAATTCTTCTGATCTGCTGAAGGAGCTTCTTGGAACAGGGGAAAATGCTGAAACTGGGCATTATCAGGATCTGAATGATGGTGAAATCATCAAGAGGTACGGTGGCTTCATGAGGAGCATCAAGCGCAGTCCTGAATCAGAAGATGATGCCAAAGAGCTGCAAAAGAGATATGGTGGCTTCATGAGAAGAGTGGGGAGGCCAGAGTGGTGGCTGGACTACCAGAAACGATATGGTGGATTTCTTAAGCGTTTTGCCGATTCTCTCCTTCCTTCAGATGAAGATGGAGAAAGTTATTCCAAAGAGGTTCCAGAGATGGAAAAAAGATATGGTGGATTTATGAGATTTTAATTACCTTCCATTTGTCCTTTTTGTCCCAAATCAAAGACTGCCTCATTGATCATAATTTATTGTCATGTGTTGCTTGTACTGTACAGTTTTTTACTGTCCTAGTTTATAATGCAACCTGCTGTCTGTTATTTCAAGTTCTGTGCTCTTTTAAGTCAACAAATAACTTCTGTAACGACTTCTAATTTGTCTGTTGTACTTTTCATGCTAAAACTATTTTAATTACCACAGCCATTTCTTTAAAACAGTGCAACTGCTTAGTTGTATATACAATAAATTGTTCATCCTAACTGCATACTATATCCTGAAGTATTTTTTCCCCAGCAATCACTACAATTCATTTCTTTCTGCACATGTGAAATTGAATTTATTTCCCTCTCCTTTCTCTTTCATTTTAATTTTTCAAATTTATTTTAGGAAACTTGAAGTGAATAGTCACTACAACAGGCATAGGCAACCTTTGGCCCTCCAGATGTTTTGGACTACAATTCCCGTCATCCCTGACCACTGGTCCTGTTAGCTAGGGATCATGGGAGTTGTAGGCCAAAACATCTGGAGGGCTGAAGGTTGCCTATGCCTGCACTACAACCATCTATGCCACACATACACATTAAAGCTCTAGAGGATGGTCAGTATATAATAATTTGTACACCTTGTTTGCAAACTGAATTAACAGTACACATCCCCATTTTAAGAAAGAAATTATAGTCTCAGAATTTCTGAGGACTTGCTATTTCTCAAATTTAACAACTTTTAACAGAATTCCAAACTGTATAATTCAATAGTGTTTAAATTAATAAAAATGACACCAAACTGCATTAGTTTGGGATCTTCCCATATTGTATATGTACAGAAATGGCTCTGCTGGATGTTGAGCTCAGGTTGCAGCTGATTACTATTACTATTTATTAAATTTGTATACTGCCCTTCATCCATAGATCTCAGGGCAGTTCACAGCATAAAAATACAAGATAAAAACACAAAACACATAATAAAAATAAGACCAAGAACAAAACTAACCAATACCTCGTCTCTCCCACCTGCTCTCACACAAATTTAAAAAGGTATAGGATGTTAATCAGCTCGAGGCCTGGTTAAAACGGAACATTGTTTCACCTTCTTGGAGCTGAATTAGCCTTTTGTCAGAATTATAGGAACTCATAGGAAGCTCAATATCTCTCAAGAACAATCCCAAAATGGATCTACACTTTGCACTGGCATTTCAAGATTTGCTTCTCTTTGGTTTTCTTTGGTTTTCTAACTACTTTCTCCATACATGTTCACCTCATATATAAATATCTGTGAGTCTATCTCACAGGATTATGTTGCTTCAAACAATGGACTAAATTCTGTAAGGATGAAGGTCAAGCTAACCTGGTCACTCACTAAAGGACTGTCATTGTTGCCATCCTAATTTTGTTTCATACACCCGCATGGCAATCAAATAGCAGTAAAACATATTAGAATTTGTTTCGGAAAGTAGTAGTTCAGGGTCTCTGTAGTGCACAGCAAATGGTGTAATTTACACTATGATTCCTTATGAGATTGGCCCAAGCACAAGGTGTAGCTACCCCTAATTTTATCCTCACAATCGGGTCAGGTAGACTTGACTGAGAGACTGTGATGAGTGGAGAATCACTGGGTGAGCCTCACTGATCAAAGAATTTGAACCTGGGTCTTCCCAGCCTAAGCCCAACACTCAGATCATTCCACTACATAGACTCCATTCGCTTTCAGCAGGGATGAGGATCCTGTGACCCTGCAGGTGTTGGGCTCCAACTCCCATCAGCCTCAGCTACCATCAGCCAAAAGCCATGGATGATGGGAGTTGCAGCCTAGGAAAATCTGGATTCCTCTTGCCTGCCTTACAGCATCCCAAGCTCCCTCTTTTCCTACACAATGAAGACTTCTCTTGCTTAGTTGTTTTCCTCCAGTTTCTTTTCAAGCTTTTCTCCAGCTGCAGGGCATCTGCTGCATAAACTTTTTGTGCATCTCTCTTTTCCCTACCCAGCCCTTTGAACTGTCAGATCTTATCTCGTTTCTTCCTTTCACAAAGGGCAAAAATCACAGCTTTTTCCATATGTTTGACAATACAGTTTATAATATTTTAAGGGGAACATCTTGTAATAGAGGATTAACATGGTGTCAGACAAAAGGAGGCATCTCTAAGTGAATGTGGCAGCAGTTGTGGAAAGGTTGCATGTAGTCTATATTCATTTGAAGACATTAGGAAAAATATTTAAAGTGTATAAATCATAGTTATTTTAGGGAAGCTTTTAATATTTGATGAATTATTGTATTTTAATATTTTGCTGGAAGCCACCCAGAGTGGCTGGGGAAACCCAGCCAGATGGGCGGGGTATAATAAATTATTATTATTATTATTATTATTATTATTATTATTATTATTATTACTACTACTACTACTACTACTACTACTGCTACTGCTACTACTACTACTACTACTACTACTTTAAAGGGTTAGAAAACAATCAATTTTTCCTCTCCTCATATTTTTAACTTTTTTTAAAAAAATGCATCTTTGTTTTAGAAGAAAACTCAAGGTAGCTGACATTACAGAATTAAACACAGCATAAAAGAATCAGTAGAACAATAATATCCACATTGAAACAGCAATCAATAAAACCTCCACATCTGCTGGAACAAGGTCGCTGATTATGGATGGGTTGCTGATTATCAGCGCTTCCTGGCACAACCACATCTTTGCCAAATAGCATACAAATAAGATGATCGTGATCATGATGATAACATTGGCAGTTACGAGGTCTGGGGCAGTTAGGATTCTAATGAAGGGCTAGGGAACTTGTGGCCCTCTGGAATTGTTGGGCTTCAACTATCAACAGCTACAGCCAGCATGGCAAAGGCCAGTGGTGGTGAGAGTCATTCCAGTCCAGCACATAGCTGTCAACGTTTCCCTTTTTTAAAGGGAAATTCCCTTATTCCGAATAGGATTCCTCACCAGAAAAGGGAAAAGTTGACAGCTGTGGTCCAGCAACACCTGGAGGGCTGCATGTTCCCCACCTCCTTTTCTAAACTGAAGGTGTCCTTTCTCCCAAAGACCTCTGCTCTCAATCAGAATGCATAGGAGGGAATTATGAGACAAGCTTGCTGTGAGTTCTGCAAGACTCATCCCGGTTCTGCTCATTTTCACCTGGCCTGAAAGGGAAGGATTCCGACTGCTCCTGCTGCTCACAGTGCCTAGAGAGCAATCAGGGTGGTGTCTTGTTTAGGGGTTACTCCTGGAAGCAACTTTTAGTTGTGGAGGAAATGTATTGTTTTTGCTCCTATTTGGATTCTCTTCTTGTATTTCTATGGTTAGGCCTCCGTATGAATTACTAGTGAATTGTTTGATTGTAGCGTATATTTGTTAATATGAGATGTGAGTAGCCTTTAAATATTAGTATGAGAACTTCCATTTTTGCTATGTCTTGTATTTGTTAGCGAATTATCTGGAAGCGTTGCTATTTAATGTAAACTTTTCTGATATTGTGAGCCGTTTGCAGCATGGCTTATCATGGAAAAACGGCATACAAATAAACAGATGATGATCATTTAATGAGCACTTCCTGTTGTTTTCTCCAAGGATAAAATGAAACCAAAATCACACTTAAATTTAAGCCAGTGCCCAGCATTCCATCCCATGCTAGCAGCAATAAAATGGATTTTTATGTAGTTACCGGGACAGTAGTAGGATATCCACACTCTTGATGGTATTCTTGAATGTTTCCCTTGCAGACAATTGGAGGAACATTCAGTTCCCTGAGCAACTCCGATTCTATAAAGATAGGGCCAGCCTAACCATGAGGCAGACTGAGACAGCCGCCTCAGGTGGTGGAATCCAAGGGGCTGTGGTGGCTTCCTGGTTCTAGTGAGATCTCACAAGAGGGAACCTCTTTGGCAAGGGGGTGGAAACCTTGCACACAGAGCAGCATCTTCCCACTTCGCCTCAGAAGGCAAAACAGGATGGGCCATCCTTGTATAAAGGCTTTCGAAGCAAGAAAAAACATATTAGAAAAATGCACAAATGTGTGGCAGCTGTGTGCTTTTGGGTTGTGAATTAGGATCACATACCACTGGAAAGTTCTAAATTTCCATTTTTAAAAGGCTACATACAGATACAACTATAATGGCAAGCAGGCATTGTAGTAAAATGTTTCTGGTCACTATAATTATAAAAAGGAAAAGGAAAAAAGCTGCTGTGTACCATTCTCGTGTGTTTTCCTATACTCATATGCTCTTGAAAATACCCCAGTCCGTTTTACATTAGACAATTTGCAGTTGCTATGAGGATGTCAAAGAAGAGTTTGAAGAGAGTAGTCATGGAAAATCAGAGCATTCTCTTTAGGAAACTTAGATACAAAAAAGTCTACTTTGTTTGGAACAAATTTTAATATGGTTAAGCTGCAATCCTATGGGAATAAGCCCAACTGACTCCAGTGGGACTTATTTTTGAATAGACATGTGTAGGATGACATTGTAAGGATTCTACATATGACGCTCCAGACTGTGTTACTCACCATGACTAGACCAATTGAAATGAATGAACCTAACTTTAATGGGTCTACTCTGAGTAGGACTAGCACCCAAGTGCATTGGCAACTATACTAAGCTTTCTTTTTTGTGGTGGGTTTGTGGCTCCATTCCTTCCTGGAGGAGTACGTGATTTTTTCATAAGTCACTCTGAGTTACCTTTTCTTTAAAAACAAACCAACCCACAAATGACTAATGAATTCAATAAATAATAGTACTAAATGAAGGGGATACAATTTTTAAGAAACATTAGTTTAGTCTTAATGGATATGTTTATTGAATTCTTTTACCAAACACCAGAAATCATCAGACATGGCCTGTTACTCAGCTCCAGAACAAAGAACAAAATAACTCACCCGAAGAGAGTTTGTGTTGTTGTTCTTCCAATCGAGCAGTTTGATGACTTCTCCATAGATGGGGGAAATTATGTGTATAATAACTAGAAATAAGTAACTTTATAAAAGACATTTTCGTGCTGTGATTTTGGAATACAGCCCCCACAATGTACACAATGTGAATTCTTCAAATCCCCAGAACAAAGAGAAATACAGCTCATCAAAAACACGTAGGGAGTGCAGAATGGAGCGGAATCGTGTTTCTTTCCCTTTCTCTTTTTAACATTCTTTCTTGCCATCAGAGTGAGGCTCATCATATCTTCCCGGGATTGGACACGAATAGCATTTTAAGCTCTTGGGCACATCCTCAGCATTTTGTCATCCCGCTGAAATCCTGGTGAAACAAGGTTTACAAAATCTGGGCGAGTTTCTAAACTCATTTAGTGGAAAGTGCTTAAAAGTTTCCTTCAAGCATTCTAAGCTCTCAATAGTAGGGTGTGCCTGTGTATTCCTCCTTCATACCTGTTTAACCTTTAAGCCCCAACGCAGCTGGCATCTAGTCATCCTCACAAGTAATTCCCATGGACGGTGTTACAGAGCTTACATAAAGCAGGAGTCACACTATTAATTTAGCTTCACCTCCAATATTGCATCACCTTCCTTAGAGAATCATGAATTTCCCAAGGCTGCCAGACAGAAGTCAAACACACGAGCTCCTAGGCCTGCTCATGTATACAGGTTCTGGGCAATCGTGGTATATGCTCAGCCAGGTGCCCTGCTCACCTACTGGATTCACGTCAGATGACTGCTGGCAAAGTGCAGTGGGACCCAATGCTAAGATGGACCTAAAAGCCTGAGTCTATTCCAAAGTCATGACTTTAGTGAGGCACAAGTAGGGCTTCTCTATAGGAAGTGAAGTCCAGTACACAAGCACCCCCTTGTGAGCCATGGCTGCATGTGTTTCTATTACCTTGGCCCTATTCACACCTTGCTCACCTGTGAAGCATACCCAAACATGCAAGGCAGAGCTTCACTTTTAGGCCCACCCCTGCTCATCTTTTTGCAACAACAGAGAAATAGTAACAAGGACTGCCTCTTTTCATATGAACCTACCCAGACCTTGAGATCATCTTCTGATGCCCTCATTCATGTGCCCCCTCCTTGAGAGGTTTGGAGGGTGGCAACACGAGAATGAGCATTCTCTGCAGTGGCTCCCCGTCTGTGGGGAGTTCACCTGGCGCCTTCATTATACACCTTTTTAACATTCCTTTTTAACCAGGCTTTTGATTGATCCAATTTACATCCTATGCTCTTTTAAAATGGGGGGGGTGTTGGGGGGGGACTACTGGGTTGTTGTTTTTATTTTTATTAGGTATTTTGTGGTTTTATATCTTGATTTTGGTCTGTGAACCACCCTGAGACCCCTGGGTATAGTGCGGTATAATCATCATCATCATCATCATCATCATCATCTGCTCACATTTAGAGGCTCTGCATGATCAGAACAGCTGCTCAGCCAAATTCATAAATATATCCTGGAATAGAATCATAGACTCATATTCTCTCTCTCTTATACAAAGAAAAGTTCTACAATTCTGGAAATACAAAGTTTGTGCAATGCACCCAGGTGAAGCTGAAATGGAATTCTGCCCCCCTGCTTTTTTCTATTTTTCTTTTCAAATTCTAATGACTTTCCGCAGATCATTTCAACAGCTTAGGTTGAAGGTGGTCTATTAAATTTCATTTGTGAAATCTCCCCTTTTCTCAAAGTTGCTCAACCCTATGAGGTAGACTAGACTGAGGGATGCTGACTTGGTTGAGGCCGTCCAGTGAGTTTTTTTGACTGCGTCGAGATCTGAATCCCAGTCTCCTAGGTCCTAATCCAGCACTCTGGCCACTGCACCACACTGTATTAAGCAGTACTTGATGAAGCTTAAACAACCACTAAGGCAGTGCCAGTGTGATGGCCTGGGATTTGGGCTCGGACTCGGAACCAGAGTAGTCTCGGTCTGCACCGGATCCTCTGCCTCAGGCGGCATCTGAACCGAGTATGGGGCCTGATTCTGAAGAGCCCCAGTCTGCACAGGTTCCCCTGCAACAAGCACCAGCTGAGCTGAGTCAGAGGCCTGAGCCTGACCAGGCTCCAGATGCGGGGATTACCTCGTTGCCCTCTGCTGGGCAATCACGTGCAGCTGCTCCATTACCAGTTGGGTCAGGAGAGGCTGAGGCAGCCTCTGGGTATAGTAACCCACCAACATATCCTGAGCTGCAGAGACTGAGGACTGAGAGAAGGAGAGACCTGAGTATTCACAAGAGGAGTGCGCACCCTTGGGCAAGACAGGGATGCAAGTCACCAGGGGATCAGGACCGGCCATTACCCTGACAGAGATAAAAGGCTGCTGGACCCTGCCCCAGGTTGCGGGAGCAACATTGCTGCTTACTGGAACCTGCCTGTTACCCTGTGCCTGACCTAGCCTGGTTTCCTGCCTTGGCCCTGTTGGACTGACTCCTCGTGGAATCCTTGGATTCGGGACCGGACCTGGACCATGTTGGTCGGGTTAACCCCCAGGCCCAGCACAGCCAGATACATTTATAGTGTTTCAAGATAATTTATTTATTGCATGTTAACACAATTTACTGTTTCTACCTCTGCTTGAGTTAAACATCTGCTACGCCACACAACTGGCCTCTTGCCATTTTAAGGATCAGTTTAATTATTCTTAACATGTCAGAGCTGGCAACCAAGTAAAGCCGCTTTATCTTATTACACATAACACCAAATTAATATATATAACAGCAAATAATTGCCCACTCATCATAATTCTTAACATGTCAGAATCATAGAATCATAGAGCACTCCTGACATATGGTTGTCAAGCCTCTGCTTAAAGACCTCCAAAGAAGGAGACTCCACCACACTCCTTGGCAGCAAATTCCACTGTCAAACAGCTCTTACTGTAAGGAAGTTCTTCCTAATGTTTAGGTGGAATCTTCTTTCTTGCAGTTTGGATCCACTGCTCCGTGTCCGCTTCTCTGGAGCAGCAGAAAACAACCTTTCTCCCTCCTCTATATGACATCCTTTTATATATTTGAACATGGCTATCATATCACCCCTTAACCTCCTCTTCTCCAGGCTAAACATGCCCAGCTCTTTTAGCCGTTCCTCATAAGGCATCGTTTCCAGACCTTTGACCATTTTGGTTGCCCTCCTCTGGACACGTTCCAGTTTGTCAGTGTCCTTCTTGAACTGTGGTGCCCAGAACTGGACACAGGACTCCAGGTGAGGTCTGACCAGAGCAGAATACAGTGGCACTATTACTTCCCTTGATCTGGCAACCAAGTAAAGCCGCTTTATCGTATTATAGATAACACCAAATTAATATATGTAACAGCAAAAAATTACACACTCATAATGCATAGGGTTCCCATATAAACCAGAAACTTCTGGTGGTGCCCAGGGGGCGGTAGCTAACATGGCCACCTGGGGGGATTTTCTAATTTATGTCTGGGATTTTTTTCTGTTCCCCCACAGAAGCAGAAGCACTGAGAAGAGGTCACTTTGTTGTTGCCTCCCAGAAGACCTGCCTGCCACCCTGCTATCCACTGCTGCCGGTCGCCCACAAAAAGCTCAACAACTTTGGACGATCTCTCCAAGAAAGCTCAATACAGTGGTACCTCAGGTTAAGTAATTAATTCGTTCCGGAGGTCCATTCTTAACCTGAAACTGTTCTTAACCTGAAGCACCACTTTAGCTAATGGGGCCTCCCGCTGCTGCCACACCGCCAGAGCCCAATTTCTGTTCTTATCCTGAAGCAAAGTTCTTAACCTGAAGCAGTATTTCTGGGTTAGGGGAGTGTGTAACCTGAAGCATATGTAACCTGAAGCGTATGTAACCCGAGGTACCACTGTAACTTTTTGGATGGTCGCCCCAAGAAAGCTCAGCAACTGTGTCTGGATTTTTACCTCTTGAAATATGGAACTCTAAATTAGTGAGACTATGGTACGTGACTCCACTTAAGACTGCCAAATACCTAGAGAAATTGTAATGATCATTCCTGGAAGTGTGGAAAGAGAAGCCGGGTCACATGCCTTGCCAAGCCACACTCCCAGGCTACACTCCGAGAATACATTCCACAATGGCCCTGCCCTGCCCTCTCTTTGTCTACTGTGCCCTGTCTGGGATGAGTCCTTGATCACTAATCATGCCTCTTGCTTTCTTAGAACCAGAGAGGGGTGTGTTTGAAAACTTCTTACTCTGACTGTCAAAAGGTAAGTGTCCCACCTGCTACTCCATCCACTTTTGCTTCTGAACCTGCCCAGCCCAGACATATGGCTTCCCATTAAGGTTGCCCATGAAGATATGCAACCCTAGAGCTGAAAACCCCTGCTTTAAATCCCAAAAGTTATTTATTAACTTATTTAAAAGATGCAGCATTTGGGGGGTGGGAGAAATGGAGAAATAATTTTGTTATATAGTGCCATTTTTGCTTTTTGATATATAAACGGGAAAGAAAATAAGCCCCTTGCTTTAAATAGTGGCTTATTAAATTATGGGAACTGGCAGTCCTAAGTGATGTACTATTGACTCAGTGGAAGGAAAGCAACAATGAGAGTAGGAATGGGAGCCATTAGGGAGTTCTTGCAATATAAGGCAAGGAATGCTATGGTGCAACGTCTCCCACTCCTTATTGGTGTCAAGCTTGGAGAGTCCTCCCCTTCCTTTCATAACTTCACAGATAAGAATTAACAAGCAGTCGGTGGATTTTATTACAGCTTCATGTTGCGGTCACAAAATACGCAGCTCCTGGCAAGGAGGGCAGTTGCCTACTCTAACCCCTACTTCCGACTTCCGCAGCAAGAAACGCACCAATGGGAAGTTCCTCCCTCCCTCTGCCTCCTTTGCTCCCTGATACGTTCAGACCTCCGAGTCTGGGGAGAAGGGGAGGTCCCCCATACTCTTGATTGACATCTCTCCTAGCTGTCCCCTCCCTTCTGGTCCCCGTGACATTACCTTGTAGCTGGGTAGCTCCTCTCTAATCTGTTCAGCTTCTGTGTCTGTGTCTGCCTGTCTCTCTGCTTCTGAAAATGCTGGAGGCAGGGGGGGGGCAAATACTTCCCCCGCCCCTCTTCTGAGAGAAGCTGATCTGCCTGCAACTGCATTCCCCCATTTTCAGATCCAGACCATTCCCTGACATCTGGTTTATCTCAGGGGTTCTCAAACTGTGGTCCGCAGATGAGCTTTAGTCATGTGGTCTGCAGTGTCTGTGGATTCGTGGTTGAAGACAGGAGATGGCACATCCCTCCCATTAAATATTCATATTGATTTCTAACTATATTTCATTTATTACCGTATATACTCGTGTATAAGCTAACTTTTTCAGCACATTTTTTAATTCTGAAAAAACCTCCCTCGGCTTATACTCAAGTGAGGGTCCTCTTTGCCACTGTCGGTGGCAGCAGAGGAGGAACGAGCCCTTTCGGGCTGTGTATTCTTCCTCCGCCACTGCTGCCACCAGCCTCTACCTAGCACCCTAGGTAGGCAGGGGGACGGGAGGGGCTGAGGGGGAGAGAGAAGCCCCCTTTGCCGTGTGCGCATGCGTGCACACACACACTCTGGCCCACCAGGAGGTTTATGGTGTGGTGAACCGGCTTATACTCAAGTATATACAGTATATTGTATTACATTTTCTATGCACAACAATATACAGTAGTACCTCGGGTTACATACGCTTCAGGTTACATACGCTTCAGGTTACAGACTCCGCTAACCCAGAAATAGTACCTCGGGTTAAGAACTTTGCTTCAGGATGAGAATAGAAATTGTGCTCCAGTGGTGCGCAGCAGCGGGAGGCCCCATTAGCTAAAGTGGTGCCTCAGGTTAAGAACAGTTTCAGGTTAACAGGTCAGAGCCAAACAGTACAAATTGAAAGCTTTTGCAGATGATTTAGTATTGATGTTACAGGAGCCAGAATCTAGTACTAAAAGAGTATTAGAATTGATTCAGGAATTTGGTCATGTGGCAGGATTTAAGTTGAACAAGTTAAAAACTAAGGTGCTTGAGAAAAATTTGACACCGATTGAGAAAGAGAGGTTTCAGAAGGAGACAGGTTTAACATTGGTTAAGAAAGTAAAATACCTGGGGGTTAATATGACCGCTAAGAACTTAAACCTATTTAAAGACAATTATGAGAAATGTTGGTCAGAAGTGAAAAAGGACCTAGAGATATGGTCAAACTTGAAGCTTTCCTTGTTAGGTCGAATTGCTGTTATAAAGATGAATGCATTGCCAAGAATGTTATTTTTGTTTCAATCATTGCAAATCTTGGACAAAATGGACTGTTTCAAGAAGTGGCAGAGAGACATTTCTAGATTTGTCTGGCAGGGCAAGAAGCCCAGAATAAAATTTAAAATATTAACTGATGCAAAGGACAGAGGTGGATTTGCCCTGCCAGACCTTAAACTCTATTATGAATCAGCGGCATTTTGCTGGCTGAAAGAATGGCTGCTTCTTGAGAACACAGACATTTTGGATTTAGAAGGTTTTTATAACGTTTTTGGGTGGCATGCATATTTGTGGTATGACAAGGTTAAAGCACATAAAGCATTTAAAAACCATATTGTCAGAAGAGCATTGTTTAATGTCTGGACAAGAGATAAAGACTTACTTGAAAATAAAACCCCAAGGTGGTTGTCACCGATGGAAGCAAAGGCTCAGAAAAAGCTCAATATGGAGGCCAAATGGCCGAAATATTGGTAAATTTTGGAACAAGAAGGAGACAAATTGAAACTGCAGAGTTTTGAGAAATTAAAAGATAAAGTGCGAGACTGGCTTCATTATTATCAGATAATGGAGGCATATAATTTGGATAAGAAAATTGGCTTCCAGGTGGAAAAATCAAAATTAGAAACAGAACTGTTAGAACCTAAAACTAAGATTTTGTCAAAGATGTATAGCTTGCTGTTGAAATGGAATACTCAGGATGAAACGGTGAAATCTGCTATGATTAAATGGGCACAAGACGTTGGACATAACATTATGTTTGCTGACTGGGAACAGTTGTGGACCACAGGTATGAAATTTACGGCATGTAATGCCCTAAGAGAGAATATTATGAAAATGATATACAGGTGGTACATGACACCAGTCAAGCTTGCAAAAATCTATCACTTGCCCGATAATAAATGTTGGAAATGTAAAGAAACTGAAGGTACATTCTTTCACCTTTGGTGGACGTGCCCAAGGATTAAGGCTTTCTGGGAGATGATATATAATGAAATGGAAAAGGTATTTAAATATACCTTCTTGAAGAAACCAGAGGCCTTTCTCCTGGGCATGGTCGGCCAATTGGTGCCAAAGAAGGATAGAACTTTCTTTATGTATGCCACAACAGCAGCAAGAATACTTATCGCAAAGTATTGGAAGACACAAGATCTACCCACCTTGGAAGAATGGCAGATGAAGGTGATGGACTACATGGAACTGGCAGAAATGACGGGCAGAATCCGAGACCAGGGAGAAGAGTTGGTGGAAGAAGATTGGAAAAAGTTTAAAGACTATTTACAGAAATATTGTAAAATTAATGAATGTTAGAATTATGTTGGATAGAAACTAAGTGGTTTATAGCTGTAATGTTATAAGGGAATTTTTTGTATCATCCTTGGTTTGGAAAGGTAGCACAGAGATAGAGGAAGAGGGTATTGTTTAACTGGCAATGTTATTTTGATGTGTCTCATTTTGAGGTCCCTTCCCTTTTTGTTGTTACAATTGTCTTTTTCCTCTTCTTTTTCCTCCGCTTTAATGATTATCCAGCAGTGGAAAATGCAGAAGTCATAAAAAATGTAAAACTGTAATTCGTTTACTGCATTAAAATGTTTTTATAATGGGGGTGGGTGTTCACATGTAGCATTTGGTAATTAGTACTTTGCAATATTTTATTCTTAATATCCTTAGTAATTACAATAAATATATTTCCTGGTTCTAAAAAAAAGAACATGGGCAACACAATAAATGTGCTGCTGCAACCTAATATATATATATTTAAAAACTTCTTTCTAACCTGCATTGCAAGCCAGCCTACTACATAATCAGAGGCATTGTTTACTCCCTGAGTAAGAAAACAAGTACCCATTTATATTGCTTTAAATGTCTGCCAACATTTTATACCTGTTGTAAGTTCAGTTCTTGATTTCAAAATGCCCATAATGATTTCAATCTTGGTTGTGTATAATAAGCTTCTAATGACAGGTCACTACTTTATTATAAATATGATTATTTCTAACATGCAAAAGCTAAACACATGCACAGCAGAAATGCCAACAGCTTACTAATGTATAAACTGGAGGTGGAGCTTCTCCAGTTATACTGCCTATCATTTATCTCATAGTAGCAGCTAATTAATTGCTACTTATACACTATATACATCTCAGTAAAACTGATTTCTTTACAAAAAGAATCAAGCCACAGAATTTCCATAGAATCCTTTGGGATTTCTTCAGGTTACCCAGTACCTCTTGGCTGACAGTATATAGTCTGCAGCCTTGGGTTAGTCAACCCTTATCCAACCCATGAGAGTGGATAGATAAATCTAGTTTATGTTAATTTCACATTTTCATTTATAAGTCCATTCTGTCCCATTTCTACATCAATCTGCTTTTTTAAAAAACTATGCAAAATTTCATATTGAAATAGGTTTTGTCACAAATACCGTACATATTTTATCACAATGCATACATGTCTTTTTCTTTTTATGTATACATTTTTAAAAATACACATTTTAATGCATTTTGGTACCTTTTTATTTTTTTAAAAAACACACCAAGCACTCTAGGAACACCAGGAGGCCAGCATGGTGTAGTGGTTAAGAGCGGTGGAGTCGTAATCTGGTGAACCGGGTTCGCTTCCCCGCTCCTCCACATGCAGCTGCTGGGTGACCTTGGGCTAGTCACACTTCTCTGAAGTCTCTCAGCCTCACTCACCTCACAAAGTGTTTGTTGTGGGGGAGGAAGGGAAAGGAGAATGTTAGCCGTTAGAGACTCCTTCGGGTAGTGATAAAGCGGGATATCAAATCCAAACTCCTCCTCCTCTTCTTCTTCTTCTTCTTCTTCTTCTTCTTCTTCTTCTTCTTCAGGAAGTGATGTCAAAGTTTCTCTCTTATGTCAGTTTTCTGACATATTAACTGGGCTGAGGATTGGGCTGCCTGGCAGGAAACAGTTGTTGCCTCTTGGCAACAGCAGTGTTCGCTTTTAGAAACACAATTCCATCTTTACAAATGTATTCAGATACTCTTATGAATTATATTTATTTTACTTTCTGTAATTGGAATCATGATGTTGCTAAACGCTTATCTCTTCAACCTATCACCTTGGTACCTACACATACTTTCAACCCTTATTGTGTGATGAATTCTCCTTTGGTCTGTAAATTGGTTAAATTTATGTAAATTATAACTAAGTTGAGGAGAATGGGCATATTGACTATACTATATTGTATTGTCTATACCAGCCTTTCTCAGCCTTGGGTCCCCAGTGGTCAGATGATGGAAGCTGTAGCTCAACAACATCTGGGGAGCCACGGTTAAGAAAGGCTAGGCTATAATGATTGGTAGTGGCTTCTTCAGGGTTTGAGGAAAGTTGGTCTCCAGCCCTACCTAGAGATTCTGGGGAATGAACCTGGGCTCTTCTGCATGAAGCCAGCTGCTCTGCCACTGAGCTACAGCCCATTTGTCGCTATATAGCACAGAGCACCTTTTTCTATACCATACTTGACAAGGAAGCATAGAAACCTATGACGGATTACTAAATTACAGGTCATTGTTTCTTCTAATCCAGGTGAAGCACATTTACAAAAATGAACATCTCATTATCTTGTGAGTGTCTGGAGGCAGTTGGAGGATGGATGACGGCTAACAGATTGAGGTTGAATCCTGACAAGACAGAAGTACTGTTTTGGGGGGACAGGAGGTGAGCAGGTGTGGAGGACTCCCTGGTCCTGAAGGACCAGGTGTGCAGCCTGGGAGTCATTTTGGACTCGCAGCTGTCCATGGAGGCACAGGTCAATTCTGTGTCCAGGGCAGCTGTTTACCAGCTCCATCTGGTATACGCAGGCTGGGAACCTATCTGCCCATGGACTGTCTCACCAGAGTGGTGCATGCTCTAGTTATCTCTCACTTGGACTACTGCAATGCGCTCTATGTGGGGCTACCTTTGAAGGTGACCTGGAAACTACAACTAATCCAGAATGCAGCAACTAGACTGGTGACTGGGAGTGGCTGTCAAGTCCACATAACACTGGTCTTGAAAGACCTACATTGGCTCCCAGTATGTTTCCAAGCACAATTCAAGGTGTTGGTGCTGACCTTGAAAGCCTAAAACAGCCTCGGTCCAGTATACCTGAAGGATCGTCTCCACCCCCATCGTTCTGTCCGGACACTGAGGTCCAGCGCCGAGGGCCTTCTGGTGGTTCTCTCGCTGTGAGAAGCCAAGTTACAGGAAACCAGGCAGAGGGCCTTCTCGGTAGTAGCACCCACCCTGTGGAATGCCCTCCTACCAGATGTCAAAGAGAAAAACAACTACCAGACTTTTAGAAGACCTCTGAAGGCAGCTCTGTTTAGGGAAGCTTTTAATGTTTGACAGACTATTGTATTTTAATATTTTATTGGAAGCTGCCCAGTGTGGCTGGGGAAACCCAGCAACTGGGCATGTTGCCAGGCAACTATGTGTTTATGTGCATATCAGAAAAAAAATTCACCCCATGAACAAGGCTCATATTTTTGTTGGCTATCTGGAACTAATATCTGTAAAACACCTCTGTGGTATGAAGCATATTGGACAGGCTATAATGATACACTTTTAAACAGATTAAGCTTTTTAAACGAGGGCATAGTTGCATGCCTCTTTTTAATACTATACTGTATAATGCTGAAAGCAGTCCAGCTACAATCTTTGGACTCCTTATGGTGACCTGTTTATTACGCATTTATCCTGTTTAGCTTGCGCAAAGCTTATGCAGAAGTTGGATTAAATCTGGTCTTTATTAGGCTTTGTTTACAGGGCAGTTACACAACAAGCATTCCTCCTGATTTGGTCTACCCATTAATCAACTGATTATCCCACACCTCTCTGTGCATTTTGTCATCACTTTCCTCACCACAAAAGACCCGCCTTACACAATTACTTTACTCCAATTTAAATCCACATATAATTGCAACCTACATTTCCAGCATGCAACTGAATTACACCTGCAAAATACTGGCAGGCCAGAGGTGACTACAATCATGTCTATGTAGAAGTACATTCCCATTGAAATAAATGAAACCTGTCAAGTAATACACTCAGAAACAAGGGGAAAGTGCCACAGAGTTCAAAATATAGTCGGTTCAAAACTCCAGAGACCCAGAATTTCACAGTGCAGGAACTGTGATAAAAATTGGTTTGGACAAAACTGGCTTTCTGCTTCTGCTTCAGTCATTTATACTCTGGCTAGACCTATGTGTAAACTAGTGAGTTCAAACTGCTTAACAACAACATTGTGAATTGATTCTGTAGAAGCAATGTTAATTGATTACCATAGAATATATTTTTGTACAATGTGACTGAAGTTACAGTCAAAAGGCAAGATATTTTTGTCAGCAAACGTTGGTTATAATAATTATTATTTCTGTTCACTGCTGTTTTTAAAAATTCTCAAAGCAGTTCCCAAATTCCAGTTTGTCAAGGTAATATGACAGTCAGGGCAAGGAACGTTTGCAAGAAGAACATCAACTCATGGCTGTCTTTGGCCAACCAGACTTCTTATCTTCTTGTCTTCTAATTTGACTAAGGCAGGGGTGAGAAACAGATGTTTGAATTCATCTCCCACAACTGCAGCCATCATAACTGTGAAAAGAAAGTCTTTGGAGATAGATGATAGATAGATAGAGTCAAACCTCAGTTCCCGAATGCCTCCATTATTGTACATTTTGGCTCCTGAATGCCAAAAACCTGGAAGTAAATGCTCCGGTTTTCAAACGTTTTTTGGAACCTGAATGTCCGACATGGCTTCCACTCCACGCCTCGGTTGTCGAACATTTCAGAAGTCAATCGGTCTTCCAGAACAGATTACGTTTGAGAACTGAGGTTTGACTGTAGAAATAGATAGATGAAGATGATAGGTAGGTAGATGATAGATAGATAGATAGATAGATAGATAGATAGATAGATAGATGATAGATAGATAGATAGATGATAGATAGATAGATGATAGATAGATAGATAGACACTGTCATGTACTACTAAAGATTAACTTAAATATACCCCAGAACAGCAGCAATTATGTTAAAACTTTTAAAATGGCATGTTACATTATTCCAATCTATTGAATCCTTAGCCTAAACGTTTGAAATGGCTATTCAATTACACTCAGACTTGTAAAATGCTTATATGGTGCTTAGACCAGATAATAGTTTACTTTCTCAGGCAGTAGTTAGATAATCTGAAAAATCAAGCACTCATTCCTGAATAACCAGCAGAAACAAAAACTAATATGATAATCAGACAGCAGGGAAATCAAAGACTTCTGGAAAAGAAAGGCTTTCAAACAATGACAGAACACAAAGGGGACAAGCTGGTTTCCCAAGACAGGGAATTCCATATATTGTGTGTCACTACCGAATGGCTACTAGCCATGGTGGTTCAACCTCCAGTGTCAAAGGCTGCATACAAGTTGCTGGTCATCACATGTATGGAGAGTGATGTTGCACTCAGACTCTGCTTAAAGGCTTCTCATGGGTCTCATCTGGTTGGCCATGGTGATAACAGGATGCTCAACTAGATGGGCCTTTGGCCTGATCCAGCAATAACCTAGATTACTTCAAAAGTCAAATTAGAAGAAGGGAGAAAACCTATGACTAGCATACCATGTCCTACTAGATAATTATTTTAGGTTTGCTGCATCAATAGCTTCTTCTTTTTCTTAATTCTTTTGGATCAAGTTTTCTATACCTTTCACTTAATATAGACAAATAATTAGTCATTTAGATATCCCTATTAAAGCAAGCAAATGTTCCTTTGGTCATATTTGTCTTCAGTTGTCCAGAGTGCTTAGCATTATTTTTGTTTGTGTGATTATATAGGGGGGGGGTGTCTGGTACAGGGTTGAAAGTTGTACTATGCCATTTCATAACAACACAATTGTAGGAAACTTTTAAAATTTACATATGTTAGCACCATATGTTAGCAAAATATTCAATATTATTAATTTCACTTTTTTAATCTCCAGATTGTGATCTAATCGCTAACAAAGGAAAGGCCTGGAATATCATTCAAATTCAAATCTTGACCTATGAGTTCTGCTGCCCTGTAAGCCACCTTCAAGAACACAGAATCCTTTAAAGGTCAAAGCTCTTCCAAAGGCATCTGCAAGAGTTGTCCATCTGGCTTCTTCTTTAGCCCAGCTCTCTTTGTTATACTTGGTTGAATTATTACCTTTTTAGTAAAAAAAATTAACTTTACTTCTGCCTTGCTTAACATTTCATTTCCCCCTGTCATGTAGATTTTGGCCAATGGCTTTAGCTATCTATTTCTTTTCAATTGGGTTTTGTTTTTTCCAGTGTGGAAGTTGTGGCTTTCTTTTGATTTTGTTACACACACACACACCGAGAGAGAGAGAGAGACAGACAGAGAGAGAGAGAAAGAGAGAGAGAGAGAGAGAGAGAGAGAGAGAGAGAGAGAGAGAGAGATGGGTGGTGCTGTGGCCTAAACCATCAAGCCTCTTGAGTTTGTAATGCCAGCAGTTCAAATCCACACAACGAGGTGAGCTCCTGTCGCTTTGTCCCAGCTCCTGCCAACCTAGCAGTTCAAAAGCATACCAGCATGAGTAGATAAATAGGTACCACTGTGGTGGGAAGGTAAACAGCATTTCCATGCGCTCTGACTTCCATCACGGTGTTCCGTTGTGCCAGAAGCAGTTTGGTCGTGCTGGCCTCATGACCCAGAAAGCTGTCTGTGGACAAACGTCAGCTCCCTCAGCTGAAACCGGAGATAAGCACCACACCCCATAGTATAATTTGACTGGCCTTAACTGTCCAGGGGTCCTTTACCTTTACTTAGTACTGGGCTTTTTCACTTTCCTGCCTATAGAAGTTGCTGTTTCCCCTGGCTGAAAAAGTATACTGCAGCTAGCTCAAACGTTCTTAGTTAAGGATTTAGACTGAACAATAATGTTAACTATGTAGAGATTACAATGTTCTCCTTTCTCCTTTGCTCTTAATTATGTGCAGGTCTTTCTAACCAGTGGTCGAGTGGTTAGAACAGTGGTTTTCAACCAGTGTGCCATAGCATCCTGGGGACAACTCTGGCCTCTGTGCCTATTCCTTCCCTCTGTCCTCTGATGCCCTCTTCATCTCTGCTTCCCAAAGGCTCTGCAAGCAAGGGGTGACATAACTGGGCTCCTGAGCCCCACAAGGGTGCTGTAGAAAGAATGTGCAGTGATTCGTCAAGGGAGCCATGGACTCAAAAAGTTTGAAAACCTCTGGGTTAGAGTGTTGGAATAGGTCCTGGGAGACCAGGGTTCAAATCCTGATGCAGCCATGAAGCTCACTGGGTGACCCTGGGCCAGTCGCTGTCTCTCAGGCTAACCTAACATGGTTTATTGCAACTATTAATATTGCTCAGTTTGATGTGGCTGGGTACATAAAAACTGAGTCCTTTTGGGATGAAGCATAGTCCAGACCCATTAGATATTGTTCAAACTTTTACTTGCAGAACTCTCTTTAAAACATAACCAAAAAAAGTAAATGATACATCTAAACAGTTCCATATTGTGTGCATATCCAGCACAGGCTCAGCACCTAAGCACCTGGAACCCCTGGAATCTCGCACCACTCGGAGATTTTTGGAGGGGGGCATGCAACAACGTGTTTACCATCCATCTGGTGTGAAGTTGCTATACTCATGTCCAGGAAAACTGACAGTACTCAAGCTATACTATACTATACCTTTAAAGCACATAAAAGGTAAAGGTAAAGGAGCCAGTGTGGTGTAGTGGTTAAGAGCGGTAGTCTCGTAATCTGGGGAACCGGGTTCGCGTCTTCACTCCTCCACATGCAGCTGCTGGGTGACCTTGGGCCAGTCACACTTCTCTGAAGTCTCTCAGCCCCACTCACCTCACAGAGTGTTTGTTGTGGGGGAGGAAGGGAAAGGAGAATGTTAGCCGCTTTGAGACTCCTTAAAGGGAGTGAAAGGCAGGATATCAAATCCAAACTCTTCTTCTTCTTCTTCTAAAGGTACCCCTGCCCATTCAGGCCAGTCGTGTCCAACTCTAGGGTTGTGCACCCATCTCACTTAAGAGGCCAGGGGCCAGCGCTGTACGGAGACACTTCTGGGTTACGTGGCCAGCTTGACGAAGCTGCTCTGGCGAGCCAGCACCAGCGCAGCACACGGAAACGCTGTTTACCTTCCCGCTAGAAAGCGGTACCTATTTATCTACTTGCACTTAGGGGTGCTTTCAAACTGCTAGGTGGGCAGGAGCTGGGACCGAAAGACGGGAGCTCACCCCGCCGCAGGGATTCAAACCGCCGACCATGCGATCGGCAAGCCCTAGGTGCTGAGGTTTTACCCACAGCGCCACCCGCGTCCCTTTTAAAGCACATAATTCCCCTCAAAGAATAATTTACCCTTCACAGATTTACCATTTCCAGCAACCCTTAACAAACTACAGTACCCAGAATTCTTTGAGGGAGAGAATGCACTTTGGATGTTCTTTAAAAATAGTGTACATGTAGCCTCAGCAACTATTATAAACCCAGATATTTCAGAGCACATTTCAGTAGCTTTTCATCAGATTGGAGTAATTTGATCGCATTTGCCTGAATGTACCAGTTCCAAATGCTCGCTTCTTCACACAAATCTATTATATTAAAATTACCAATCATAGCCAATAGCATGTAACCATAGTGATGAGTGTTACCTGACCTGCCACTGTAGAAACCTCATCCCTATAGTTCATACTACATTTGAAGACACATATACCCAGGACTTCCATTTTCTTCAGCCAACTGAGGGCTTATCCACACTTACCTTTTCCTCTACATTTTCTAGGCGTGGTCTGCATTCCATGTCCAAGTGCCTTCTTTCTTTCTTTCTTTCTTTCTTTCTTTCTTTCTTTCTTTCTTTCTTCTCCAGAGCTTTCCCCACAAAAAATTGCACTTTAAAGCTGAATCGGAGTAAATGGCAATCCACAGAAAACCCCAATTGCCATTTGTTGTGCTTCAGCTTTAAAGAGCAGGTTTTTGCAGGGAATGCCTAGGATGGAAACAAGGCAATATTATTGCAACCTACCTTCCCTCTCCATTTACAGACCTTGTAATACAGGGGTGGGGGACCTATGGCCCTGCAGGTGTACTTAGCACAGTGTTATTTTTCTAGAAAAAAAGGTGCCGGAACTCAGCACAAACTTCTCGCTTCTTGTCTTGAAATGGCAATGGCACCCACCTGAGAGAGCTCCTGCTGGGGGGAAAGCCCTGACTCAGCAGGTATTGATGTCAGGTACTTAGCAGGCAAAACTGTTGAAATAAACATGTATTCATTACACAGTGAAAGACAGCCATAGAGTAAGCCACCCACATCTCACATAGCAAGATGTCCCACACTATTAGTTGTCATCAGCCGTGCCTCCACTCTAGATGGAATGCAGACAAAAGTTTCTCATTGTGATCTTAGAGTTCAGGCAGGTTAGTACAGGAAGAGAAGATCTCAGGAATTTCAAAGTTATGGCTAGCACTTTGTATTGTAACCCAAAGCATACAAGTGTAGGCAATTGTGCATGGTCTAAAAGGATGTGGGCAGAGAAATAAGAACTTGTGGACATCCAATGACACTGAATGTTGCAAGTTTCAAAGGGACAAAAGAAATTACTAATTCACAAAGTGCATTAAATCATGCCCACAAGTGGCAGTGAAGGCCACTAACATGCATGACTTTAAAAGAGTATTAGAGAAATTCATGGTGGACAAGGCTATCAATAGATACTGGCTAAATAATAATGATAATAATGATAATGATAATAGTTTCTATACCACCCTTCATCCAAGGATCACAAGGCAGTTTACAATATAAAAACACAAAAATACCTAACTTACAGGCAATGACTGTTTTGCATGGGGGTTGCATTCCTGACCCCCACACTCATCAGTGTGTGTAAGCCACCTCTGCCCCATTACGCCTCTGCTCACACCTTGTCCAGCCAATTCAAGGTTGTGGTGATGTGTGTGTGCATGATTGCTATGCTGTGCCTCCCTGATCAGAGTCAGCATGCTTCTGAATAATACCAGTTACTGGAAACCTAAGGAGTGTGCTCAAATCCTGCTTTCTGGCTTTCCATTGGCATAGCGCCCAAATGTATAGAGTGCCAACCACACCTGTAAAGGGATGGCATTTCAAGGAAATGCCAAAGGCAATACTGTATGTGACAGGTGTAAGGTAGCAATTAGAGGATAGTGAGACAATAGGATCACTAATATGAATGCTGAAATAAATCAGGAATATTAGGTGAGAGCTAGTTGATGGGAGTTGACCGGATGGTATCAGGAGGTGGTGAATGCTTCCTTATAGAAAGGGAAGGTGCTGGTTACCTTGAAAGAGGTGGTGCTTTCTGGACCCAGGGTATAACATATTTTTCCATGTATAAGACTATAATTTTTCCTAAATTTTTGAAGTTTAAAATAAGGGGTCGTCTTATACACGGATAGTGCATAGTGCATTTTTTTTTATTTTGAGTCCCCCAAAATAGGGGTCGTCTTATACACAGAAGAATACAGTAATTATAATTCCCTCCCAGCCATAAATATTCCTGGCGAAGGTGCATAAGAAGTTACTGTTTAGATTTTCTTGATTAGCCAGGCATTTTAATTATTTTGTATTGTTTTTATGCTTTGTTGTACTTGGTTGCCTTTATGTTTTCAAGGTAGGTGTTGTTGTTAAATGCCAATTAAATGCCAGAAGAGACTCTGTTTTAAATACATTCATCTGTAATGATCATAAACACTTCCTCTGTGTTATTCAATTCCTGAGGAACACCACCAGGGTGGGTTTTCATTCTATTCAGAAAGCTTGTGAATTTTGCTGTTGCTAATGTTGAGGTAGCTATTTCAAACCAGTTTTGCTATGGCTGATGGTTTAGACTTGTCTTAAGGATTGTTTCTGGTGGCTTTTCTTTCTTTCTAGCGTGTTTCTTGTTTTTGCTGTATACAGTGGTACCTTGGGTTAAGTACTTAATTCGTTCCAGAGGTCCATTCTTAACCTGAAACTGTTCTTAACCTGAAGCACCACTTTAGCTAATGAGGCCTCCCACTGCTGCCGCGCCGCCGGAGCACGATTTCTGTTCTCATCCTGAAGCAAAGTTCTTAACCTGAAGCACTATTTCTGGGTTAGCGGAGTCTGTAACCTGAAGCATATGTAACCTGATGTAACTAGTTGTTTAATCATTTATAAGTTGCCTAGAGAGTTTATTACTTGATTATAGCAGGGTCCCTGAAAAATAAAATCTTCACTGCAGATGAGTTAAAATATTATGGCATGCAACCCAATCTCCAAGTGGTGAAAGACGAAAGGGGTGTCTTGTCTAGAGTTTAGTTTCTTTGGAATAAAGGGCAATGGAGAATGTGGCGTCTTTAGGATACTATAGGGTTCCCCCCCCCCCACAAACATACAACCTGAGCATAGGATGGAATGGCTCACAGCACTAACACCCCAGCAGATCTTGCTTCCCGTTACATTTCCAGGGATGCCACAGCAAAGATCTAGCACAGAGCAAGACATGTCTCTGTGTCTCCAGCTTCCAGCAGTGCTTAACTGGCCAACCAAGGCCATTGGCTTAACAAAGGAAATGGTTTGGCTGATTCAGAAGTCTCTCCTACTATTTTCTAAACAACCCTACAAGGGACCCATGATATAAATCAAGACCAACCTGTTACGATATAGAAGCAATGCAGCTGCAAGCTGCTGCTAGCTTGAAAACATCACATGATGTTGGGACTGTCCATGGGAAACAGAGGGCACCGGAATTAGCTCAGAGTGTAATATGAGCTGTACAGGAAGTGTTTGTGTCTCTCTACTGCTGGAGTTTGAAGAGAGCAGTCATGTTTTTTGTAACACTGCAAAGACAGAAATAAAGGCATGAAAATACGTTTTCTGTCTATCTCTTTCCCCTGCCGGGGGGGGGGCAGGAAAGAGGGGTGTGTTCTTCTCACACTGAGAAGGATCGCCTATCGCGACCTCTGCCTGGATCTTGCCGGGAAAGCAGACAGGGAGGTCAACAGGAAACCAAGCCGGGTGCCGGGGAGAGTTGCCAGTTTCTCCTGATAAAGGCTTGATTTCTGACATCCGTCACTGTAATGTGTATGGGTTGCTTGTGCGTAAGTTGCCGCCTCTCCAGGCTTTGTTGCCTTGCTAAACCTTTCAGTCTGGGCAGCCCTTCACTTTGTGGCTGCCTCAGTCGCTAGCAGTAGCCGTCAGTGGGCGTTTCTTAAATCTTTTCCAACATAAAAGTTGTTTGACACCCAGTCTCCTCCTACTCTCTCTGCACGGAAGTCTTCTGCGCAGGGTGGGCGTGGGTAGCGGAGGAACCGTGCTCTCCCCGCTTGTGTCCGGTGAAGAGTCCTGGAGCCCTCTCGCCGATTCCCCCATCAGCCCCTCTATATCCCTGGTGTTGCGCTGATTTGCTTCCCCATCTGCGGAGCTGCCTCTCCCCCTGCTGGGCCCTTCTCCAGCATCATTTGAGAGCCTTCCCTCCGCCTCTAGCTCCGATGTCAGTTCCCTGACATCCACCTCCCCCCCCCCAGGACCCCCTCCACCCCTGGCCCGACCTGTTGACCCAACTTTGTCCCTTTCTTCGGCCGACGATGCGGGGAACCCCCGGAAGGAGCTGTCGCCATCCTCTGAGGATTCAAAACCTGCTTCCCACCCGCTCTGATCCCTTCCCACGGGGTGGGCCTCCCAGTCTGATTCTTCTTCCTCCGAAACCTCTTCTCCCTCCCCTTCGGAGACAAAAACCCCCACAAAATCCTCTTCATCGTCTGTGGTTCCAAATTGCTGCTCCCAGAATCTCACTAGTGGTTTGGGTTTGTCCGGGAACAGGCGGTGGAATTTCCGACCCAGGTTCTCCCTCCCAAGCCACCAAGTACTCCACCTGGCGCCCTCGCCACCTTGAATCAAGTATTTCCGTGACCAAGTTGTGGTGCTCCCTCTCTTCTACCTGCGGGTGTGTGGTGACTTCTCCCTCTCGCCCCGGGAATCCCCTTACTTCCCTGTACGGTGAGAGTAGGGACCTATGGAACACCGGGTGTATCTTCATGCTGTCTGGCAATTTGAGCTTGAATGCCACGGGGTTCACCTGCTGTGTTACCTCAAACGGTCCCAGCCGCCTGGGTTGCAACTTCTTGCACCCCCCCCCTTAAAAGGTAACCCTTGGGTTGACAACCACACCCGATCTCCCACCCGTATGGTCTCCCCTTCCCTACAGCGCTTGTCTGCCTGCCTCTTGTAAATTTCCTTGGCCCACTCCAAGTTCATCTTAAGTTGCTGGTGCAGGGCTTCCATTTCTTCCACAAACTGCTCTGCTGCCGGTACACTCCAACCTTCCTCCCCACTCCCCGGGAAGGCCCTGGGGTGACACCCATAATTGGCTATGAACGGGCTCATTCCCGTTGACACATGTCCCATGCTTCGGGAGAGTGTCCGCAAGACTTGCGCGCCCGGCAGGAGGTCCCGCCGGGCGCGCGAGGCTTGGGGCGGCAGCCTGCAGCCCGAAGCACAGGGAGCCCTCCGGAGGTGTGGACAAGGCTTGGGGCGGCAGCCGTGGCTGGGGGGGGGAATAATTTGTTTTATTCATTTCCCCCTCAAAAAAACGAGGTGCGTCCTATGGGCCGGTGTGCCCTACAGGATGAAAAATACGGTATATTGTTAGTTCTAGAAAGCTCGCTTATAGATTTTTTTCAAAGGGAGGGGGTTGGCAATGCTTTTCTTTTTCTGTAATTTTATTACACCAAGTTGCTGTGAAGATGGAAAAAGATTGTGGCTTATTTCAGCCTATTGAAAACTGGGACATCATATACTTACAATAAAAGATTTGATCCTCTAGTGAGGCTTTCCAGTATGAATCTTTGTTATCAGTTAAAATCATATTCAGAAACATTTAATTGTCCTGAAGATATGAAGGATTAACAATTCCATGGTTTATAACCTAATATTATAACTGCAGAAATAGCTAAACAAAAGCATTTTCTGTATAAACTGGCTTCTAGCACCCTCCAATGGATTATGGCAGTATAATAATTTGTTGAGGCGAAGCATAATTTGTCAAAATGTGTGTGTGTGTGTTTAAGCATCCTGTTACTAAGGCAGCCTTCACCAACGTGGTGCCATGCAGCTGTTTTGAACTACAATTCCTATCAGCCCCAGCAATGCTGGAAAGCTGTACTAAGGGATTCTGATTCGGAAATGAGCTCTATTTAAATCCTAAACTTTAGAAGAGAATCATTCTTAATATTGGATAGAAAAAGAAATGCAGAATACATACTTCCAATATCTATATAGCCCTGTACCGCAAGACAACTCCATGTAATCTACATGCCCTTCCACACAAACTAATGCAGATACATCCCAAATTCCCCCCTTGCAAGGGCTTTTCTGAGAATGACTGAACTGGCTGGATAATCTTTTGATGGGAATCAATCCCCAGTCCCCTGCTGTGATCCAAACAAAAATCATCTCCACACTGCTTTAGCCTTAGCGAAAGGCTCCCATGGCTTTTCTGCTATGGGAACTTCTCTGCCTGCGGCTAAAAAGGATGGTTTTTGTTGACATGGTGGCCAGGGGAACAAAATGTAAACCTTCCCATGCACTACAGTCTTGTCAAAAATGGCCCTGTTTCTTTTGGTATTACAGTGGTACCTCGGGTTAAGAACTTAATTCGTTCTGGAGGTCTGTTCTTAACCTGAAACTGTTCTTAACCTGAAGCACCACTTTAGCCAATGGGGCCTCCTGCTGCCGCTGTGCCAGCGGAGCACGATTTCTGTTCTCATCCTGAAGCAAAGTTCTTAACCCGAGGTAATATTTCTGGGTTAGCTGAGTCTGTAACCTGAAGTGTCTGTAACCTGAGGCACCACTGTACTTTCTAAGACGCTGACACAGTTGCTAATGAAGCATTATTTGCAACATCTAGGTTGACCCTTACTTAAGTACAGGCCACACACTCCCATTTACACGCATTCAATATGTGCACAACCACATATATGTGCATCAAACCGAACCTGGCAAGGGCCCCAAAATGTCACAGAACCGTCATAAAAGGGGCAGGTGTGGCAGGGACAGAACAGGATGTTTGCAGGATTTTCCAATGATATTTCAAATATATGCAATTTTATTGATGCATGTGGTACCTCGGAATATAATCCCAGCATAAATGGGGGATTGCCTCGATAGGAAGCCATTTTCAAATGAATATTCAATAGCAACTTTTCATATGTCATTTGAAATGCTTTTTAAAAATTGTTCCGTGAACCGCCCTGAGACCTCGAGGTATAGGCCAGTATATAAATTAAATCAAATCAATAGATAGATAGAAGGGGAAAGTGAGTTCCAATCTAACATCAGAGGTCTTGTTTCCTTTTGCTATTTGTGTAGAGATTTTTAATGCAGCTCAATAATCTTTCAATATTATTTCACAAGATCTTTGATTGTAATAAAACCCCAAATCAGTTTGTCATAGGGATATCACATTTTTCAAACAGCCAAACTGCTTTTCCCCCCTAAAAAAATAAATAAATTCCATGTCACATAAGCATATCTATTTATCTATCACTGCCACTGACCTCTCTCTTTTCCACTTATGGTAGGCGATCTCAAGATTGTGTCCACAACTCAAGATCCAAAGGGATGGTCAGGGGCAAATCTACTGGGATTTCTTTTTTCTTTGAACCTGTTTTTGAAACTCTCCTTAATTTCAGAAATGATTCACCACATGGCATGAGAATGTTAAGGAATGTTAATGTTAGTATTAAGGAATGTGAATGGGTAAGGAAAGAGTTGGCTCCTTCTGAGTCATTTTTGAGATGCTCCTGCTGGAATCTCCTGACTTCCTTATCAGTGTTTCCATGTATATCTGTGTATAATTTGGCTCAGATTATGGTGGTGGACCATAGCAGAACTGTGGAGTTATCTGATGCAAAGAGCTTGTCTGAGAAGAAAACTTGAAGACAGGGTGGATTTGATTTAAATCACTACTCAGTAAGACTTGATTTAAATTACTAGTCAGTAAGACTTGATTTTAAATCACTAGTCAGTAAGACTTGATTTAAATCATTTTTACAGAAAGACTCATTCTTGCTGGTATAATCTTAATATTTTACAACCAGATGAAGGTTTCATTTTTGGAATAATAAATTTTCAGAGTAGTTTTTACAGTTACATCAAAAATTACTGATTTGATTATACTATTAGAAATACATAGAGAGATAATTATGAAATTATTGTGAGGTTTAATAAGTTAACTGTTTATATTTGGACAACTTTTCTGTTATACTTTATTGGAAGGAGAAAAATAATCATTTCCTTAATAACAATTTAAACAATTTATTTAATTAAAACAATAACATTATAGCATATGTATCCATGTTTGTTAACTGATGTGGTTAAATGGTTTTAAAAAAAACAACTTAGACTGAGTTTTAGCACACATGAAAAACTTAAAACAAATCCTTATTTCCTGATGAATAGCCTTTGGACTCTAATGTAACTTAAATAGAAAGCTATCTTTAGAAAGATTTTTCCTCCAAAAGCATTTTATTTTAAAAATCCAATTTAAAATTTAAAGATCCAATTTTTTAATTATTATTTTTAAAAATCATTGATTTTTATCCACCCTGCTTGGAGAACTGACAGACTTCAGGACAAGAGAGCTCCAATCTGTTGCAGGGCTCTATGCAAACAGACTTAGAACTTGCATGTGGACTTTGTTCAACAAGAACCAAAGAGAGAAAAGCCTTCATGTAACCTGTATTATCATGTGTAAATACAGAGTGTTTTGTGCATGCCAAGTAAAACACCTCTGCTTAAAAACAATTGTTTCATGTTGGTGATCTTAATTACTTTGCTGACGCTTCTGTTGCGCACACAGATACATATCAGGGAATACATATCATCTTGAGCACATGAAACCACATGAAACTAGTTGCATTGGCTCCTGGCTATTTTCTTTTCAAATTATGCCCAGTTTTTTCCAGCACTGCAGCTGTCACTGCCATCGTGGCACAGCAGCATCAGCCAATGCATTCTTTGGAGGCTAGATCTGTTGCCCCTGTGAATCCTCACCTTACCTCATGGGTGGGCCAGCCCTGTCCCACAGGCATCTGGGTGGCCACTGTGAGAACAGGGGTTTGCGGCACTCATCTCGCTTTACTGGCCGAAGGAGCCAGCATACAGCTTCCAGGTCATGTGGCCAGCAGGATTAAGCCGCTTCTGGCGAACCAGAGCAGCGCACGGAAACGCCGTCTACCTTCCCGCCGGAGTGGTACCTATTTATCTACTTGCACTTTGACGTGCTTTCGAACTGCTAGGTTGGCAGGAGCAGGGACCGAGTAACGGGAGCTCACCCTGTCGCAGGGATTTGAACTGGCGACCTTCTGATTGGCAAGTCCTAGGCTCTGTGGTTTAACCAACAGCATCACCCGTGTCCCTTTGGATTCACTTACTTAGCTCAAAATGTAACTGCAAAACTTCGAATACCACCCCAGCAATTTAGCTCTATGAGCCTGGGCTCAATGCATGCTGGCAAAGCCTCACTCCTGTCAGCAACTGTGCTGCAGCATTACGGCTTTCCAGACTAGCTGCAGCATCCAGACCAAGGGCAAGGGAAGCCCCACATAGAGCGCACTGCTGCAACCCAGCCGACCCTCTGCTCCTACGTTTGCATGTGTAGAGTCTGAGGTTTCTTCTTCACAAGCGACAAAATACGGGAGAAGATGTAGCCAATGTGTAGGGAGGCGGCACAGTAGCAGCGCCGGCTCTCCTGGCCGCCTCGGAGGCAGCTGAGATTGGCCGGTAGCCGACTAAGGAGGGCGGAGGCGGAGGCTGCACACAGCCCAGGAAATCGTTGCCTCTTTAACAACCGCGGTCCTTGGCCGGAGGGGAGGAGACGGGAGCAGCGGCGGGGGAGTGGGTGGGACCTTCCCGGGGCGCGTGCGCTGGCCAAGTGCTTTATAGCGCGGGACTGCAGCTTGTTGTGGGGCGAGGTCGTCTGCGCAGCCGGAGGAGCGTCGCCTGCGGTAAGGCGAGAGGCTTCATGCAGGCGCGCGCGCGGCTCGGGCGACTCGGAGAGAGAGAGAGAGAGAGAGAGAACACGGGCAGAACTTGGCCCTTGACGCATTTGGCCGCAAGCAGCATAGGGAGGAGCGCCGCCTCGGGGGTCCTTCTGGCTGACCGGGGCCGCGGAGGGGTGGCTGGGGAAATGCGACGCTCGGACGAGGGTCCCCTGCTGGGCTGCAGCGCGCGCTATAGGCCGGGGACTTGCACGGCCGTCGGGCAGCTCTTGGAAGCGCCGGCTCCCTTGACGTCACCGCTTCCTCGTCGCCGAAGCGCAGCTGCGCTCGGCCGAAATGGTGGCAAAACGGGTCCTGGCGTTGCCGCGGTTCCGGAAAGGGTGGCAGCGGGGGAACTCCTCTCCGTAGGATGCAAACCGACTTGCGTGACAGCTAGTCGCGAGCACCTCCGTGAGGCCGAATTCTAGAGCAGACGTCAAGGTGGGCGTTTCGTAACGTCGCTATCATCTTCTTTCTTCTTCTTTGGCGATCACTCGTAGCTGAGTAAAATTGTCTTCCATAAACACAGTTTTAACAATGAGTCCGTAAGTGACTGTGGAGGCCAATTCTGGATTCACACGTCCTTCCACAGTGGGGACATTGGTTTCTGGGTGGGAGTAGATCACGTGTGGATTTGCCAAGCGTGCCTTCCTCCTAGCACGTTTCTCCCTTGCGTCCTGAGTTCGAGTGTCTTCAAGCCCATGACACCTTTAATAAAGGCTGTTCTCCAACTGGAGAGCTCGCAGGCAAGTGTTTCCCAGTTGTTGGTGTTTATACTACATTTTTAAAAACTTGCCTAAGACAGTCTTTAAACTTCTTATGTTGATCACCAGCATTACTTTCCATTTTTAAGTTCGGAATAGAGTAGTTGCTTTGGAAGACAGTCATCAGGCATCTGCACAACATGACCAGTCCTACGAAGTTGATGTTGAAGAATCATTGCTTCAACACTGGTGATCTTTGCTTCTTCCAATACACTAGTATTAGTTCGCCTGTCTTCCCAAGTGTTATGTAAACATTTTTGGAGACCCCCATTGATGGAATCTTTCGAGGAGTTGGAGATGGCATTTATAAGTGATCCATGTTTCACAAACTTAATGTTAAGATGCTTCTAGCAAGGGATTGTTCAACCCTTGGGAAATCGCTTTTTATGAGGTAGAGCTTATCTATTCCAGGCTCAGTCCAAAGAGGTCTTTGCGCAAAAGTAGGCTTTATTTGACAAACCAAGGATTCTTGGCTGGGATACAGTTAAAGTGAAATACTTTGTTGGTTCCTTTGACTTCAGTTGTGTAGCAATTTCTTCTTTTAATGCGGGGGGGGGGTGGATTACTTACGCAGATGGTGGTACGCATGTATGTCCTGAAAGGGAAGCAGGCTGTGGGTAGCTGGAAGCTATATCATGTAGTGTCAGTTTCTCAGCTTTTGGCATATTGTAGACATCAACAATGACCAAAACAGTCTACTAAGACCTCACATCCAAAAAACTGTGTGTACGATTGCACTTGCTCAAGTTTCTTGAGTTGATCAAAAGTGCATAATTTTGACTGGATTGAACCAAGTTGGTCCCTCCAGAAAGCATGAGTAGTAAACCAAATAACACCCATAATTTATACATGGTGGTAGATTGCAAAGATTCAAATGGATTTCTGTAAAACACACCCACGTCTTTGTCACTCTACTGTGTCTCTAAAAGTAGCAGAACTTGAAAAGCCGTTTTGCAGTCTGAGGAAAAGTGAGAAGGTTCTTGTAATAATTGAGACAGCAGGCAGTATATCAGTAAACATTTAGACAGCTTGGAAGCACTTACTGCTGAAACCTAGGACATTTTAATTTGTGGTTAGTAGGTGTATTCAGGGCTACATGAGCACACATTGAACTGAGGCCAAGATGCATGAGCCTCTGGTTGGCCATATCTCGCAAGCTAATCAAAATATAATTAAGTGAAAGAATGAAAGAATATACAGTAGACCCTCTGGATATGGATTTCATTCGTTCCGGGGGTCCAAAAAATCTGTAAGCAGCACGCGGAGCACTTCTGCCCATGAGAAAGCAGTGAAACCCGGAAAAATACTTCCAGGTTTGCCGCTTTCGCAACCCGAAGGTTATGTCTCCAGAGAGGTACGTAACCCGAGAGTCCACTGTAATGAAAGAAGACTGGATCAAAAACTAGAGCTGCTGAGTTGCTAATCTGTTCATAGTCAGTTATCAAAAGATATATTAATGGACATAATTCTGTTGACCTTTTGGAGATGCTTTGTGGTGGGAAGTTTCACCTGGATCCATGGGCATAGCCAGGATTTTTATTGGAAAGGGCAGGGCTTTTGTTTCGGGGGGTGCAGAACCAAAGTGATTGGTAAGTTAGTTAAGTATTTCTATTGTTTTACTTGATCTAGGGGGGAAGCTGCGCCCCCTTGGCGCTACGCCCATGCTTGAATCCTTTTTGGGTTCTTTGATCTGTGTTGCTCAAATCCTTATGTGGCCCCCTTCAGTCATAAGGGCTAAAAATTTACTGTTAAAAACTGAAGGCACAGGCTTTCTGCCACTTAGTTTATTAGATCTTGTGTTTGTGCAGTTTGCAATGCAGTTCTTATTAAGAAGAGCAGATCACAATCCTTGTGTGTTCCTGGAACCTAGGGCTACCACCTCTCTTTTCCCAAGCTTTTAAAAACTGCATGACAGTCAGGAAAACAGCAGCTTCAGCTTTTCTCTACTTTTCTATGCTGGGAAAAGTATTGGTTGCTGACATTGCTACCTCTTCAAGCAGTATCTTCAAGTCCATCACACTTCTGTCCTGCCTTTTGCTGTTCCTGCCAACAACAACTTCTGCTCCTGTGGTTCTGTGTGAGCCCACCCCACACCACCCCATTGCACAGTGTGCTGATTTCCTCAGTTTCCTCTCTTTTCCTTAGGTCCTTGTTTTCTTTATGGACTCTTTTCCTACATTTGTATTCCTGATGATCATGAATGTTTCAATTTACTTCTTTTCCAGCTTCCCTAGACAGCACACACTCAAAAACTTGACATTTATTCACAGCAGTTGAATCTAACTCATCTTTTTAATCACTGAACAGCTAGTTTGAAATATACATATATATTGTCCAAGATGAACTTCTTCATGGAAACACTCAGAGTCATTGGACTGTCAGTATATTTTACACTGGAGAGTTTCGTCTTATTATTCATCCCTGTGCGGAAGAAGAATGTGACTGGTGAAATAGTGCTTATCACGGGAGCTGGAAGCGGAATCGGAAGGCTGATGGCTCTGAAGTTTGCTCGTCTTGGAGCTACATTGGTACTCTGGGATATCAGTGTAGAAGGCAACAAAGAGACAGCCAGACTGGCAAGGAAAAATGGAGCTGCGAGAGTGCACAACTACACTTGTGACTGTAGCAAAAGGCAGGAGGTCTATCAAGTAGCAGATCAGGTAACTTTGTTTTGCAAGTGGAGTTTTATTTTGCATAACGTTTTATCTAGTCCTCAGTTTCACATATGTTCTTACAGCATGTTCATGTGTTGCAAGATACAACCATAAACACAGCTTCACTGTGCTTAGCTGCATTTGTAGGAAGCCACCATATCAACCTGATACTACCAACCCTTTGGTTTATTCTTCATAGCTGCTCCAACTATTCACTTCTTCAGTCCTTTGAAAGAGTTGGAGCAGCTTAATAGTGACCCTGAAGGTAAACAGTAATGAGGCAAACCAGAACAAACGTACCTTCATTCATAATTATGTTTGGCTGTTGTTGGTTTTTTTAATACATCATAATGCAACCAATGTTTTGATCTCTTGGGTGTAATAATCACCCGTGTGGTATAGGAGTTGCTGCTATTAGACACCTTCTCTCACCACAGGCAACTCAAGGCTTCTGTTACATTTGTTGTGGATATTCTACATCCATAGGGTGAATTACTGTTTTTCCAATTCCATGACTGCTTCATATTTAGAACCACACTGATTAGCATCATTCCATTGGGAGGTCCTTGCCCCACCTGGGGATTACATAGAAACACATAAACAGGCATTTACAAGTGAAGAGAGAGAGAGAGCTCTTCAAGGAATGTGTGGGAGAGATTGGCTTGTTGCTTTTTCAAGAGTACTAATGGGATTGTTTTTTATTTCACACACCCTGATGAATAATCAAAAGTGAGAAGTTGCCCACATCAATTTCTCTGGTTTGGATATGTATGCACAGGGCCAGAAAGTCTCGTATCCTGGTGTCTAATCTGAGAGCAGCTTTTTAATCTCCAGTAGAAGTATGTTGCTTCATTAGCTACCTGAACCTCTCAGTGGAGGCATCAAGGACTGGCAATTTTACAGTGCAGTTCTATATACATAGGCACAAACTATATGGGGCCCTATTCCATTTGCCAATATTTAAAGGGGAGATAAAAATTGTGTTGACTGTTTAGAGTTGAACCTTGTACATGGCCTAGACAAAGGGATTGTGCCCAGGAAGGCAGTCTAGACATTGTGCAATAAATAAATGTGTGGGAACTTCTGCATGCAAAGCCCATGCCCTCCCTAAGTGATGTCTCTTGAAACTGCAGTCATGAAAATGGTTTTCTTTGCTTTGCTTATGTTAACTGTGAAAGAATCCTTATAGATGTAGAATCCATTGTCACTCTGAAAATCTACCAAAGTGGTTTGAGGGTACAATTTAAAGTGGAGAAATGGTAGCTGTGAATGTGTTTTCAGTGGACCCTTCTTTCCTCTCTCAATCCCCTGCTTTCTCTTTCTTGGGATCTGTGAAGTCAGAGGATGCCCTGCTAGGGGAAAGAGGAAGGGGGTGGGGTTTCAACATCCACCTCTAGTTCAAACCACTGCCCAATACCAGTTCTTACAGTGACCCAAAATCTAGCTTCATTTTGCAAAATATTTACTTGAAAAATGGTAAGACAGTTTTATACCTTAACATAAAGGAACTATAGTGCTTCTAATTCTGAAGGGGTAGGAGTTTTTAATTGTAAGAAGCATTTGATTCTGGCTTCTTTTTTTAAACAATATGTTAAAAGAACTGGCATGCAAAAATGGTTTAGAAAAACCAGCCTGAGAACACTGAGGCTTTGTTACAAAAACTGTTAAACCAAGAGAACAACATCTTGACAATATGAAGAATCATGCAAATCCCTTTATATGCAGAGTCATGTACAGACATTGGTTTTCTCTTTTTAACTATTAAAATTTGTCATAGTTTGAAACATCCTCTGATAAGATGTTGTTGTCCTAGGTGAAAAAAGAAGTCGGTGATGTTAGCATCCTGATTAACAATGCTGGCATTGTGACGGGAAAGAAATTCTTGGACTCTCCAGACGCAATGATACAGAAGTCTATGGAAGTGAACACAATGGCACACTTCTGGGTAATAGCATTTGTGATTTAAGATTTGTGATTTTAACTATGAAAGTATATTTGCACTTGGATTGGGCTTTGATTAGTAAAATGCAGGCTTGCAGTTGTGTTAACAGATGCTCCATCTACGTTTATCAGAATGTAAAATGAGCGCTCTCCTACGTCATACAGGCCTGGTGGATCAGGCCCAGGGCCCCTCTAGTCCAGCATCCTTTTCTCAGTGGCCAACAAGATGCCTGCAAGCTTGGCATGAGCTGTAGTCCATCTAGTTTAACAAATCACCTGGACTAGAAGTCATTTTCTCTGTAAATGAAATCTGTGAGTTCAGAGGGAGGAAAAGCACCCTGATTAAATCCCATCTCCTTACAAAGGATCGGAGAGTAGCCGCATCGATGGGATCCAGGGGATTTGGGAAAGTGCACACCTGACATCCTAACTTCTGTCCCAAGTAACTGGTAGTAAATATGATTAAGGTTAGTAATGTTTAAACACATCTTACATGAGGATAAACATGGCCTTGGCAAAGGGAAGTTCTGCCTCACTTTTTTTTTAAAAGTATTTAGATTTCAATAAAACCCAAATGACTAAGTCCCTTGACCAAGGCTCTGGAGTAAATTTAGTCACAGTTTTAATAGAAAACCCAGTTATGTCAGTTAAATATTTTGTTGTTTTTGTCTAGCACTCGTCATGCTCTCCTGGTCACTGAGCACCATAGATATAATCATTTTGGATTGAAAACTGAGTTTAAAGAACAGGTAGCTGAGAATAGGAATAAATGGACAGTTTCTTTTTCTCAGTGGAAGGAGCTAAGCAGTGAGGGCACCTCAAGATATAGAGCAGACCAGTACTATTTAGCTTATTGCTTAATAATCTAGATTAGGGAATGAGCAGTAAGGTGGTCATGCTTACACATGAAACAGTTGTTCACGGCAATGAAGAACTAGGTGGAAAGGAAATAAAACATGATTGGGTGTCAGTATAAACTGCAGTTATCCACAGAAGCACTCGAGAAGGATGCCATAGCAATAGCCCCTCTTTGCCCTGGCAAGCATCCACTTCTTCCTCAGACAAGTGGATGAACTGATAAGGCTTGCTTGCACAGGCTTTTAATTATTGGCACAGAGTCTAAAGGTCTGGAGATGCAGGTAGCCAAGCACACTTGGGAGTGTGCAAATCTTTACCAAGCAGGGACTCAGGATCAAAGTGCACGTTCTATAAAAGCATGCTTAATGCTGCTCTGTGTAATTTGAAAGAACTTTGAAGGAAAAGTAGCCAAGTGGACAAGTAGAAATTCCTTAGAAGAGCAGCCAAGGCTGCCTTTTACTTGCTCTCACCCTCTGGGTGGTCCCAGTGGGCTTATCACTATACTGGCCCAAGAAGGGGAAAGGGGATGGGTGGAGCCTTTCAGAGAAAGAGGGCAAAAGGCAGTGGCGATCATTTACTTCCCTGTTCTTTGCAGCTGAGAGAGAAGCAAGGAGTATCCACCCCCATCTTCCCACATGCCCCCTTACTGGGCAGTGGAGTGGGGCCCTGTCTGCTGTGCTCAGGTGAGCAAGTAAGAGGAGGGTGTGCCTGATCTTTCCAGCGCTGACTCCCTATGCCTTGACACTGAAAGAGGAAGGATTAGAGAGCAGGTGAAGGCAGCTGCTTGTTATTTTTCTCTGGGCAGCACCATGGCCCCCTTCTTACTTGCATGGCTCCCTCCCTGGAAGTGGCAGAGCTCAGTGGAGATGGGGCTGATGAGGAGGTAGGGTGTTTCAGGGGACAGCCCTCCTTCTCCAACTCTTCTGGGAAAAGGAAACAGTGATTTGCTTTTTGCTCTTTCGTAGCGTGCCTTTTCCCTCAAAAGTGACAGCGTTAAGCATGCTTTTTGTGTGTGTGTGTGTGTCCCCTTTATATAACTAAAACCAAAAGGAGAGCCGGGTGTTCAGGCTTGTGCAGGCAACATTAGATTTTATTTTTTTGATCTGTGAGTCACAGGTCAGACTTAGCCAAGCCTTTTTAATCCTTGGATTTGAAACTGTTGCCTGTGAGATGCAAGCTAAAACAGAGTGAGTAAATTTAAGACTTGAATCAGAGCCAGGTTGTATTAAATCTCTCTTTCTCCTTGATAGGATTTCTAGTACTGTGTAAAACCTCTTGCAGAATGAGCAAGCATTTTGAAACTGAGAGTAAGGTCATCTAGCTTGCCATCAGACATGTAACATTTACATTATTGGCAGGAGAGCATGAACATGCTCAAGGTGTGCTGCAGCCATGATTGTTCCCGCTAAGCCTGATTGTTCATACTGATAGGCCACACTAAGTTCAATGGAACTTTGTCCCATGCAAGTGTGTGCACAGTTTTGCAATCCTAGTTTGTATAATTAGTTGGACGTTTGGAAGTGTTATAATTTGAATCCAGCATTCCCCACCCTCACCCCACCCTTTTAAACATTTATTTTAAAATACTGAATAAAGGTATAACCAATGGGGCTGTTGCATATCATTGAGACCTGGGAGCACCTGTAGACCTCAAGCCTGATCAGACAGGGTGACTTTTGAATGTCAGGGTGAAGACAGACACACATTCAAAAGTATGGTGGAACTTATATTCCCTGCACCGTGGGGCATTTGTTTTTCAGGACAGAGGGCTATATTCAGCATTGCACTAAAGAGATGGTTCCATTTCTGCTTGCTCAACGGTATAATGCCCTCTCTCTGTGTGCTGTTCTGAGGGTTCTCCCAACCCTCTGGAGCAGATATGGGAAGGGATGCGGGGTACACACAGGGGGAGGAGAAGGCCTAGGTTGCTAGCAGAGATCCTTGCACTGGCTCCCTCTAGCACAACAATTTAGAGAGTGTTGTTTTGGTGTTGTATTTTTACTGTAACTTTTAACATCAGTTTTCAAACCATGTACACCATGCTGGGAATGTCACCCCATTTTCACACTTTGCTTCTGTCTTCTTAACTACAGAAGAAATCAGAAGTTGGAATTTGTTCTGGGGGTATGATGCTATCGATTTTTTACTAGAAACTGGAAGAAGTTCTGATTTCAGTGGTGCAAACAAGTGCTTAAAAGGCCCAGTAGGATTGGTGAGCAATGGAAAATGGATGTAATATGCATGTAGAGGAGTGGTGCACTTCAACATGATGTTGTCTGAAAAGTGTTTTGTGTTTGCAATAGTAGAAATTAAAAGAGTTCTGTATAAAATCTGTATTTATGTATCTACTTGCTATAATTGGAAATGGGACTAAACTGTGGTAAGTTTTTCAGCAGAACAATCTGTTTGTAAAAAAAAATAAAAATCAGGCATCTAGTACTACTAGCAAGTTTTTTTTTGTTTTGATTAAATGGTAAGTCTGTAGTTTAGATGTGAAACTTTTGAAGAAGAAGAATTTCTTGCAGGTGTGAAATCCATAGACTAAACTATGGTATTTCTGAGCATGAAATAACAAATAAACTTGCAGTATTTAGCTTCTTAGATTAGAAAAAATAGAAATATTTAATCTAATAAAGGTAATGAAACTGAACAGCAGCAAAGACTGTCACTGCCAGAAACTAATGAACTACTAAAACTCCACATTTTAAAGGTTGGATTACAAAATGTATGGCATGTTGTTCAAATGTCAGCAGGGTTGGCGATAAGGAAGGTAAGCTTCCAATTCTATGGTAGTCTTCTATGAGCATTAGAAGATGAGTTACAGTGTTGAAATAAGATAGTGGGCCTGCCAAGGTTAAGTAAGGGTTATGTTCCAGGGGTGCAAAGCCAAAACCACATAATCAGCAATCTCTGGAACCACCGCCACCACCCCACAAGATGGAGGCCTGATATTGTTGTAAGAGGTGTGAGGACTTTGGCAGCATCCTGGGGCCCTCGCGCCTCATTCTCCGTACACTGGTGCCTCACTTACCAGGCTTTGGGGATGAGGTGTCACACTGCCAGAGCCCTTGTGCTACCTTCTGAAAGCCCAGTAAGCAAGGAAAATCCACTGGGTGGGGGAAATAAATAAATGGATAGTGGGGAATGGCGAGTTTCCCGCATTCTCCTTTTTTTAAATTATTCCCTACCCTTGCGAAGCTGTGGATGTAGGAAAGTAGCATAAGTTTACTGTACGGTACTTCGGGTTAGGGACGCAGGTGGCGCTGTGGGTAAAAGCCTCAGCGCCTAGGGCTTGCCGATCGAAAGGTCGGCGGTTCGAATCCCTGCGGCGGGGTGCGCTCCCGTCGTTCGGTCCCAGCGCCTGCCAACCTAGCAGTTCGAAAGCACCCCCGGGTGCAAGTAGATAAATAGGGACCGCTTACAAGCGGGAAGGCAAACGGCGTTTCCGTGTGCGGCTCTGGCTCACCAGAGCAGCGATGTCACGCTGGCCATGTGACCCGGAAGTGTCTCCGGACAGCGCTGGCCCCCGGCCTCTTGAGTGAGATGGGCGCACAACCCTAGAGTCGGGCAAGACTGGCCCGTACGGGCAGGGGTACCTTTACCTTTACCTTTACTTCGGGTTACAGACACTTTGGGTTACAGACACTTTGGGTTACAAACTCCGCTAACCAAGAAGTGGTTGCTCCAGGTTAAGAACTTTGCCCCAGGATAAGAACGGAAATCGCGCACCAGTGCCGCAGCGGCAGCAGGAGGCCCCATTAGTGAAAGCGTGCCTCGGGTTAAGAATGGATCTCTGGAACAAATTAAGTTCTTAACCCAAGATACCACTGTACTTACTTGTGCTTGGTTTTTGTAATGTATTACAGTGAACGCTCTGGTTGCGAACGTGATCTGTGTGGGAGGCACGTTCGCAACCTGCAGCGTTCACAACCCACAGTGCCGCATCTGCACATGTGTGGGTTGCGATTTGGCACTTCCGCACATGCACAAAGCACGATTTAGTGTTTCTGCGCATGCGTGAGCGCCAAAACCCAGAAGTAACCTGTTCCGGTATTTCCGGGTTCAGTGCGCAACCCAAAAACGAGCAACCAGAAGCGTCTGTAACCCAAGGTATGACTGTACTATGAAATGTAAACTACTACTACGATGATGATGATGAAGAAGAAGAAGAAGAAGAAAAGAGTAGAACATCTTGCCTTTTCCCACATAAATGCTATTTCTATAAACATTGACCCTGTACGGCCTACAGGAATAGCCTCCCCTCCGGCATGCAACATGCCTCTTGATAATTTTCAATAAGATGGCTGATAAAAACTCACTGCATGGATAATTTATTGCTTTTGCTACCTGTTTCAAAATTTGTTAATTTTATCACCCTGGGACTCTTGACTGAAAAGCTGGTTGTAGATGTCTCAGGTAAATAACAAGTAGTACTAACTGATTCTAAAGTAGCAACAGCAGAAGTCCTGTGCCCAAGATCGCCCAGGAAGGTCCTGGCTGGGGTGAAATTGCTAGAGGGAGTTTGTTCACCACGCTAGCACATGCATCCTTGTATATTTATTTGTTATTGTATGATCGGTTATCGTTGTTTGTTTGTTCTCTAGACTGTCAAAGCATTTGTTCCAGCCATGGTAGCTTCTAATCATGGACATGTGGTAACTATTTCAAGTGCAGCTGGCTTAGTTGGCGTTACAGGACTGGCAGGTTAGTACACATCAGATGCACTGATGAACAAACAAAAGACACAAACCACAGATCCTTTCATCTATTTTAGACGTGTGGTCCAACAGGTGGATAAACAGGGGCTTCTCTGATGTAGAAATAGAAGTCTCACACAGCTATATGGAAGCAGCTGGGGAGAGCCAAGAATGAGCTGCTCTTGTAGAAGACACCAGTAATGATAGATTAGATTGTAGGTGCAGAGAAGTTGGTAGCAGAAGCAGTTTCATTAAACATTCCTGCTAAGGCTAGCATGCCAGGTTATAGGTGCAGATAGGCCTCTGAACACTGAGTCTTCAGATTAATTGTCGTATGTTAGCGTTAAGCTACGATGGGTAGCTTTGGCAGGAATAGTAGTTAACTGGGAGGTGGGAACCAACAAAGGAAATACTTTACCAAAAAAGGACAAGGAAGAGTGTAACTCAGAGGATGGGGAACATGTTGCTCCCCTGATGTTAACTCCCATCTGCTCCACCCAGCATAGCTAATGGTCAAGAATGATGGGGAGCTGCAGTCCAGCAACATCTGTCGGACCACAGGTTCCCCTATCCCCTAAATGCATGCACTGACAAGGCTGCAGTAAATAACTGAGGAATGTGCTTTCAGTCTGAAGAAAGCTAGAAGCTTTTGAATGATGATTGTGGAGAAATGTTAGAACATAACAAATAAGCATTGCCAGCACCTGTGTTGTCACTTGTGCATTGGGCCATAGATGCTTGTGCAGGAAAGGATCTTGCATAGAGAAAATGGTGTACAGTCATACCTCAGGTTACAGATGCTTCAGGTTGCATTTTTTCAGGTTACAGACTGCCGAAACCTGGAAGTAGCGGAACAGGTTACTTCCGGGTTTCGGCGGTCACACATGCGCAGAAGCGCCAAATCGCAACCCGCATTTGCGCAGACACACAGCTGCGGGTTGCGGACGCTGTGGGTTGCGAACGTGCATCCCGCACGGATCACGTTTGAACCCGAGCATCCACTGTACATGCAAGCAAAGAGCCAATCAATGGCACAGGTGGCTTTCAATGTGTTCATAATTTTCAAACTCACTCTCAGTAATCTGTGTGTTAGTCCTAGTTTTGTAGAAAGGTCTGTAGAAAATCAGACTTAAACCAGGGAGCCCTGAATTCATATCCTTACTTAGCCATGAAGCTGATCATGTGTCACTGGGCTAGTCAATCTCTGTTGATGTAACCATCCTCATAGAGTTGTTCTGAGTTCATTTGACATTACTCTGTAATCAGTTGGTTTTTTTAAATGCCACCTATAATTGCATGAGACTGTTGAAACCATTAAACCAGGATTGCCGACTATTTTGCATGTGGGCCATGTCACAAAAGGTCCCATCTTTAATACACTGCTTTACCCAGATATTGTTCTGCTGCAATGTTTCTAGATCTTTCCTCTCGTTTCACAGATTACTGTGCAAGTAAATTTGCAGTAGTTGGCTTCGCTGAGTCTCTAGCTATAGAGATGTTGGCATTGGGAAAGACTGGTGTTAAATCCACAATTGTCTGTCCATTTTTCATAAACACGGGAATGTTTGATGGCTGTCAAACCAAGTGAGTTAACTGTTTATATATTTGTGTCCATATAATGTTAAAATAATTGTATAAGAGAAATGCTGAAATGGTGAAGATTGATTGAAACATAACCTAAGGCCTTGGAGAGCCGCTGTCATTTAGAGTAGACAACAAGGGGCCCCCAAAAATAATCTGCCCTATTATAAGGCTGCTTCCTGGGTTCCTGTATGCTCAAATCTGCATGATATACATAAATTAAACAGCAGGTTTGCCACAGTAACATATATGCGCTGAGAGAAGTGGCACTTCTTGAATTTGTGCCTATTGTGTCACTCTGCATTTGACGGATAACTGTTGAGGATGGCATTTTATTTATTAAGTTTCTATCCAACCCTACCTTCCAGGGCAGCACACAGCAAAACAATAAAATAATATAAACAATATGCAGTATAAAAGTATACTACAGTCGTACCTTGGAAGTTGAACGGAATCCATTCCGGAAGTCTGTTCGACTTCCAAAACATTCAGAAACCAAAGTGCGGCTTCTGATTGGCTGCAGGAAGCTCCTGCAGCCAATCAGAAGCCACGGTAGCCCCATCGGACATTCGGCTTCCAAAAATAGTTCGCAAACCAGAACAGGTTTGCAGCGTTAGGGAGCCAAAACGTTCAAGAACTAAACTCTTCAAAAACCAAGGTAGGACTGTATTTAAAACCATTTAAACTATTTAAACTATTAAACAACTTTTAAACATTTAAACGAGAGGGATAGCTCTGTTGATAGAGCATGAGACTCTTAATCTCAGGGTCATGAGTTTAAGCCCCATAGTGGGCAAAAAAAATCCTTCATTGCAGGGGGTTGAATTAGATGACGCTTGTGGTCCCTTCCAACTTTACACTCCTGTGGTTCTATATCTAAAAATGTGCAGCCTAGAAGATCCTCCTGTCTCCGGAGTTGGACAAATCTAACTGTTCCCCCCTCCTCTACAGTAAGGATCAATCACAGGCAATCCAGACTTCACCACAGAATGATCTGTTCATGACGGCAGCGTGATGATCTCAATCTCTCCCCCCCCCCCCCGTCTGTCACACAATCACTAGTTCTTTCCCAGTATCCTCTGTAGCAAATACCAGATCCAGGGTATGACCTGCAATGTGTGTCAGCTGTTCAAAGTGTTGACCTGATGGTCATGGCAGCCATGAAGTCCTGAGTGGACCCAAGCAAAGGGTACTCAGCATGGATATTGAAGAGACCCAAGACTCGTGGGCTGGGATTCTTTAACACCATACTGTCTCCACCAGCTCGGTCCTGAAGATGGTTGGGCAGTGGGGTGGATGGGAGCACCCACAAGATCCCTGTCCTGCCTCGGTAGCCCAACATCATGTACAAACCCAGATCCCAGAAGGACTGGCCTCCTGGCCAAGTTGTGGAGTTTTTGTGGGCTGACCCGATGTTTCAAAACAATACCATCAGATAGGACAGATCAACTTGGCTACTGGGGAGTGTTTAAGAAGGGGCTATATACGTCGAGTCTCCCACTCTCTTCTATGAGGATATGGTTTTTCTCCACCTGTATTCAGTCTCAACCCTCACTCCTAATGATAGAGAAATGCACAGAATTTTACTTAACGGTTGCCATCAATTTGATTTTAATTAATTTTTATAATTGAAATGTTTTTAGAATGTTGGATTATTTGATTGTTTGATTATTTTATTGTTGTTAGCCGCCCAGAGCCCGGCTTCGGCTGGGGAGGGCGGGATATAAATAAAATTTATTATTATTATTATTATTATTATTATTATTATTATTATTATTTATTCAGATGACAGGTCTTCTCAAATATTTGCCCTGAAAAAAATGCCCTTTGAAAGTAATGAGGGGAAATCATATTGAAGAAAGAATAAATTATTTTCCCCCTGTTCGGAATGGTGCTGTACTAGGCAGCAGTCTTCATATCTGAAACTCATTGGCACAGGTGGTAACTGTGGGGAACTCCTGACCATTGAGAAGTTCTCTTACCTGCTTTATCTCTTCAGGTGGCCACGGTTCCTGCCTGTTATGGATCCAGACTATGCAGCTGAAAGAATTATCTCTGGTATTCTGCGAAATCAGGTGTATGTCTACATCCCACGTAGCATAACCCTTTTGGTTGCACTGAAAGGGTAAGAATGTCATTTTCCTTTTGCATCTATTTTTTGTACATTTCTTTCTTGCTCTGAAGCCTGGCAGCAGGCAAGAGAACTGTTAGGGCATAAAAATATTTAAAATATTAGCAGATTGAAAAGGGTGTCTTCTCAGTGATATGGGGAAATCTAAGCATTGTGTTTAGAGGCAAATGAGTGCCAGGATCTCCCAATTCTTTCAGAGAGTTTTTGGTATATTCATTTCTCTATTGTTCCAAATCTCCAATCTCTGGTCACACCTGGGGCAATAAGTTCTATTGTCTTGTTAACAACCCACAATGGCTTTCTTAGGTGTTATGTACTAAAGTTCTCACCCTGGGCCAGCAGGGGGATACTGTAGATAGTTCAGGTCCACATATGCAAATAAGGGATTGAAAGTGACGTTCAGTGATTGGATAGTTACAGAAAATGGTTACTGTTGCGTTCTAGTGGAGCTCTATATAAGCAGGCTGGCTGAACCCTTCAGTTCAGTCCTGTTCTGGCCTGTGAATAAACAAGAGCTGTTTGAAGAATCACTGTGTCATCTGATATGTTCACCCACAACTTAACATTAAGGGCCCTAGTTTGGCCAGGCTACCCAGGAATTCCTTTCACAGTTTATATTCTCCCCTTGTATTACAAATAACCCAAAATCCTAACACTTATTAATTTCAGTGTTTAAGGGGAACCCCGCCCTCCCCCAGTTTTGTAACAGTATGATGCAGCTGCTTCGGACAGCAAGGTGACTTGGGACAGATATGGGTGGAAATGACTTACTTTCACAAGAATTTGGTTTCAAAACAGGAGTTTTGAACAAGTGTCAGTAGAAATCTAAAAGAAAGGCAGGTGTTAAGGCAAAAACTCGTCTGGCAATTTATACTCTTAAAATCTTGGTGTGACAAACTACCTTCCCTGGCCTTGTCCACAGGCCCCAAAGAAGGCAGGAGGAGTGACTTCAGGACCAAGCTATATAAAAATGATTAGGACTCCAAACACTTTACTCAGTAGATGTGGAAGACGTCAGTTTGCTTGGGCAAAGCTGCAGGGACAGTTGACGCAACCCGCATTCCCCATTCTTTGCTAGGTAAAGGGAACCATTAGGTCCAGTCGTGGCCGACTCTGGGGTTGCAGCACTCATCTTGCTTTATTGGCTGAGGGAGCCAGCATACAGCTTCCTGGTCATGTGGCCGGCATGACTAAGCTGCTTCTGGCGAACCAGATCAGTGCACGGAAACGCCGTTTACCTCCCCGCCGGAGTGGTACCTATTTATCTATTTGCACTTCGACGTGCTTTTGAACTGCTAGACGGGCAGGAGCAGGGACCGAGCAACGGGAGTTCACCCCGTCACGGGGATTCGAACCGCCAACCAGAGTCCTAGGCTCTGTGGTTTAACCCACAGCGCCACATCAGTCTCTAAATCCTCTGTCTTTCCTAACAATGCTGTGTGACCTTGAAGGGGGTGGGATGATGCATAGGTGTCTGAATCCTTCCCCCACCCCCCTTGTGAGAATGCAAGCAACTTGAGTTGAGGAGGACCTTAAGTTCTAGAAAAGCAGGATGGGGAGAAGCATGCTAGATAGACCACATGGTCTGGCAGCTTCCTGCTGCAAGTGAATACCTCTGGATTGTGAAATGTTGCACTGAATTTATTATCTGGAAAAGATTCAAGTGCCTTTTGTGGGAGGGGAAGAAAATATGCAGGTACTGACATGAGATAAATGTAAGGAATAGAAAAGTATTATTATTATTATTATTATTATTATTATTATTATTATTATTATTATTATTGCATTATTTTTACATATGTCTGAATGCCTGCTTTCCTGTAGGATTCCTGTCTCTTCAAAATCACACAACTTTTAGAAATGAGCAGGAGAAGCAGCCTTTATTTCTTTTTATTTATTTGTTTAGAAGCATTTCTAAACTACTCAGTATTTTTAAATGCCTGAGTGGTACACAAAAATACCAACATAAAAATGATAAGACTCCTAGAAACAGAGCTATGACATAAAAAACAGGATTTCATTAATAAACAAATACATAAGCAGAGGAAATTATCTGTTGAATAAATATCCTGATACAATTACTTTGCCCTATTATAATTAACTCACTCTGCAGACAGAATAAATATGCTTCTGTCCTTAATTTTTGACAGTTATGCTTCTCATAATAGCTGCTTTATATCCCTGGAAGAGAGAAATAGATGTCTGTATTATTACTTTTCCCACAAAGTGTAACAGGACCTTTCGATGTATGGGCAGGAGCTGGATCAAGGGAGTTGTGTGGAGGTGATGAGCTAAATGCATGGCATTTGAGTAAAATATACTATTTCAGGAGCTCTAATCTTCTATGCCACATGTGTTTTGGTCCTGAGGTGCAAAAAAAGGGAGACATGATAAATAAGGGCTGTATAAAATGAACAGCAGAGGGAGAAGTTAGGTCAGGGGTTAGCAAATTTTTCCGCAGAGGGCTGGTCCACTGTTCCTCAGACCTTGTGGGGACAGACTATATTTTGAAGGGAAAAAATGAATGAATTCCTATGCCCCACAAATAACCCATAGATGCATTTTAAATAAAAGGACACATTCCACTCATCCACGGGCCGGATTTAGAAGGCGTTTGGGCTGGATCTGGCCCCTGGGCCTTAGTTTGCCTACCCATGAGCTAGGTAGTTCTTATGGTTTGTGGAGGGTGTGGTTGTGGAAGAGAAATGTGTGACAGGTACAGCTTTCTTTCTTTTTCCTGCTTCTGGACGCCCAGGGCAGCTGTAGCCAAGAAAGCCTTTGGCTCACTCTGGTTGGTGATTTCTCTGCACCTTAGTCTGGGACGATCTTACTTAGCCCCAGTAACATGTGTCTTGGTTACATCAGGATTGGATTAACATGACAGTGATGCCTTTGAAGCATCTCCAGAAAGTGTTGAGAATGCAGCAGCCAGGGTTTTCAGAGCATATTGTTGCCCTTCCTGAACACCTGCACTGATTACTGTTAAGTTTCCAAGGAGCATTCGGATGTGCTGGTTATTAATCCCTACATGGCAGGGGTCCAGGATACTTAAGAGACTGCCATGCCACCCTGCCTGTGCTCTGTTGGGAAAGTTCCTCAGGCCCTGCACAGGCTGGTACACACATAAAAGGCTGAGGGCATGTCTTAGTTGTGGAGCTCTTCCACAGGAAGGCCCTCTGCTCCCTCAACTTATTTTGGCTCATCTGGTTCCAGATGGTTTTGTGTTGTTATTATTAACCTGTCCAGGTTATGTATGGATGCTTGCCTTTTTAATCACCTACCTTTTGATTTTCCAGTTCTGTGGCATGTCTGTGTGTTTTTAGTTTGCTTTAATGAACTTTTTGTTGGACACCTTGAGCATTATGTGCAAGTGGAAAGGTGGGAAAGGAAATAAAACAATGGTGCCAAAGCAGAAGAGAATCTCAAAGTTTGACACTCATCATGCCTGTGTTCTTTCTTTCTTTTTCCCCAGTTTAATACCTACAAAAATTGGTATGCTTCTCGGAGACTATATGGGGTATTTCCATTTTATGGAGACATTCACAGGTCGTGCAAATAAGATTGAAGACAATAAATCTCAGTAAACAGCAACAAAAATTCCAACTTTGACTTACCTCCTGAGTGTCAGACATGTGGAACTCCTATAATGCCATTACTTAATGTGTGTGCCTGAAACATCAAAGATAGCATGACTTGTTAGTAAGAAATAAAATTATTTTTGAACTAAATTTCACTGATGGTGGAATATGAATGATTTTTAATTACAACTCTTTTTAGAACTGCTGCTATGTCGTTGTATGTAGCTTGTGAATTAAGTGATTTTTATTGCAATAAAATATTAAACCTTGGAACAAATTTGTATATATTAAGGCTTTTGAGCTTTACTTTTTCACGTACAAATTAAACAGCAGCAATAATTTTAAAAACTGTTTTTCTTAATAAATGATTTCTCTAACTCCTGAAGTCATATTTATCCTGTGTATTTTTGTGTGTCTGGCCTACCACTTTTAATATGGGTGAAATGGGAAGAACAGTAATTTTGGTAACAGAATAGTGTAATATTGATGTACCCATTTGTGTATCGAATTTTGTCTTCCAGCTTTGTGAGGTTCAGTTGGCAGGAGCCACTTAGTGAGCTTCGTGATGAAGAAGAACTTTATCTTGAGCCTTCTGTGAACCAACTCTCCTCTCTGCCCATTACATACAGGCAGAGACCATTTAGCACACGTCCAAGTGACATGTGACCACCAATGTGTGGGTCCTTTTGGACCTCAGAGAGGGCAGAACGGGGGGTGGGGCAAGCTTATGCACACTCCACCAACACGTGCAGGAATCAGGAACAAAACACCTGTGCAAAATGGTTGCTGTCTGTACTATCTAATATTAAGAGTTGATGGTATGTTTTTACTTTACATTGTTTATGTACAAGTAACAGCTACAATTATTTTTCTTTTTAATTAATTTACTTTCTTACATTTAACAATGCAAATGTTTCAGAGATACAAAAATAACAATGACTTGCCTGTTTGACATCATCTGTTCCACAGCTTAAGGGGAAAAAAATGATGCAGAATTGTTATTGCAGAGAGTTAAAAACAATGCTGTGAATAATAAGATCACGATTCTGTGGAAGCACAACAGAATGATCAATAGTAAGTCCTGGAATATAATATAATCCAGATAAAATTATACTTTGCAGAAACTTTAAAGCCTTAATTTTGTCTTTTGACATAAGCTGTGAATGACCACCATGTAGCTGCATAGAATGAGTGAGTTTTTGGGATATTGTGATAAGACCACCTTAAACAAGGTGTCAAGGGGGAAAGAGTTTGTCCTCCATCCTGGGCAATGGTTAATAGTGTGGCATCAAGCAAATAAATTATATGAGGTTTACAAGTAAGATCATTCTAATTGGTGAAGATGGACAGCAAAGTTGAGGATATGGTTAGACTAGGATATCTACTATATCCTTGATTTCTGTAAAACTTGGTCAGCTAAAAGTCTTTTAATACTGAATTGATTACTTCCAAGTAGCAACAGCAGAAATCTGTTAAAAATGTATTCCAAAGATCCTTACTCAGTATAATCATCTGTGGAAAAAGCAAAGTAAAACAGAATGCAGTTACTATACAAAGCATCCTGCCACTCCTCACAATCCAAATGGAAAGTGGTGCAATGTGGAGGACAGAAGATGGGACACACAATTCTTTCAAAGCCGTGCCTTGGTTGCCCTTATTGTAAAACTGCCTCAATAGCAACTATAGCAAAACTGGGCAAGGAATCAAGAGATCCATCCTGAATGTGTGACACAATGGTACCATTTTTCACCGAGCATCTAAATGTCAGGGCCAGCTGTGCATCCTGTAACAAGACGCTGCTCCACACCCAACCCTGCACTTGGGCAAGGGAGCACTGGATAAGGCATAAGAAGAGCCAGCTGGATCAGGCCAATGACCCATCTAGTCCAGCATCCTGTTCTCACAGTGGCTGGCCAGTTGCCTGCAGTGAACCCACAAGCAGGGAGCCCTGGGCCCAAGAGCAATCTCCCCTCCTCCTGTGGTTTCCAGCAACTGGTATTTATAAGCACGACTGCCTAGATCAAAATGTCAGGATTGTGTGGGGTGAGGCCCTGGCAAGTCTCATGCCGTTTAAAGACAATGAACTGCACTACGAACTCGAAAACAGTCTCTGAGCGAATGATGTGTTCACATCCCTCTCTGTGGAAAAACAGTACACAGCGCTGGTGCTGCCTAGTTCATCTTTATATGAGTTCTTAATAGTAGCTGATGGTAGTGTTTGCAAATTGATCTTGTAAATGGGCCAGAGTCTAAATAAAAGTTAGGCTAAACGGTTTATTAAAGGGAGTACATCTTCTATTCCTCCTCCTTTTTTTCTTTTTTCTTTTCTTTTTTCATTCAAGCCCCACCTATGGCTGTGGCAGATGATACAATCAGTACAGAAACACCATTGTGCTCTACCTATGTACAGGGGGTTGGTTTTTTCTGCTGGGGAACCCATCAATACAAACTTTGATTTGCTGCAGATGAGTCACTTTTAGAAGTAATGTATTTTTAAAGTCAGTTTCTTACAGAGCAGGTATTCCCAAACTGGTCCACAAGTTTTGTTGAGGTGGTCCGTGGCATGTCTGTGAAGAACACTTGCACAGAATTGCCATTGTCCTAAAATACAATATAAGAAATGATGATTAAAAAATCATACAGCATCCAGCACAGTGTGTTACAATTGCTGTAACAGGAAGAAGAAAAATCCTAAGTTCATGGGGGAGAAGGTTTGGGAAGCAATGTTTTTTGAGCGAAAATCTCAAAGCCCTTTTTTATAGGGTCTTAATACGAGGAGTGCACACAAAAGGTCAGGAGAGACGAGGTAAACTTCATAGAGTGCTACTAAGGAAGGAATCGCTTACAAGGTGCTGATGTATCAAAATCTCACACTGAATTGCCTCATGTGAATGGCAAATATAGATGGTTAAATCCACACTGAATGTTTGAGTCAAAATCCCAAACCACTTAATCCAAAGACAGCAACTACTGTCAGGCAACTCTGGCAGATGAATGCATATGTCTGTGTTTCCATATGGAAACCTCAAGCTTTTTTGAGTTACCTCCAATTAGTGTGCTAGGGTGATGATAGCTAGGATAAGAAAATTAAGTTAACTTCACTTGCCTGTAACCAATTTTTTGTGAGGTGTGAAGTATCATTTTACAACACTCACCTGCATTGGCTATGAAAGGCTCACTAGTTTTGCTTAAGCACCGGTAAGATGGTTTAGTAAATGGGCAGCAGCATGCCTGATATTGCCCTTTTCAGTTGGGCTTTCTGGGCTAGTTTAAAAATTTGACCAGTCTGGAGAATATTCTCTCTCTCTGCTTTCTGCAAAGATGGGGAACTAACTCCCATCAGCCTCAATGTTCATGCCCAGTGTCCAGGGATGAAGGGAGCTGTAATTCAAGCACAAGATATTCCCCTAAAAAGCTAAAACCCTGAGCACACTTAAATTTAGGCACCGTTAAATTTAAGTGGGACTTGCTTCTAAGTAAGAAAGCATAGGATCTAGTTGCTAAAATTAATTTCTGCTCCTTATGCAAAACATTGGGCTGCATCCCATGCTAGTCCCGCTTGGAGTAGAGCCAGTGAACTCAATGCCCATGGATTTTAATGTTTCTACTCTGAGTAGGATTTAGATGGATATGATCCATTATTTTTTCAGTAAAAAAGACAAAACGTGTCTTGTTTTCAAACACATATCACTATGTGATGGCTGTAGCTTGACAGGGGAGTTAGGAAATTTTCTCAGGCTGTTTCTTATGACTGTTGATGTGTTAAAGCAGAGAGAAAGATCCCTAGATCCATGTTGTGTGCCAATGCGCAAGTATGGCTTCCCACTGAGAAACAAGCACCACATGGCGCCCCGTATTATCATATGTGCTGTCTGATGTATACATTTGTTTTATATTTATCCAGAGACTGTGCGAACCTTTCAGCCTCCACCCTCCCGCCCCTGTTTGCCACATATTAGTTACAGAGATTTACTTCCAAAATAGGAGTTGCTTCTTTATTTTCATTGTGGGGAAGTCTGGTTTGTGTTTTATATAAAAGCTGGTCTCTTCATCTTGATATGGTAATATCTGAAGACAGGGCTAAATGTTTAGCAGACGGTGCTGTAGCAAAACCGTCTTTTGAACAGTGTTTTCTATTTTTATCTAAAACAGTTCACCGAAAGACACTACTCGAAGAAACAATGAAAATAGGAAAGTTATCTTTCCAATCAATCCCAGACAGTTAGCAAGGATATACATTTGAGTTATTTCTTAGTATCGGGTGGCCCCAGATCTTGTTTGGCGCTAGACTTGCACATGAACATTGCGTATTTACTTGTCTTGAACATGTGTGGCAAGTTGTGCTTTGTGATATGTTTGCTTCAGCTATGAATCATCTAGCAGAGCAATCCTGGCCCTCTTTGTGCACTCTGTGTGTTGTGTTTTTTCCCAATGTCTGCTGTCTGTCAAGCTATGTCCATCACTCCATTTCTGCGGTGGATTCCCCTTCCACCCACCAAATGTGCAGGGGTGGAAGTCCCATTGGCAGGAAGGTTCAGGATGGGGCTGAGTCAGCCTAGGACCCATTGAATCCCAACTTAGCCCTACTGCCATCGCTTGATGCCATGAAACTCAACTGCTGCACAAACTCCAGGCTGCTGTGTGTGGCAGGGCTGCAAATGGGGTGGTAGCCCTGCCAGGCTGTGTGGGAACTGAGGATTTGCTCCCTAAGTTCATGAAGATTTAAGCCAGCCTTTGCCAAGCTGATTGGTATGCTGCCATGCTGGCTGGGGTGGTGGTGAGAATTGTAGCATCACCTACACTTTGGAAATCCTTGTCTTTCCATATTAGGCAGGCATCCATACTGCACTGCGGGGACCTTTTTGGCTCCATGGGCCAGATTCTTAGTAGGCTTGGCTTTGAAGGCCCAGTTTGACAGGTGGGTAGGGGCGTCCTCCAACCAATCACTTGATGTCACAATAGTGTCAGGTGCTTTGGTGCTTTGAAGTCTGAAAGTCAAGATTTCAAAGCACCTCACACACAGCAAGGCTCACCACCTATCAGAAAGCAGGCTTGGCTCTCCCACCATCAACCAAGGGGTGGGAGAACACAAGCCTGTTTTCTGATAGGGGGTTTTCTCCAAGAGCGTGGAGCAGTTTTCTTCTTCCATGTTAATGACAGTTTCAAGGAAAACCTCTTCCCTTTCCTGGCAGAAGGCAGACGGTGAGGGGACGTGTGTGGTTCTTGGAGGAGCAGTTGAAACTCTTGCTCAAATAGAGGGAACACCTTCACTTTTGCTCAAATAGAGGGAACACCTTCACTTTAGCAAGGGATTTAATGCAAAACCCCTTTCTGATCACAAAGGGGTTTGCAGTGAAACCCCAAGCACATCAGCTAGTGTACAGAGGGTTCACTCCTGCTTTCTGCAGGGATTGGCAGCTGCATCTCCCCTTGCTGCACACCTGATGCCACATATAATGCCAGGTATAGGACACGGGTGGTGTCCTCAGTGGTTTATATATAAACCACTGAGCCTTGGGCGTGCCGATCAGAAGATCGGCGGTTTGAATCCCCACGGCATGATGAGCTCCCATTGCTCAGTCCCAGCTCCTGCCAACCTAGCAGTTCAAAAGCACGTCAAAATGCAAGTAGATAAATAGGTACCACTCCGGTGGGAAGGTAAACGGCGTTTCCGTGCGCAGTTCTGGTTTCGCCAGCAGCAGCTTAGTCATGCTGGCCACATGACTGGAAAAACTGTCTACGGACAAACGTCGGCTCCCTCGGCCAGTAAAGTGAGATGAGCGCTGCAACCCCAGAGTCGTTTGCGACTGGTCTTAACTGTCAGGGGTCCTTTACCATTTTTTATAGGCAGTTATATGGGGTTTGGGGGAAATGGCCTCATGGGGAAGCCCTGATGGGACAAATTTGTTCTATGAGCTGCAGATTCCCCAGTCCCACTGTTTTAGACTTCTCCTAAAAAAACTTTTTTTTCCCCAGCAAGTGTATATATGATTTACTTGTCATTTATATCTTGCTGGTCTTAGCTGTGCATTGCTGATCATTATTTTTCGTACACTGCTTATTCTTTTATGTAGTGGTTTATAGGGTGTGTTTTTCCTAAACAAATAGATCAAAAGACACCAGGTTAGCAAAGGTTGGTTGAATTCAATGAGAAGCTTATTTGGAATACAGGCTGCTTCACATTTTGTCAAGATTGAGATGATGGTGCCAGTCTGGCTCGTAGGCTTGTTCTCTTTGACATGCGATGCTGAACTTGTACAGCTCATCTTTCTCTGTGGAGAAGTGTTTTGTACGTTTTAAGACAAGCCTCTAGAGGGCACCAGTTTGCTTTCCTAAATAACTTGCTCAATCCTTCTAAGCAAGCAACATGTCTGCCTGCCAAGCGGCCAGTTTCCTCGGAGCTGCGTCAGTGTCTGTTGCCAGAATCCGTACTTAATACTGGTGGTAAAACTGGGATGGATGCACAGTGGTGCAGCGTTATGATCGCTCAGGTAAGCCAGAGCCCTCTAGAGGTTTCACATGGAACATATACAAGATTTACAAGCTCCAAAAGGTGGAGAAAGCTTACACTTTAAACTTCAAGTTTCAAATCAGATATTACAAATACAGTACCCAAAAAAGGCAAGTGCGCTTCCTGCATACTTGCATGTCCTGGGTTCAAAGCCACTCTATACTGGTGTGACACATGAGCTTCCATTGCAGGAAGAGAAAATTTTATTCAGTTCGCATTTCAAAGCATTCCTGAAACCAAAGCCACCCTTTGACATTCACACTTCTCTGAATTTTGCAATGCAGTTCTCCAGCCAAGTAATGTGTAAAGTGTAAAAAAATGCATATAAATGTGAATATAAATGCATATATTAAAGAAAGTACAATACAAAAAAATACAATATATTAGGGGGGAATGCTTTGCCACTATGTGTATATTTGGATGAATTGCATAGACCAATGTGCATCTTAGGAAAACCTGTACAGTGGTACCTCGGGTTAAGTACTGTACTTAATTCGTTCCAGAGGTCCGTTCTTAACCTGAAACTGTTCTTAACCTGAGGTACCACTTTAGCTAATGGGGCTTCCCGCTGTGGCTGGGCCGCCAGAGCACGATTTATGTTCTCATCCTGAAGCAAAGTTCTTAACCCAAGGTACTACTTCTGGGTTAGCAGAATCTGTAACCTGAAGCATCTGTAACCTAAGGCGTCTGTAACCCAAGGTACCACTGTACAAGGTACAGTGGTACCTTGGTTTAAGAACAGCCCTGTTTACGAACTATGCAGTATACGAACACCACAAAACTGGAAGTAGTGTTCCGGTTAGCGAACTTTACCTCAGTCTATGAACGGAAACCGAATGGTGGAAGGGCACCGGCGGCGGGAAGCCTCATTAGGGAAAGCACACCTCAGTTTAAGAATGGTTTCAGTTTAAGAGCGGACTCCCGGAATGGATTAAGTTCATAAACCGAGGTACCATTGTGGATTCAGAAAGTGACAATTATAAGCCATATTAAGGAAATATTAAGACCAATTAAAATGTCATGAAATAGTGAACAAGCTTTTGAGTTTTGCAGAATTCCCCCATCAGGCAAGATGTTATAGAAAATACCATTTTGTGACATTTTTGTTTGTCTGATAAGTGAGTCGAGAGGCTGTTCTGAACAGCCTTGCACTCTTCTGCAAGAAAAAAGTCTGCGTCATGGGTATATTCCTGGAGCCAATGTTGGCCTTGGTGGCTTTGGAGTGCCTGTTTCCAGCTTCAGACCCTATTACACAGAGATGGCTTGGCCACTGTATTCCATGCAACATCTGGATTGCCTTGCGCTCTGTATGGGACTGCCCTTGAAGGCTACTGAAACTTAAACCATTCCAACATACAGTGTTCAGGTTGCTGGCCAGGGTTCCATTTAGGACTCAAATAACCTGTTAACCTATCCAATTAAAGGTGCTCCTGTTGGTGTTTAAAGCCATAAACAGGCCACAAACAGCTGAAACCTACATGCCCTTTCAGCTGTTAAGATAAACAGAGAGGGCGCCTTTTGGTAGTTCCAGTATAATCAGAAGTACAGTGGTACCTCAGGTTACATACGCTTCAGGTTACAGATTCTGCTAACCCAGAAATAGTGCTTCAGGTTAAGAACTTTGCTTCAGGATGAGAACAGAAATCATGCTCCGGTGGCACAGTGGCAGCAGGAGGTCCCATTAGCTAAAGAGGTGCTTCAGGTTAAGAACAGTTTCAGGTTAAGTACGGACCTCCAGAACGAATTAAGTACTTAACCCGAGGTACCACTGTACAAGGAATGGTGGCCTGGGACATGTCTTTTTCTGTGGAATCCCTTCCCCAGACAGGTGCATATAGCATGAGTACCCTATATTCCACACCATTCTTCCAATTGTAATTTGTTTTAACTATTTTAATATTGTGATTCATATTCTATATCACTCCTATATTTTATATAAATTCCCCACTCAGTATTTTCCCCTTTCATGGGCCTATACTTTCTCTCTCCCTCTTGTGTGTGTGTGTCTGTGTGTGTTGGAGAATACTAACTTTAATCATACAGGGGAGATCCTGAAACGAGAGGAAAATGGCAGACCACCATGTGAAGAAGCAATATTTGAGGCGAGAGTGTTATATGCCTTCCAGCCATCCGATAATGCTACAGAGTTTGACTCCTATTGAGGTTTTCTATCGTGTGTCGCCTAATTAACATGAAGACCATGATTTTGCCCTTTATTGTTTGCTCAGTGCCTCCCAGGCTTCCAGTTTTCTCAGTTTATACTTATATATGAACTTGTTTGTTTCTTGTGTGCTCATGGAAGCAGTTCTGGTTATGTTCCATTTCACCGCACAAAGCAGCTACTATTGTCCATACCAGTTTACCAAAGTCAAAATATTATTGCATACTTGGAGGAATTAGAAAAGTCAATAAATTTCTAAATTTTTGCCCAAATGGGAGACAGTGAGTAAAATATATTAGCAGCAGTTGCAGCGATACAGAATAGCAAGTTGGCTAGTTGTTACAAGGTAATCAGTTGTAACAATAACCTGGCTACTCAAACATATATTGCTGAATTTACCTATAGATTCACACTTAGTTTGTTTGTACGATAGAGACAGAAATAGATGGAGGGCTCCTGGCTAACCATAGAAAAATTATTGCTAAGGGGCAAGGTTATACGGGAGGCAAGCAGATGGGATCTAGCCAAGGCTAAAGAGAATTGCTCCTGCAGACATGAGAAGGTCAAGCAGGCTTAAGAAAAAGCAGAGCATGGACCAGCCTACTGAATAATTAAGAAACAGAACCCCTGGATGCTCAGTTACAGGTAAAGGTTTTCTGGTGGGTTGTGGCTTCTGGCACAAAGAGTGGCTGTGTTAGGGATAAAGCTGGAGGAAGGCTAATTAAACACTATTAAAAAAAATACAACCAGTCACAGCGGTCAGCAAACAGCCTACACACTGCCAGAGCTGACTAGTCACACCATTGCACTAATGATTCCCAGCAAAGTTAGAAAATGCAGCAGTTCATCCCAAGAATGAAGGCAAAAAGCCTCAGTGGAAATGTACCACCCACAGTACATATGTTTTTCAGGTTCCTTATTTGAAGTTGATGACAAGGGAAAGGGTCTTTTCCATTATGGCTCTCATGTGTGAAACGCTCTCCACCTGCTGCATTCACAAATTTCTTTTTGGTATCCGGTAAAAACTTACCTTTCCCACCAAGTTTTGGATGGACTAAGATGTTTTTGCTGCTTTTGTGCTCCAAAGCTTCCTGAGGCTGTTATGGAGGGTGTTATATATTTTTATGACTTGCACCTGTTTTTGTATGTGATATATAAATATTCATATATTTGTATAATACGCGTACAATGTGCTTTTTTAAATACGTTGTAAGTTGTTTGAAGACCTCTGTGCAACAAATGACTAATATGTCTCATAAATCTGCTGATTCCTAATGTTATCCTTTACTTTCTATGTTCCACTGTTCACAAGCAACGAATTATTATTAACTCAGCTGATGTTTCCAGAGGAAATATTTATTTTTGCACAAAAACATTGTATGAAATCTGTGCCCATTGATGTAGACCAAATCAGTTAACAAGCATTCAAGAAATAAAGGCACTCAAATCAAATCATGCTTAGCTTAGCAGCTAAAGGAACACTAGGAGGAAGCCAGACTATTTGTGAGTAAGTCACCTATGGAGGAATTTGGAACTCACAACATTCCCTGAAGGGAGGTTTACTACTCTGACATATTAGGTCTAACACACTGGATTCTTCCTTTCCTAATCCCCTTATACATTGGGGAATTCCCTTATGCATTCCTAATTACCCTTATACATTGGACCTCCAGGTTACGTTTCCCCATTGTTACAAGGCCTTTTCCCCCTAGCATACGAAGGTGGGGCCCCGATTCACTTCAGCTATTTCAGCTACAAAAGCAGAAGCAGCTGAATAGGCCAGAGAACACCTTGCCTCTCTTTCAGTAGAGACCCAACCAGAGCTTCCACAGCCACCATCCACTACTGGCAGCATTTGCAGCATTATGTTTTTATTTTATTGCTAATTTAAATGTGCTGTTTTAAATGTGCATTTTATATTTGACTTCCTTTAGTAATGTTCTTTTTGAAATGTTTAAGATATATTTTTGGTTCACTTTGCTGCATTAAATGCGCATTCTATAGTTGACCTCCTTTGTAATATTTTGAAATCGTTTAAGATAATATCTTAGTTTCCTGTTCATTATGTTGCTTGGAATGTACACTTGATTTTAGTTAGTGATGTTTTATTCTTGATTGCTGTATTTGATATTTTAATGTAGGTTGTAAACCACTTTTGAGATTCCGCCCGCTCCCCCCTAAAAATATAAAGCAATAGAGAAATGAAATGAAAAATAAAGCTAGCAGCTGAACAGAAACAGAAGTACTGTAGGATGCAACATGTACAGGCAGGCAAAAGTAGGCATATTAGGAATTGTAAAAGTGTAGAAGTAGCTAGGCCATGTTGTATCAGGTTTTCTTTGAACTTGTTGCAATGTTGCACTCCAAAGATTTTGTGTCAGTTCAGTCTTTGGCAGCTGAAAATGTCTCTTTGTTTTCTTACAATGTGTTGCAGTAACTTCATAACATTCTGGTTTCTGCACTGTTTAGAGTCCGAATGGCTAACCTCCAGCCCTCCAGATATTGTTGAACTACAACTATCATCAACCCTAGCCAGTTGTCAGGGTCGATGAGAGTTGTAGTTCCATATTTACAGGGTCACAGTTTAGCCACTGTTGTTCAGTTTTGCCAGCTGTGACTAGTACAGTAACTTTGGAATAATATTATGTAATGTCAAATGAAAATATGCTCTGGCTTTAAGCCTGAACTTAGTTGACTAAGCAACATGCTGTATCAGTGCTAAGACTGCAGCTGTTGGTACTGTGTTTATCTTGTGAGGCGCTTCCACATGCCACTTTTTTACAACTAACTACTGACCGGTCAGCTTGACATAAATACCAAAAAAGGTCCTAGAACAGATCTGTGAGCACTTAGATAAGGATGCTGTGGTTTCTCGAAAACAAGCCATGCGAGACAAATCCTTTTTCTTTTTTTGATAAGAGTTATAAGCCTGGTAGATCAGGGGAATGCTGTGGACATAGTGTATCTTGATTTCAGTAAGGCTCCTGATAAAGTCCATGGTTCCTCCTGGAAAAAAAAAGTGACAAGTGGGGTGCTGCAGGGTTCTGTTATGGGCTAGCTGTTATTCAACATTTTTATAAACAACTAGGGAGAAGGAACTGAGGGGATGTTTATCAAATTTTCAGATGACAGCAAACTGGGAGGGATGGCTAATGCTGCAGAAGACAGAATTGGGAATCAAAATGACCTTAACTGCTTAACAAACTGGAGAACTGGGTCCAAACAAAATGCAATTTGAACTTATGACTTCAAGTTACAAGAAAAGAGATTCCAATTAGACATTAGGAGAAAACTTTCTGACCACTAGAGCTGTTTGACAGTGGGCTCCCTCAGAAGAACTCTCCTTTGGAGATTTTTAAGCAGAGGTTGGATGGCCACCTATCATGAATGCTTCAGTTGAGATTCCTGCACTGAAGGAATTGGGGTTCCTTCCAACTCTACAATTCTATGGTTCTATGAACTCAGTAGGAAACATGCTAAAGATGCATCACAAGTGGTTCCCAACTCAACAGAGGCTGAAAATTAGTTGTAATTTGCAAACTGATGACAGTTTGAGATATGCTGAATCGTACCTCAACTTCTACACAATTCCAGAATTGTGATGTAATAATTGGTGGGAAATAGTGTTGGTTTATAGGAAGTTCTGTGATAGTTTATCAGAAGACCCAGTTGCTATACTACTGGGTATGACTTTTCTATATTTGAATCAATCTGTGGTGAAAGGAGATACTGAAGTTGTAACTAGATCTGTTACTGTGGTGAGAATATAGTATTGAACTGAAGAACAGCATAACACCAATTAAGTGTTTCATTTTTCAGGGCGTGCAATATTGATAGAAATGCAAAACTGATTTACTATAGACAAATTAGAGAATCCCCCAATTATGTAAAGCAAATCTAACTAAAAGTGGTTCTCCTTCTTTCAGAACAATATTCACTCTTTCTCCTAATATGGTATAACCTAGGCTTTTTATTTCAAATTAAATTCTTATTTGCCACTGTTTGTAATCTTATGAGATTCACCCTTTTGCTTTTAATAGCATAAAAAATAAAAACCATAGTTTCATCATTACAAAGGCTGATTTATTACTAAATGTTTCTCTTACATGCCATGAAAGTTACTTTCCGATAGTCATCAAGGCTTTAGGTTTCTGCTTTCAATAAAAAACAGCTTATAGAGGCAATACCCTAAATTATTGTTCAGAAGGGTATTGTACAAAGGTGTTTAAGGTGGCAACAAGAGCCACCTAGTCTAAAGGTGTTTTTCAACATTCTTTCCAGAATGCCTTGCTTGCAACACCACTGTAACACTGCACAATCAGTACGGTATTCTTCCAATTGATGCCAGGATCTTCTCTCTCTCTTCTGCTGTAGGCATATCTGGTTTGATTCCATCTTTTCTTCTCTGCATCACGATCCCATTCTAGAAATACAGAGAATCAGTGTGGCAGTGAATTAAATTATCTTCATTATATAATAAGCAAAATAAGTATTTTAAATATTTAGATAACTGGAAGTCTAGCTGTCTTCAAAGTTGATATATTGGCAAGTTTCCCCTACTTGTTTCAAGACACTGGGTTACAAGAATTGACTATGCTGCAATACAAGGGTACAACCTACCAAAACCAGTTTGCGCATAAAATGCAATGTATTTGCTAATTCAAAAGCAGCATTTTCTCTGCTAAAAATATTCCGTTTAATTAGTCTAAAGTTGGAGAAGTCATGTTAACTCAAAATAGACGTGAACTTCCTGCATAGCTATGCCCATTAAGATGGCAAAGACTGATTCAAAGCAAAGCAGGTTAAAGGAGAATGGTATCAGATATCTAAAGTGAAATTCAATCAAGTGAACTGTTAATGATCCACACTAGCAACGATCAAGCAGTTTGGAAATGCAACGTGTTCCTGAAATGATTTCTTGCACAAATCTGAACTGGACTGTTTGACTTCCTAGAACTGCCTGGAGAGCACTGTGCCTTAACCTTCCCTCTTTAGCCATACATGGGCATTTAGTTTACTACCAAGGAAGAGCTAGAGATGTGCTAGCAGCTTTAGCAAGGATGTCAGCTTGAGGAGCTACTACCTGGGCAAAGATGGAAATCGTGTTGTTGCTGTAATGAATAACAGCATCTGGCTAGCTCTACTTTGTGAGTCCACTGTCTCACATGAAGTCAGTGCTATCTAGTTTTGATCTATTTCTCAAGTTGGCTGCAAAAGCATATGCTCCTGCAGGCCTAGGGTAAGGCAACCCCCGAAAACTCTTGCACTCTTATTGGGACTGGGGTCTGCATCTAAATTCTAGAAATTGGATTATGTGAGTATCATCATCATAATTGTGTTTAAAATACCTTGCCTCGTTAAAATTGCCAGCTTTTCCAGGATCAATGGCTAATTAAAGTGCTAAACCCATTTCCATGATCTTGCAAGTTCAGATATAAAAAATACCACGGATAACCACAAACATTCTGAGTACAGTGTGAGTAGCCTACTTACCCAAAACTTTTTGCAGCTCTTGTATTTTAAAAAGTACAGGGTGCATGCATCTCTATTGTAGTTATTCTTATCCATACATTTGCTAGAGGCATCTGCTTCCTTGAATATGAAACAAGATACACTTAAAAAGCCAATAGGGGACAAATATTAACTTCCCACATGTTTTAAATGCCACACATACTGGTTGAAATGCTGCTGAACAATTCTGTATGTACGAACAAAGTGGTACTCATTTTGCTTCCTCAGAAGATTGGTTCAAAACTGCAACCCTAAGCATATTTAGAAGAAAGCAAGTCATGCTACACTGAGTACCTAAGAGAGAAATCCCCATTAGGATTACCCTGAAATTGAGAAGCTTATGAAGAAAGGACTCTCAACTGCTTTGCAGTTTTAAGTTCAAATAAATTGGTGCTCAGCCATCTAGATGAAGGTCATTAACAGCAGTCAGGATGCCTCTAAGTTACTTCCCAAATGGAAAAAACCCCAACAATCTGTGCCAAGAAATACATTTCAACTAATGTGCAAATGCAAGAGTGATGGTTGTTTTTTAAAAAAACAACCACCAAAACTTATTAACCCAGGGGATCATCCAATCTGCCTACCAGGCACACAAGAAATCAAATCATTCTGTATTTCAGACCAGATAATACGAAGAATGCATAAAACTAACTGATTATATCATTTAATGGGATCCTATTCCTCACATTAAAGTTTGTAGAAAACAACTGTACAAAACAAAGAAAAAAGTACAGAATGTGGGGTAGGAGAAAAATGGCTCTGTTTCACTCATTTGCAATGAATGATGAAGGATCACTATGTTCCTTCCTAGGACCAATAGGTGTTTGGGGTGTGGTTTTTTTAAGGACCACAGATGTGATTACCTTTCTTTCTCCCTTTGACTTAATGTACAGTTAGGACATATGTAGTTGTTAAATACAGTAATTCCTATTCTCTGGTGAACTATTTAATGATTCAGTGTTGTCAGATGAAATCAGTACCTCAAACTACAAGACAGAAAAATATCAAGACTGTCTGTGTGGCTTGAACAAAAACAAAAATCTTGATTCTTTATGTATGTATCCTTTGTTCTCCAGCTGGCTGGTATTTTTGATAACAACTTTTAAATACCTTATTAATGAAAAGGAAAATATTTATAGTGACAAACAATTCTGTACTAGTTTGTACTTAAGAAGGCATCCTGGTGTACATTTGCATTTTTGACAGATGGCAACAAATTGGTTCTATTTATGGAACTTTACAAGAATACAAAAACTATTCCAATGTTTTAAAATGCCTAATAGTGTATAGCCAACTGAAATAACTTGCAAGCTTCAAACTACATAATAATACTAACAAAAAGAAACTGTTTACTACAATTCACATTCTTACCACAAGGCAGGGATTTATGTCATGATCTCGAAGACGTTGCAGTTTTCTAGGCATAAAGATATTGGTTTGTGGTGGTACTTTAAAGAGAACACCTAGAAGAGAGGAGGAGGTTTTAAAAAGCAAAACAGGCTCTCTCTTAATTAGGATTTAAGGCATTTTCCAAGGACCGGTGCATATTATCAGCAGTACTTTTTTGCGGGTGGGGGGAAGAACATAGATAGGTTCTCACCCCAAAATTTAACATTTGAATATTCTCTTCATATACCACCACCAAAACTATAGATTTAATCGAGAGATCAAATTTCCAAAAGCCATCCTATGTGTTAATGCAGACCAATGCTAGCAAGGTAAATGGGTTGCTAAGGTGAGCAGGAAAATACAAGTTCCAGCCAAGTCACCTCTATGTAGAGTTATGAGGGTACTCTCAAACTGGGGAGAAATCCCATTTTTGCATGGTTTGAAACTGAAAAATTAGAAAGCAGAACTGAATAGTCCATTGTTAATTATTTTGTCTTTCAGTAAGTTGAATTAATGCTTTAAATCAATGTTTTAAAATACTGTTTCACAGTCAATTCATACTTCTGCAAATCTCTTATAATTTAACAACAGTAAGGCTAGAGATTAAAGTGCTGTTCCTGGCTCAATGCAGATATGTTATCACATGTTTTGTGCTAACCATGGCTTGCACTTACAAATGTACAATAGGAAATCCACTATTTTTACTTTCTTGTTAGAATTTATAGGATTAAGATTCATAACCATAGTTTAAAGCTGTCAGTCTGCTTTCATTTTCCATCTGCTTAGCATTCATAAATTCATTCCAATCTTCAATGTCTAACAGCTTCTTGAGATGGAGCAACAACTGTAACTGTGCTAGAACTGTGGTTTGTTAAGTTAACCAGCTTAAAGCCATGGTCTGAACGATATCCTTACTTGGTAGCCCCTTGCAGCTGGTATGTGACCCAACACAAGTTTTTACAAACCATGTCTTTATGAAAATTATGACTGTGATGCTGTACTGAATGAGCAATACTTTTAGGACTTATGTAAGAAAAGTGCTTTCAAATTCTTAAAAAATGTAATCAGGGAGAGTGCAAACCATATCCCTCCCACAATATGGTGGCAAGATTTTGATATAACAGAGGATTCATTCCTCTTACTTCTCATAGATTTCACATTTCTCTTTACTGCATTCAGTGGAAAACCAGTGAAATTTGAAAATGTAGTTCAGAAACATCAGGAGGGTCATAGGCTCCTTACCCCTGCCCCAAACATATTACTAACGTAAGATCAAACTATTATTTGAAGAGAATGTAGATATTTGTAATTAGAAACATGTAGGCTTCAGTTTGGCTAGAAATGATTCCTCAAAGTAGAGCTGGAAGAATACTTCAAATAAGAAAAATGTTGGTCTCTCAGAGGAAGAGGCTGGGGGGAGAAAGCAAAGATCCTAGACAAGAGCTGGGAGGAGCTTCTGTGAGTGGTAAGAGCTAAGAATTACTTTGAAGAGAGGACTCTGTATTTTATTTGTGCTATTTGTATCTTTTGTAGCTGCTATTTTATTGTATTATGGAAAATATTTAATAAAAATCATGGTTTAGAAAAAAGGAAGAATACTTCAGATTCTAGGTGCCAGCAGCATATTTTACAATACATCATCACTTCAGATTTTCCCATCATTATCACAGCATCATCTAAAAATACATGACTTAGTATGCTTTATGAGAGAACTAAATACACTTTCATAAAACACTCTGAACAGCACTTTTAAAAACCTGCTTACTTTTATAATCTTACCAGAAATAATATTGGCAAGATACTACTAACATCTGCAAGTCATCCAAGAAACAGTACGGTCGCAGAGAGAATTTAGATTTATTTTTTTGGCCAGTATGACTAGACCAAGTCACACATCCAAGGAGGCTTGTATTCTGATGAGTACAATTCCAAACTTTTGGTTAAAATATATACATTGTTCACCAGCTAATCTGAATATTTGTTAAATTTGTAAACCACTTTCCCATCAATGGTGCTCTCTAACCCTGGTTCACCTTCTAAGCTTTGGTTTCATTTTTTAAAAGCATGCAAGTCTAGATATATGGGAACAAATCTACCTTCTTACAATTCCTTAAGCATTTTAATTTAAATTCTTAACACAGCTATTCATACTAATGTGCTGACAACATATATTTGTTCTTACATTTGTTCTACACCTCAGGTCTTTTTTGTTTTGAAACACCTAAATATTTTTTGCTTCTCTCAGGTGGCAGTCATTAATTATAATTATTAGTAGAGTATTATCAGTAAAGATGAAAGCTTTGGAACCCACAAGGCTTTTTTTTGTGCAGTCATCACAAAAGATTAAACAGCTTCCTCAACTGGATAACCTTGTCTATGGAGGCTAAACACTACATATAGTCCTATCCCTCTTGGCACACTTTAGGAATGAGCTATACCAGCTCCCTAAAGTAGTCATTCAGCAAGTTCCTCTTTTCAGCTAAAACATCTGCCAGCCACACCTCTAAATTGAAAACTGCATCCCTCAAAAGGCAGCTCTTAAACTAGCACTTGAAATCCAGTTTCAAATCCCAATAAATTGCTGTTTTCCCACAGAAGGGGCAAGGTACATGACCCTGCCCTTATTTGGATGAAAGGCCTAAACCACAGTTCTGTGCTATGGAAACAGACCTTGATGAGCCTCAGAGTTGTATCTCACCCAGTTCAGAAGAATTTGCTTTCATTTTCAACTGTTGTGTATTGTTATATCCATACAAAGAACTGAAGCTAGTTTTAACTGTGTTCTATCCAAATCCAAACAAGCCAGGATTGTAAAGCCTCAATTTGAAGTTAAAATGAATCCCAGTGTATCCCAGTGCATACTGACAAATCTTGGTTAGTTTATGACAGGAAGCAAATGCTTTTGATCTCTTCCTTGTGGCTGCAATGGAGAAGAGAACAGATGGGAGTGTGCTTAAGTCCAAAGCTGGCAAAGGCTCATTCCTGGAGTGTGAAACTCTAGTTTATCATTGCATCAAAATGATGCTATCTGTCTAGTTCTCTCTCACAAGCAACTTTTTCAACTGTTGGATAACTGTCCCAAGTTCTTCTAGATTACAATGAAGGTCTCTGTCTCTCATAAGGATGGGGGAAAGCCTAAAAATAATGTGCTAAGTACAAAACCATGTCAATTTAAAAAAACACCAACTCAATGTGGTTTTGACAGGTTTGTCTTATATAGAAGGTTGGAGAAAAGAACTTGCCACACTTTAACACCAATCAGATTGTTTCCTGAAAGTGAAAGGCCACACACAACCCAAGGTACCGATAGCTTAAGTAGCCTAGATGTTCATCTAGAACAGTGGTTCCCAAATTTTTTGGGACACCACCCTCTTGGTTCTTAACCTCATTCACAGTGCCCTCTACCCTACAAAAAAATTGTTCAGAATAGCACTTTTCACAACCCACTAAGAAGAATTAGCACAATAAAATCCAAGACACTAACAATTAAAACATTTATTCAAAATTTGGGTTGCTGTTGTTGCACTATAATAACCCCTCTGGACAACAATAATACAGTAGCATTGGAGAAGCATCACAGAATAAAGCTATCACTAATGCACTATTACCGGGATGCGGGTGGTGCTGTGGGTTAAACCACAGAGCCTAGGGCTTGCCAATCAGAAGGTCCCAGCTCCTGTCAACCTAGCAGTTCGAAAGCACATCAAAGTGCAAGTAGATAAATAGGTACCGCTCAGGTGGGAAGGCACACGGCGTTTGCATGAGGTGCTCTGGTTTCACCAGAAGCGACTTGGTCATGCCGGCTCCCTTGGCCAATAAAGCAAGGTCTGCGACTGGACCTAATGGTCAGGGGTCCCTTTACCTTAATGCACTATTGTTGTATCAACATCATGCTACAGAATACATATAAAATAAGACTGCCAATCTGGAGGATCCCCCCTCCAGTCTAAGTACTGTCCCTTTCCAACCAAGTGCTTTCATGGAGGTCCACAGGCTCAGCAAAGCTGCTTTCCCTACCATTTACTGAAACAGTAGAACTCAAGGCAGTCTCTACAGATGCCAGAGTTGGAACAGAAAAGAGTCGATGCAACATAAGATGCAAAAAGAAAAATGAATGAAGGGGCGGGGCGGGGGAGCCAAACCGCTTTAGATTTGACGTCGAAGCTCCCCACCCTTATCTCTTTAGTTCCAGTCTCACCCGGCGGATGGGCTGGAGGGTGTGGATGCTGCAGCGCCCAACCCACCCCGAGCCCTGGAGCAGCAGCTAGCTATAAGGGATGGGAGCTACAACATGCCGCATGTCTCTTACACACCCACACCCGCGCACCCACTTCAGCTGCCATGTCGGGAGCCACCGAGGGCAAAAAGGAGAAGGAAGCGCTTCCTGGCCCAGCCACAGAAAGGGCAGCGATGGGCGGAGCAGTCTCAGGAGGCGCACCTGGGCGCACCCACGGGCGCCTTGCACGGGCCTGCAGCCGCCGCCGCCGCCCCGGCCCGCCCTCCACAAGCCTCTAGCCTAGCGCCAGCTCTCGGGGGCTGCTCCGCGTGGAGCCGCGGGGCCTGACGCCGCGCTCCGTTCCCGCCTCGCACGCCCGGCAACGAAGCCAGGCGCCGGAGGGAGCGGGCGGGACGTTGTCGCTGCCCTTCAAAGCGGGCGGGAGGTTGGCGCTGCCACAGCGAGGCCGGACCAGGCGCCCGGCGACCAGGCGGCTCCTCGGGAGGCGACACTCACCTCAGCCGCCGTGAGGGAAACCGACTCGCGGGCTCGGGACTCGCTTCCAATTCGAAAGACGTCAGCGGCTTGGGCAGCCACCTTATAAGCGGCGCAGCCTACCCCGTTACTGCCCCGCAGCCCTGCCGAAACTGACAGGCCCGGCGCCCAATCGCTCTCGCCGAGGCGCTCTGAAAGACAGCTCGGAGCCCGCCGCCGCCGGGCCAATCCGCGCGCGGTTCCTCCTCTCCCTTCCCGGAGCGGCGTCCCGTCCTACCAACGGGGCGAGCCGCGAGCCTCGAAGTGGCCGCCTCCAGGGTGCGGCCAAAGGGCTGAGTGACAGGGGGAGGTGTCCAACCCGCGGCGCGTGTGGGCGGCTGGCGGTGTGGGCGCGGCGTGTGCGGCAGGCTGAGCTGCACCGCAGCGCATACACTACAATGGCTGCTGGAAAGAGGGGAAAGCAAACAATTTCCAGGCCCGCCGCGTCCAGCCCGAAATATGGGGAAAAAATTACAGAAAAATCGGAGAACCCTGTAAAAGGCGGGAAGAGGGCGCTGAGGGGATGCTGAGGCTCCCGCGGTGAGTCTGCTGCGGGTTTGGGGGTCAGGAGCCGGGGTTCAGCAGGGAAATATTAGGGTTATTTAAATTCTGAAGGGGGAGGAGGAGGAGAAGGGGGAGAGCGGAGCGGCAGCGATGAGGGAAAGTTTGTGCGGCTTCATCTCCTTCCCTTGCACTCCTGGGCTGCGTCGCGCTTCTCGCGGGGGTCCTCAGGAGCAGCCCCTCGAAAGAAAGCCTCGCTTTCCTCAGCTTTCGGACTTAGTTTCTCCTCTCCTCCGCTCCCCCCCCCCAACTCCTTCAGTGAGGTTTTCACTGAGAGGATCGCACCCCCCCCCTTCTTCTTCCCCCTCGTTTCTTGTTATACAAACGGGGAGGCAGAAACTTTTTTGAGAAGCCCCCAGCCCCCCCCAACCTCGCTTTCCTCGCTCGGAGTCTCTCTCTTCTCTATCTCTCCCCCCCCCCCCCGAGCTCCGGAGCTTGTGCTTTGAATATAGTGACAGCAGCAGTAGCAGCAGCAGCAGCAGCGAGGAGGGAGCGGAAGACATTAAGAGCCCGCGGTGCCCAAAAAATGAGAGAAAATTAATATAAATTCAGCCGTAGCACCAAAGCGGCCACATTTTGCGCAGAAATGTCGCGGGCGGGTTGCACTCTCGGGACGGGGCGGCGGGGACCCCGCAGCCAAAGCTTTAGGGGGCTCCCGAGTCGCTTTGGGGCGTGCAGCGCCCTTCTCCTCCCGCTTTTTATTGGACAAAAGTTTTTTCCTCTCCTTCCCCCCCCCCACCCCATCAAGAGACGAGATTGCCTCCCGCCTGACTTGGACCGGCCGCGGAGGCTTTTCTTTCCCTTCTTGCGTGGGTACGAGAGAGGAGTTTGGGGAAGGCGTTTGGAGGGTGGGTTGTATTGGGGAGGTGGGGGGGTGTCTCTAACTGGAAGCAGGAGAGATCTGGAGAGAGAGCAGGGACAGCTTGTTGTCAGTATCATAAACAACCAAAATGGAGGGAGAACCGAGGCATATAACAAAATAAAAAATAGCCCAAAAAAATCCTAAAAAATGCCCCAAATCGTCTCCGTCCCCCGATTTCTCCCCTAAGAGATCAGGTTGAACCCCGCGTCCCCTCACGTCGGGGATTCAGCTCTCAGAGAGCAAGGAGTTAAAACTGATGCCTATTTTTGTTGTTGATGACTGCTTTGGAAAGGCAAAAGCTCTTTTACAGCTCGTTCCCGACAATGCGAGAACGTGAAAATCCCCTTTCTCCCTTGAATGGTGGTGGGAGGTGGGAATGCACGAGCTGCACAACTTTGGGGCAACGAGGAGCGATTGCACAGGAGATAAATGCTGCATTTGCCAACTTTGTACCTTCGCTTTCGTGCCCTTTGTTTGTTGGGGGGGGGCACATGTGGGGGGAAAGGGGAGAGGTGGCGCGAAATGTAATACCTATGCATTAATTTTCTCCCGACCCAATTATGATATGTAATGCAAAAGAGCAAATATTTCCGATTCATGGAGTACCTTTTCGTTGCCTATGGATCCCGGTGTTTGTGTCCACTGTCTGTGAAGTGCTTTCTGTTAGAGTAGTATGGACTGGAAGCATCGTGCCGTAGAAAAAAATGAAAAATACACATAGTGAGACTACACTTTTGGAGGAGAACCGGGGCTTACTTTAGCATGCTTTTTCACCAATTTTGTATTCCGGGGAAGAATGTATTCTGCAATTTTCTCATGTTTATTAAAAAATGATGCCTCAACTTGCATCACATAGAACTGAACGCGAAAGTGCTGCTGATGTTGGTTTCCACGTGGGATCAGGGACAGAGCATGGTATCTTAAAGAGACAGCTCCTCTTTTCTTCTAGCTATGCTCACCTATGCAGAAGTTCTGGCTAAAGTTGGCTTGGATTTGTTAAAGTGTAAAACCATAAATCAAACTCTGAAGGCAAGGCAGTGGCTACTTATCCTGGTGGATTGCATTAAATCCAAGGGGGCTGTTGAGGTGTAAACAGTGATTGGCTTACCCCTTTTGTAGGAGAAATTGGTGGATATTGTTTGGACCTAGCATTTATTATCTGTGATGCAACTCAAGATTTTGGTATGGTGGCTGAATTTTAATTCTATTGTTGTGTCTTGGATTTAGAATGGTGTGTGTAGAGATAGCCTAAATTATAATAATGTTCTGCTAGTTTTCAAGTCGCTGGAAGAACACAAGACATATAGTGGACTTTATGGTATAATTTTAAAGCCATTTTGCAGACATTGACAACTTGTTTGGATATCTTCTGTTTCATTCCATTGATTTAAAATACAAACCTGTTCATATTTCAAACCTGCAATATTCAAGGGGTTAGAATACATGCAGTGTTCTAAATTGCGCTATTACAGATTTGTGTAATGTCTCTAGATTTGGTTTTATTGAAATACATTCTAATTTTAGGTTAAATCTTACATAGTTGTGCTTTTATTATTTGTTGGACAGTAAATGTTTGTTAATTGAAACAGATTCCAAGAAAGCATCTATGATAGATGTTGCTGTATCTTTAACTTATAAATGTGTGACTTCCATGATAAGAAATGTTATCTATAAAGACTTAGCTTAAATGTTTAAAATGCTGCTGGGTAGTAGAATGGTATTTCGGAAATCTATTGTCTCAGATCTTGTGTTTCTTATGCACAATTACATTTTCATTTCAAGTGATTTGCTCTTTCACTGTCTTGATTTAAATCTAAATTAAACTCTTGCTAGCACGTATTCTGCTCAAAGAGATGGACCAAATCTTGAGAGAAACTCCATCAGTTATACTTTCTTTTGTTCTTTATATACCAAATCAATTTTCTGCTCAATGTGTAACCCGTTTCTATTCACTTTTATATAAGTCTCACTGTGTTGAGGGGCTTGATTCTCCAGTGTACATAAGATTTCATCATTTGTTATCATAGATGTCTTGTACCTTTATTGCATTATGTAGTGGACTATTGTCCTGGATAATCCTGTGGCTTCAGGTGAAAGCACCTTGTTTTCCAATGACACAGTCTCCAAAATTAAACTGCGTCATTTATTCTTAGAGAATGGATTTATACAAATTGTATAGTAATAATAATGTGTCTGTGGGAGGGGGTTATTGGTTTGTTTTTATTGTATTTTGTGTTCTCATTTTGTATTTTTATGTTGTGAATCACCTGTGATCTTTGGGTGAAGGGCAGTATACAGGTTTAATAAATAATAATAATAATCAGCTCATAAGGGGAACATTGATCTGTTAACATGGAGTTGTATACACATTTATTTTTTATTGAAAACAACTCTATTTTTGGCATAAACGTTATCATTTAAATCAAAATAGAAAATATCTGAAAGCAAACTTGGTAAATGGCTGATGCATGCCATATGGTTTAAGAATGTCACATGAATTACTAGTGTTTGTAGATCATTTTCATCTACCAGTTAAGATACTAGGTTCATAAGTGCACCTAGCATAATAAGCAGAAATTTAGCCTGTGGTCAGTTCTTATCCTAAATACATTTGATACAGCATGCACGTTTTATCACAGGCATTAACCATAACAATAAGTTTGTGGCATGAATTGTTAAGCTCTGAAGTCAGAACACATGAAGTCTGGTGGCTTTTCCTAATCTAAATTTTAAAGCTATTTTGTAGATATGCAGAAGTACAAAACTTGCATTTGTATCTTTAGATGTATATACAGATCTGCTGTACAATTATTAAGTATCATGGTAAAAGCATTGTGGAAGAAATACATTTTTCTGAAAGCACAAATTACAATTTTGCTTTCTTCCTCTGTCATGAAAGTTCTCCATCATATGCAAATTTAATGCCTTTAAGTTTGAATACTCATTCCAGTAATACATTTAACAGTAAGGAGACTGAGAAAAGTAACTGTTAGTAGAAAAATAGCCTGAAACATTGAATTTATGGATGCTGATAAAGCTGTATTTATCTTTGAGAACTATTTTGTTAAAACTATGGAGCACTTGCATATAATTTTAGTTGATTGGTTAAAACAATGTTCTATGAAATTAGTTGAATTTCTTATAATTCATATAATGTAGATCCATTATTATATACTATAGATTTTGCAGACAGATTCCAAGGTGTCTTGAGTGAATATTATTGGCCAAACTACTTGGTGACACTACTTGCCTTAAGCAAAACCTTTGAAGTCTAAAGTAGTTTTTGAGCTTTTCATTGTAAGTTTTAAATGTTGGTGTATATAAATATAATTGTAATTAATTGTCATCTTATTAAGCATTTTTTTTGTCAAAATGGTGACTCACCACCACAATTTTACTCTGTTAATACATATATTTGAAGTTGCTCACTTCAGTGCATTCAGCTGATTTATTCATGTTGAGAGTTTGCTATGGAGTTGGAGTACTCTTAGAAAAGCACCTTGTAGTGGTAAAATCCTCTGCCACTAATAGTGACAATTTAATAATTTTATGCACTTAATGATATACCATAAAAGCATACTGAAACATTACTTTGATTATAAGAAACTTATATTTTGGGGTATAGTTGTCAAACCCCTTTTGTGGTTCACTATACTGTAGTGCTAAAAGGAAAATCTGAATATATGTTGATGGTATGCTTCTGAAAGCAAATATCTGCAGACACCATTCATTTGTTTTAGTAGAAAGATTTAATAGCTGTCCAAATGAGCTGTTGGCCATCTTTAACCAATTTCTAACTATTTAGAAAGCCTTTCAGAACAATGTAAAATAATTCAAATATGTGAACAACGTAATATTTTGTACTGATCTGACATACAAAATCTGTTTGAAATCTAACACATGATGGATGGTTGCTGCATTAAGCAAGTAAAACATTTCAGTAGTAGATAATATATTAGGAAGAAAACATATATATATAATTGTAGTTCAGTTCTTGATTTGGAAATGTCATGGATTTGTGAATAGAATCAGTAGACTGAATCTGTTGCTTCTTTATTGGAAATTTTAGTATTTTTCTTTGCTATTGCAAAGATTTCATTTGCTATAGCATAAGTAGCAATTAGAATATTCTGTGCACTGTCTTACCCAGCACTAAGTCAGCCTTTAAAATGTTAATGTTTGTTTTTATACATAATTGTTTGATTGGTATCTTATATACTAGCTACCTATCCTTTGCATATATATTTGTCAGTATGTTTTAGGACTTGGCAAAAATAACTTTTGGAATCTCATACCTAAGAATTCAGTTTCCAAAAAGTGTTTATATCAGTTGAAAGTGCCATGTTCTTTGATCAAAACAATTGTTAGAATTCATATAATCTATGGATTGTGCTTTAAATTGCTTCAAAATTGTTATCAAAGTTAATGTGAGTGCTGGGATTTTTTATATGTAAGCTGAATTCAAGTCGGAAAGATGATGCAGTCATATTAACATTAGTTAGTTTATAAAAACAGGTTTTTTTACCTATCTCAGTATGTTTAAATATATATTCTCTGAACTTGCTGTATTAAAGAATGTACATAGTAGCAGAATGTTTCATATGTATGCATATCTCTTGCCAGATCTATATCCCATTAAATGTTAAAATGTGTGAGTATAGTAATAACTGGTATAATTTCCAAGAAGAAAATGAAGCAGGTTATTTGCAAGACAGCATAATTTCTTAATTCAGCTCTTTTTAAACTGAATGTGTTCTAAGACTAAGCTATAATATTCAAAATGGAATTCATATATATTGCATTAAATAAATGAAGTATTAAGAACTTAACACGAAAACAGAAAGAGAATTAAGGAAAATATACTTTTAAAGAAAAATTAGGAAATTCAGCATGGGGAGAAAGTGTCTGGCCATAAGCTGTTATAATCTTATTTGCACTTGTTGAGCCAAAAGTGTCGCTTTGTGGAGAATATCCCTAGAAATCAGATTAGAAAGTGTTTAATGGGAATTAGTTATCAGCTTTTTTATGGACAAATACTACTTTTATAAAAGCTAAGATCTGTATCATATGTTGACAAGGTGAACTGGATTCATTAATTTTTAACATATCTTTAATCTTGAATACTGTGATAATGTCCCTCCCACAATAACATCAAACTCAAAATTACTATGGTTACATTGAATTTCTGCCTTTTAAGCATGGATCTCTGATTTTAATTACAAAAGCAATTACTTATTTGTAGCTACTATGTTAATTTTGCAAAGTGCTGGTCAAGTAACTAATAAAGTACTGTGTTACAAAATGTATTTTTTCCATTTGACAAGTGCAATAGGGATAGTCCAAGCTTATTTAAATATGTTATTGAATAGTTGTTTCTTTCTTCATTGTGTTTCCTTAATGAGAGATGGCTGCAATGTTCTGCAATTACATTTTGAGAAGTGAAAGAAACTTGTTTTGTTATGTTAGCGTATGGGATATATATTATATGTTATAAAGTTATATGTATTGTATGATAGCATATAATGTATCCTGAATATACTATGCTACTGTTATCATAAGGCTCTTAAAGATATTTTAGTTACGTACTGGTGATCAAGATTTGTTCAGCCAAGAGAACCTCATTCATGTGTGTTTGTGTGTGTAGATAGATAGAAAATCATACAAAACATTTTTGTTCTAAAAGAGTAGGAATATTTTTATACTTAATATTAAATGTCAGTTGTTAACTTTACAACTGGTAAATCATGTTCTAAATATTACTTGGAGTGTAAATAATTGTTTAAAATATGCTTTGGGTATTAAGTAGTTGTATATATTTTGATACTAAAAGTTTTCTTTAAAATGCTGACATTTTTTATTGAGGTTACACAGCAAATCATTTAGTATTCTTAACTAGCACAAAACTATTGTTTGCATGTTCAGAATAGATTAGTCATAGTAATAGTAACATTACTAAGTACAAACAATTTAAAAAACTTTCTGGAACTAAACTTTTCTGTCAAGTCAAACAGATATTGTTAAAGCTGATTGTGCTTGTTGGAAGAGAGTGTAGTTGATGCAGGTTTAATCACTTTCCTCTAGGGGACTTTTAAGAAACTATGAACCATGCATCTAAAGAGCAGATGCAGCATTGCATGCTTATTGAAAATGCCAGTTCAGTTGGAACGTGTATTTTTTTCAGTGTCCACATTAGAAATATGTATAGACTGAAGTGTAAGAACTTTCCCATAAACAGATAGAAAATGCATTTCAATCCATTGGGAGAGGATACTGTTGTTGTTTGAGCAAGCAAGCAAGCAAACAAGCAACTTTAATAGGAATTAGATACATATAGCTTGATAGTTGCCTTTTAATGTTATCATTAATAAAAACTGTGATTTTATAGCATGCTCTGATCCTGAGACTTGGAGTGGAGAAGAAATATTTTTGATTCTCAAACCTACAGAAGGCTAAATGATTTCCCACAGTTACTCAAGGAGTCTGTGGCTGGGCTGATTGCTACTAAAGTCCAGATCCATTACCAAGTAAAGATTAGTTTGAAACAAGAAAATAAATTACTTTAATAAAAAGGTCAACTGTATCCAATATGCTTACTGATTTGTTTCAGTAACCTAATTTTGTTTAAACACCTAACCACCCTAGCTCCTGATAACCGTCATTGCTTTCTTGATTGAGACCATCTGCCAAATAGCAACGCTTGCCAGAGAACTACCAAGCAGAGGTGGCAGTGGTGAATATTGGACCCATGGAGATATAAGCGGCACTTCCATAAAACAGTGAGTTGCAGTGGTGGGGTACTGCAGCAGAGGCAACCCCAAAGGGTATGACACCAAAGCAAGGGTTCTGCTTTAGGAAGGTGCAAGGGCACTATTCTTTCGGTTTTAGTGGCTGCATGTGCCCATTTGAAGGATTCCTGAGTTGGAATACAAATCTTCTGAGTGTTGGGATAGGACCTAGACCTATGACCAGGTGAAAGCTTGATAATGGAATCCTGAAGGATTCAACTGGGATCTGTTTACAGTATGAGTGCTGGGTGGCTTGAGAGTATGTGTGGCGGTTGTGGAAATAGAATGGGATAGGAATAGGTTTGATGCATTGACTGCTAGGTGGTGGTAGTAAGTGATTGATGAAAAGTTGGCTTGTATAGATATTCTTGGGGATTATGGGCTGGTAGTGGTTGGATGAGATTGTGTTGAGTGTTTTTATGTTGGTACAGAAATCCTGTATGTGTTTAACTGGATATTGAGAATTAATATTGTAAGGGTGGATAGAGCAGAGTCATGATAGTTTTCTGGGATGTGCCTGGAGAGGTCAGTAGGCTTTCCTTGATTCCATTGGTTACAGGCAGAAGACGTTATGACACTGGAGAGCAGACATGCCATTTGCAGAAAAAGGGACACAGCCATGTACAGTCCCTTTCTGATCTTTCCCTTATCTCTTGTCTGCTAGTAGCTTGGTTGTTGGGCCTTCTGCTCCGACAATGAAGCTGTTTAACACCAGTTCAGTTCGCAATAACACCATACTCACGAGGGAGCCATTCTGGGATGCGTTTCTGAGACATATGTGGGCTAGATATCAAGAAAGTGTGTTCACCAATGTACTTTCTACAGCACCAGCTGAATTGGATAAACATACATGTGCGAGTTGGAGTTGTTATAGTCCATATAATTCATTTATCTGGCTAATAAACCTCGCTGATCTGGAATGGGCTTTGAGAGCTTACTATTTGGCCATCAAGACAGACTGGGAGTGTTGATTGTGTACCCCTAACCCTTCTGGACTGAGTTTGCTAAGGTGGTGTTGAAGAACTCTTATTCTGAGGACTAAACATCCATGCTGGCTTTATAACCTCCATGACTGTCTGTTTGTCATTGACAAACAGAGATGATCACACCCTCAATCTTGTGTTTGATTCAGGGCAGGTGGGAATGAGAGTCTGGAAATGGAGAAAGGTGTCCTGATAACCCCATTGTTATGGTCAGACCATTTCTTGGTGAGCTTTGATCTTATATTACCAGTTCCCCCTTCAACGATGGGACCCCATTAAGATCCATGGTGCAGCTAGAGGTACCTCAGCCCAATGAGACCCCAAATGCATGGTTTTTATCCACCATGAACTGTGCATTCAGTATTGTAAAGCCAATTTTGTAGAACTCCCTTCTAGTTGAGATCGAACAGGTGCCCTATTGTTTTTCACAATTATATTGATTGGATGGTCTATAAATATTTGTTACAGTCCAGTGAATTCAGTCCCAAATTCCATTGGAATTGGTTTATTTTGGTGCACAATAACTCTGTTTTGCAATATGATCACTTACATTTTATAGGTCATAAAAACCAACTAAATCATGGTGCAGGTGAAATGGTTTCCACAAGTGCAACAGTACTTCTCACTCTCCTCCCCCTACAACACCCTCTAATCTGCTCCAGAGGGCTGAGGGAACCCCACAGAGCAGATTTAGGAGGTATTTGGATGAAGGGGAAGGGAACTGTCATTGCACTAACATAAATTGTTTCATTTTTGCAGTGATTTAGTTGGGTTGAAGCCATGAATTGGAATCCAGTTGGTGCCCCTCCCTTTCACTTGATGATGAAAGAGTCCCTGTTTTGCCTGATGAAAGATTGTCTACAATAGTACACGGTCTTAGGGCAAATAATTTTGATGTGTTCATTATGATCAAAGAAATGTGTATAATTTTGACTGGTATTGTGTAATAAATGAATAAAGTGAGTTTTCCAAGGCTTGAATTCCTGCAAAGTCATGAAGCTTGTTTAAGTTAACTTAGGCAAGTTTTTCCTCTCAACCTGTGTCAAATGTTTCTGTTGAGGATAAATGAATTTGGGGCCCAGCATCCTGAAATTAAGTGACAAATCTGAATTGGGTTGACATTCCCACTTATCAAGAAGCTCATTACAGAGCATTTTTATTGTTAGATTATTCAGCTATGCCACACTATTCCAAGTGCTTTCTAACTTGTATGCTTTTTAATCAAGGACAGTGATAACATCATGTATGCATACAAAAACCTGAAATCCTAGATGTCTTTCAGCAGGAATGGGACTTGCGTTTAAGAAAATAGTTCAACATTCACCACCAGATTCACTAAATAAACTGAAACCCACTACTTCAACAGAAACAAATGTTTTTATCCAAGTTTCATCAAACACATGCCTCAGTAAGAATTTAAAGGAATCTGGTACTTATAGCCCTTCTAAAAGTATATATGTGTCTATGCATTTGTAGAAATACACTGTAATTTCGTACCATTCTAAGTGTTAGATAAGAGAGTGATCAAATATCCATGCAACCTTTTCCATGTGGTTACCTGCTCAGATGTTTCCATCTTCAATTACTAGAGTTTAATGCAAGAACTAATGTTAGTTGAATAGTGAGCCTATTCACAGAAAAGGTATACATGCTAATTCTGACTAGTGTGAGATATTATTTTTAATGTTTTTATTTTATTAGTATACAGCCCTTCATCTGAAGAACACATGGTGGTTCATAACATAAAAATACAAAATGACAACAATACATAATTTTTAAAACCCAATAATTCTGCCTTCCACAAACACATTTAATCACCCAAAGGACTGGTTATAGAGAAACATTTTTGCCCGGTGTCCAAAGAAATGTATTGAAGGTGCCAGATTCTCTGGGAAGAGCATTCCACAAATGGGGAGCCATCACAGAAAAGGCCTGTTCTCGTGTTGCCACTCTCCAGACCTTGCGTGTAGGAGGCTCATGAAGAAGGGCATCAGAGGATGATCTCAGGGTCCATGCCAGTTCATATGGGGAGAGGGTGGTCTTTGAAGTATTGCAGTCCTGATCTATTTAAGGCTTTACAGTGGTACCTCTGGATGCAAATGGGATCCGTTCCGGAGCCCCGTTCACATCCAGAAGCAGACGCAACCCGCGGGCCGCGATTTGCCGCTTCTGCGCATGTGCGTGATATAATTTTGACCGTCTGCACGAGCGGCAAAACCCAGAGGTAACACGCTCTGTTACGTCCAAATCGCAGCAGCGCGCAACCTGAAAATACTTAGCCCGAAGCTACTTCAGCCCGAGGTAAGACTGTATAGGTAAAAACCAGCACTTTGAAATGGTCTGGGAAACTAACTGGCAGCCAGTGCAGTTGGAACAGGATTGTTGTAACATGCTCAAACCTTCTTACCCTGGTGAACAACCTAGCCACCAAATTCTGCCCCAGCTGAAATTTCCAATTCACCTTCAAAGGCAGCCCATTGTAATCTAACCTAGAGTTTACCAGAGCATAGACAAAAGAGGTTTGGCTATTCCTGTCCAAATAGAGGTGCACTGGGCCACTAGCTGAAACTGATGGAAGGCACTCCATGCCACTAAGACCACCTGAGCCTCAGGTGACAGCTGTATGTCCACTGCTTCCATCTGGTCTAGGGAACCACCCACTAACATTGCCTTGGTCTTATCTAGATTGAGCTTCAGTGAGTTGGCTCTCACCCAGTCCCTTATCAAGGCAGTCCAGCACATCCACAGTTGCACCTACAGATGTAAAGGAGAAGTAAAGCTGTGTGTCATCAGCAAATTGCTGACAATGTACTCCAAACTTCTGGATAATCCCACTCAGTGGTTTTCAGTATCTTAAGGGTGGGGATTGAATCCTGAGGAACTCCACATTGAAAGTTTCATGGGGCCGAAGAGCACTCCATAAACATCATCCAGAGTGCAAATGGTTGCACTGACTGTTCCAAGCCCCTTGTCCACATTCTCGAGCCTTACAGATGAACTCTCCTGAGTTAGAGACTTGGTTATAAAACTTACAGAATATTTCATAGCTCTGTCTCTGAATTTGCCAAGCACTGTGAATTTGCCACGTGCTACTGAGACTATATGGTTCAAATAAGATAGTTGATTGGAGTTTTGCAGAGCAGCTGAAGTCCAGCTGTTTCACCATTTGATCACCATCCTGTCTTACACATACAAAATATACAGGAATTTAATTTGTGCTTCATAGTTTGTTGATGGACCAATTCAAGTCAGATAATGTTTGCCACTGACCTCTCAATAATGGAATAAACTAGCTCACAGAATGTTAAAATGGTTCTATTAGTTTGCAATCTGATAATATTTAAACATTTTGTGGGCTAGTATCTGACTGGGGTTGGTACTTGATTACAAAAGTTTGTGATTAACATAACTTGCAAAATAGTTTCTGCCAACGAAGCATATGCTCAAGGCTTCTAAAACAGCTGCCAAGACAGTTGCCTATTTAGTTGCTTTGATAAGCTTGTACCATTTAAGCAAAATGCACACTTGGAACTTGCTGATATGAATAGCAAGTGCTAAAAGCACCTCCATGCCCTGTCTTTTACAGATGTGAGTGCTGCAAGGGCATGAGGCTGCACCTTCTCCACAGTGATGCCCACGTAGTGGAACACTTTGCCAGCTAAGGTATACCTGTCCTCATCTCTGTTAGATTTCTCTTGGTGGGCTAAATTTTTATTGAGAGTGTTTACTGATGTCTGAAAACTGCTATGTATCCTTGATTTTGTATGGAATATTGCCTAGTTCTGTTAATTTTAAAATCTCTTTTTTTAAGATGGCTTTATTTTTATTTATGACTGTGTACCACTTTGCTGTTTTTTTAGAGGCTACAACAAATGTGGGCATGTTAACAAAAGCCAAGTTTTTTTCTTATTGCTTACAGTTCACCACTTACCTTGAAAAGTAACAACAATGGGATGGGGGTGGGGAGTGGTGAAATGTAGATTAACTCTTTGACTAGTGGTGTTTATAAATCTCTAGGTGGGTGATGGAAAGATAGTGTGATAGTAGTTTGGGGTATCAAAGGACCTTGCAGACCAGATACCTTGTTTGGCATGTAGGCACCATAACATCTTACAGAAGTATCTACTGTAGATACTGTAGTTAGCTCAATAAACAAATTACAGTCAACTTATTTATGGCAATACTTTGTGCATTACTTCCCATAATTGCTTCATTGAGACTGGTGGTGTCAACATCTGATGCTTGCCATGCTTTGTGCCTGGATAGCTGCTGGTTTTCATCCTCCCTAGTGTTGTTCTCTAATATTTATTTCTTATTTAAAGCATCTTTAAAACCAGATATTCAGCCAAAAGAGCTTACAGATCAATAAAAAAATTCAGGCTTACAGTCTTAAAAATGTAGCACAGAAGGGGGATGAGAAAGAGGGTAAAAAAGCAAACCGAAGGACGCCTTCATCTTAAGAGTTCCCCCTCCCCACAAAAAAACTTAAATTAAAACCCAACCTGGCTGGGATGGAAGCAGTTCCAGAAAAGGAGGAGCTGAAATGATCTGAGGTCTCAGGATTGCTTATGGAATGGTAAGTGGTGTTGCTTCCCATGTGTATTTGTAAGTTTTGAGAAATAGGGGATATAAGAATAAGTCATACTTAAAATGGACCTGTTGAAATCAATGGATTTAAGTTCATCATAACTAAAGTCAGTTGTTTTCAATAGCTCTACTCCGACTGTGACTTAGTCTGATAATACCAATAGTGATTAAATAGAAGAATGTAAGAGACCTGAGGCATATCAGATCCAACACCCTGTTCTTGTAGTGGTCAATGAGATGCCAAGGGAAACCTGCAAGCATGACCTGAGTGCAGTAGGACTCACCACTTAAGCTCCCTTCCAACAGGTATTCAGGGCATGTTTCCTCTGCCTCTGGAGGCAGTAAATAGCCATCAGGGCTAGTAGCTGTTGATACTCCATGAATTTGCTTAATATTTAAAAGACATCACTGCATCTTGTGTGCTGTGTGAAGAAGTGCATGCATTCTTTCATCTGTCCTGAATCTTCTAACATTCACCTTCATTGGATGGCCTTAGATACTATGAAAGAGAGGGTCTTTCTCCCTGTCCGCTTTCTCCACATCATACATAAATCTGTATACTTCTATTATGTCCCTATTTACTCACCTTTATACCTTTTGTTAGTAGTTCTAGATCCTTGATCATTTTGGTTGCTCCTATCTGTAACCTTTCCAACTCTACAATATCTTTTTTGAGGTGAACTGTATATAGTATTCCAAGTGTAGTTGTACCATAGACTGTGATATTAGCAGTCCCTTTCCTAATTATCTCCAAGGTGGAATTCACCCTTTTTCATAATGACTGAACACTGGTTTGGCAACTTCATTCCAAAGTCTCATTCCTGATCAGTTGCCAGCAATTCAGATGTCATTAGCATATATAAGTTAGGAATTTTGTATCACCTTACACTTAAACTGAATTGCACTTGCCATTTTAATTCCCATTCTTCCAGATTGGAGAGAACATTTTGGAGCTCCTAGCAGTTTCTTGCTTTAATTAAACCATTAAAGGGTTCCTCTGCTGAGACACTAGCTGCATTCCACCCAATGTTTTTAAAAGTAGGAACTGTTAGTTAAGACTTCTTTGCCACTTCCCTAGCAATAGTATAACTTGTGAGGATTATCTAATTAAAATAACAAGTTGAATGAAATACCACGTTTGACAATTCTCCTGGCACTGTTATTGAGTCTTCTGAAAGAAAAGCACTGCAGTTTTCTGTATTATCTGTGGTACTCCTTTTTAGATTATTAGCACACATGTACATTTTAGGAGTTCTTAAAATCTAACTCCCACAAGCTTCTTTCAATAAACTTATACCACATTATTTTAATGTGGTATTGTGCTTGTGTGAAAAAGTGAGAGCCCGGGGTATATAGGATAGCAGCTGCCATAATTTTAGTTGATTTTCAGCCTCTGGATTAGTTCATTAGGTTACTTTGACCTGCAGATCTAGTCTGCTCACAGATCAAGGGAAAATGTGGGTGCATAAATACTGAGCTGTATGTAAGCACAATATGAGACTGTAGGAAAGTGTAGTACTTACGTAGTATGGAATTAAGGTAAAGGACCCCTGGATGGTTAAGTGCAGTCAAAAGCAACTATGGGGTATGGCGCTCATCAGGTGTCATATCTATTTCCACGCTTGAGTGAATGTATAAGCACCATGGCTCTTTCCTGAAACTGAAGGCTATACCATCCTAGCATAACTGATTCTGAACTATGGATGCAAATATTAAGTAAGCATCAGTATCTTTTTAAAATGTATTTGAACTTGCATTCTGCAGGGCATGTATAAAACACCGGGGGTAAAATAAAATCACATACCTTTCTGCTAATTGCAAATTATTTGACAGTTGTGACGACACATCCATAGAAAATATGGGCTTGATACCATATTCACTTTTATGTGCACCAGTTTTTAAAATAGAGCTGTACAATTCCCCTGCAAATTAAACGCATTGTGGGTTTTTTGAGAGGAAGCCTATTGAATGGAACAGCTTACCTGCCAAAACTCATCCATCAAAAGGAATTTCACACTAAACCACTATATTTGTCATTTGGTTGGCCAACTAAAAGCACAGCTGGAGATCACATTATATTGTCCAGTTACTTTATGCTGAAGCTCTGTGGGGACAGTAAGCAGTCAGAAAGATTATTTGGGATCATGAAGATGTAATAGTATCTAATGGTATAAAACTTTTAAGTGTGGTGCTGGTTCAGTCATTTGACTTTATATTCCATCTCATGTAAAAGGATCTTGGTTTTCTGTATAGGAATTGGTCTGAAGTATTGACCCAGGGTATGCCTGATCTGAGTTAGTAATCACAGAGACTGGTGGCAGTGACAAGTGGAGATTTCTGCTCTGTGCTAAAACAGAGACAAGAGTTTGCATTCTAAATCAGAGGAAATTATTTCACACACAGTGGTAAAGCCGGGGAAATTAAGATAGCTATGCCATGAGGGTGAGTGCTCCCTATGACATTTGACACCTTTCCCCATTATTGATTTATAACTAGCCTCTGATGCTATTGACCACCATTCTCTTTTTTCACCCACCCACCTGAGTACTATTTATTTCTGTACTTCTTTTCTGTTATCACACTTCTGCTTTCCCTTGCGGTCATCCAGGCTTCTGTTTTCAGCAATTTGCCTTCTTTAGGGTCAGTTTTTCAATTCTTTAAGTGGGTTTCACTCTTCTGATCCAACGAACAGATACATGTAGACCAGTGGTAGCGGTGTCCTCTGAGAGTCTCATGAGGTTTGCATGTGCAGAGTAGGGCAATGTGAGCCCTGGAAGAAAGAAGCAGGGAACATGCAAATACCTGAGATGGCCCAAAGCATGGAGGAGTGTGACACTTTGCAAAGAATATGACTTTGCAAGTAGCAGATGCCCTGCTCTGAAGTCTGTATGAAGAGTTCTCCCATGGAAATTGAATGAACTGTACCACCTCTGCCCATGAACTCCACTCACATTATGACTCAACATCCTGAGAACTTAAGTGCACTGTACCTACCTTGCCCCAATAGTGTCACCTGTGGATATGTGCTTACTTGCTACACACACTCTTCATCAGGTCCCCTTCTATAAGGTCTCCTTGCTGGACCCTGACATGCAAATAACAATGCTGCTTCCTCTATGATTCTCATAACTGGCCCCCTTCTAGCCGCACTCTTTTAGCCATACAGCAACTTGGGGGAGCATCTGGGTGCACAAATTGTTATGTTCACTGCAAAAAGGGCAGGACTCCCTCCACCCACCAGTGGGCAAGCAATGTTGCCACTACCAGTTGCAGACCCCAAAGAACCCAGTGTCACAGTAGACCTGCCCAAATTCCTAGCCCCAAAGAAATTTGCCTGCTTCTTCAGTAACCAAACCCATCTAAAACTTAGACACTCCCCCTTTACTCCCAGAACCTTAAGAAAGGAGGAAGTCCAGAACTGGCACGACCAAATACTTATTTAGAATGAGGTATATATAGCATGCTCATTGTTGCAATGTACTAGTTGATGTTAGAATTCTTTTAACCTATGGAATATTATCCCAGCATTACAGGCACTGACTGATACGGGTACTCAGAATTTGTTTTTCTACAGAGATTGACGTTTAAAAGTGGTTAATATTTAGCCCATAGGGACACCGATCTGCACACAGATGTCCCACATGTACCAGACCTTTTTCTACAGTTCCTAAGCAGGTTTCTCACATGTTAACTTCTATATTTCCTAACACTAGATTGTTAAGGTAATTTTTATCTGTGATCAGCTATGCTGAAACTTTGTAGCTGACAAGCTAACTAAATAGGCTTTGAAGCACCTAACAATCATTCTTATCGATCAATCAGTTATATTTCTCAAACCAGTTTATTACTTTTGCTTATAAATCTTAATTTACAACATTGCATTCCTTTAAGTTCAATTACATTTTAAATACAGGCAGTGACCTGTGCAGGGGTTATGTTCTGAGGTACTGCACGCTTACGTGAAATTGTGTATAGTCAGAACACCAATTTAAAAAGCCTGCAAACTCCCTATTCTACTCCTTTTTGTGACTTTTGGGTCACTTTGAGTTTGGCGTGATGTGTGCATGCGCAGTCACACACATATTGGACATTCCTAAAATGGTCACTGCCTGTATAGTCAGAACACATCACATTCAATGACAGGTGGCATTGCCAAAGTCTTTTCTGGATATCCACCCCCTTGGTATTTATTCTTTTTTTTTTTTTTTTGCCAAGTATGGAAAGCTGAATGCACACAAGTTAAAAGTGTGTAAGTTGTGAACTTTAGCGTACATGTTGTTGCATTTTTGTGGTCAATTACCAGGTCTCCATTAGGTACAAAAAAGATAAAGTGGCAGTGCTATTTGCAAAAGAAAGCAGGGGGCTTTTCAGTGGAAATGTAAAAATTAAAATAGAAGATGTCTGCTGAATCTTTATTGGCAGAGCATTCTAGAACTGTGTCAGTGCAATTTCTTACTGCTGTCAGGTGAGCTTTACCAGCTTTTGGAGATGACTAACAATGCTCTTGCAGATGAACTCAGTGATTGAGCTGAAATATAAGGTACCCTGGATCTCTCAAGTTGTTCAGGGCTTTGCGAATCAATGAACATGACGTAGTAGTAAATGGGTAGCTAGTGAAAATGTTTTAACAGTGGTGTCACGGTGTCGGCCATGCACCCCTATCTGTATGGGCTTCCAAATCAGGAACTTCCAAAGCCCCATATAGAATGCATTACAGTAATCCAGCCTTTAGGTTGTTGTTGTTTAGTTGTTTAGTCATGTCCAACTCTTCGTGACCCCATGGACCAGAGCACTCCAGGCACTCCTGTCTTCCACTGCCTCCCGCAGTTTGGTCAAACTCATGTTCGTAGTTTTAGGTTACCAACACATATAACAGCAGTGGCTGCCGAAACCACGTAACACCGGTCCTGAAAGATCTAAATTGGCTCCCAGTACGTTTCTGATCACAATTCAAAGTGTTGGTGCTGACTTTTAAAGCCCTGAATGGCCTCAGCCCAGTATACCTGAAGGAGCATCTCCACCCCCATCGTTCAGCCTGGACACTAAGGTCCAGCACCGAGGGCCTTCTGGGTGTTCCCTCACTGCGAAGTTATAGGGAACCAGGTAGAGGGCCTTCTTGGTAGTAGCACTCGCCCTGTGGAACGCCCTCCCACTAGATGCCAAGGAAATAAACAACTATCTGACTTTTAGAAGACATCTGAAGGCAACCCTGTTTAGGGAAGTTTTTAATGTCTGGTGTTTTATTGTATTTTTAATATTTTGTTGGAAGCTGCCCAGAGTAGCTGGGGAAACCCAGCCAGATGGGAGGGGTATAAGTAATAAATTATTATTATTAAGTTATCACTGTGCAAGAAAAGCTGTAGCTGGTCAACCAGACAGAACTGGTAAAAGGCATTTTTGGGTTCTGATACCTGGAAAGTGTAAAGTTTCCTCAGCCCTCTGCGATGGAATTTTATTTTATTTTTAAAGGGCTAGACACGAGATGTGGATGTACTGCAGATCAAGAGTTCTGAGTTCCCACTTGCCTGTGAGCTGCTACATATCTAGGCAAGTGGTTATTTACATGTCTGGCTTGAAAGGTGGGTGAAGGTTTTTTTTATTATTTTTTATGTTTTTGCTTTAACAAACTTTTATTACATATGTAATCCGGTATTCCTGAGGATGATTCCTTTTATGCTTACAAAAATCTGGTCAGGTGTGTTTGACTGAAAAATGGGCACAATATTTCATTCTTTAAATGGACTAACTGATTTAGGATTCTGGTCTCCTTCGTCCAAGCATGACGCGTCATATCATGATGCCTTTTAGGGTCTCATCCACACCTCCATTTGTCCCGCTGCTTTTCCCCAGAGAAACCCCCAGTTTACCACTGAATCAGACCAAATTGCAATTGGGTTTTCTGTGGATTGTTGTTTTTTTCCTATTCAGCAGTCAAGAGTGTGTTTCCTAGGCGAAAGCTGGGGGGCCAACACATAGCCATTCAGACCCAGGCCTAGAAAGCACGGGACCAGCAGAATACCACTCAGACCGGCCCCATTTTTTTTAGACACAGAACAAGTGGACGAGCTCTTAGTTAGGTTGTACATTGACTTTTATTCACATTTATAATTATAGGTGCATTCCCATGTTTACAAGCAGGGATGGCTGATGCCTCCCAGAAGTGGGAATGCTATAAACCCTACCAGTCCTGTACCACCTTTACATGGATCTTTTTTAGTATTCTACCACAGCTCTGCGAATTGAAGGTACTTCTTATCAACCATAATATCTAAACCCACATTCAGAGACAGTATAACTCTCCATACTGGATGCTAGGGACACTTGCAGGTGGGAAATAGAATCATATTCATGTCTTGATTGTGAACAGAAGCATCTGGCTATTCACCATTGAAAACAAAGCTGCACTAGACTTCATCTGATCTAACAAGTCTGTTAATACTCTTATATGCCCAGTGTTGAGGGTTGTTTTGTAATATTTTGAACAAGAATACTTTCTGGTTCTATAAACGTACTGGCATTTGATCCAGTCTGTTAAAAGCAAAACAAAAAACCCCCTGCAGAAATATGCCTTAATAAATATGTCCAAAAAAATTTAAACTGAAATATATGATTAAGAAGCAGTAATATACAGATGTCTCCCAACTTGCGCACAATCAGCATGTGTGCTCCTGCTGACACATGTGCCAAAAATGGCGATAAAAAAGGGCAGGGCAGAATGGGTGAATCCCCACTCGTGTGCGTCCCAGAATGGAACCCCGTGTAAGTAGGGATTCCCCTGTAGTTTAAAAGTTATATCCAAACAAAGTGTGAGTGTCATTGGGGTGAGGGAAATGATTATTTAGATATAAAATCACAACTTGATATTATACACTTCGTTTTACAATGTTATCATTTTGAGAGAGAGAAAAGGGCACTGTGTTTTTATCTTGATAACCAAATGTGGGAGGAACCTCACAAAACAGAGTTTTTCTTTTTCCTCTTCTCACTGTAGTTCCCTACTGTATCTAGTTGGTAGAAGAGGAGACTCTTAATCTCAGGGTTGTGGGTTTGAACACCACATTGGTCAAAAGATTCCTGCATTGCAAGGAGTTGGACTAAATGACCTTCACAGTCCCTTCTAACTCTACAATTCTATGACTCTCTGAAAAGCCTGTCCAGAGGACTGGGATGTCTCCTGAATAGTAGCTTCAGTGAGATTGCTTTTTGCAGGCTGTGCTGGTGCCAGATAGTAGTACTACACCTGCAAAAATCTAAAATCTAAAAAAAATCAAGACTTTTATCACAGACACGTGTGTGTTGATGACCTTTCGCCATTATCTCAATGTTGGCTTTGATGCATTGTGGGGAAACCCAACCAGATGGGCGGGGTATAAATATTAAAATTGTTATTATTATTACTATCATTATTATTAAGTACACTAAATATGTGCAATGTATTAACAATAATACATTGCTAACTTGAACATATAAATTGTATCTGATGTGTGAATTTTTTTTGTAAATCATTAATAAAAATTGTACTGGAATAAGTATTACATTTTGGTCTTCATGTGTTCACCCTAATTAAACAATTTTTATGTGAAACCAACTAGAATAGGAACATCTGTCTGAATGGAAGTGTTCGCTTTGATAAGTGCTGTTTTCATAAAATTAAGTGCTGTTTTCAATAAATAAGTTATTTCTTTTAGTACTTCTAACATTTCTCAGACATTGTCTGCTCTGTTTTTTGTTGCTTCCTATTAAAACTGTTTAGATTGCATGTTATAGTTTTATATTTTATGATTGTATCTATGGTGGGGATGACCATTTTTGGTGAGAGTCTGAGGTGGGGTTGTCAAACAAACCATGGTTAGGTGAGGCTGCAGGATTTAGACATAATGACAAACCATAGTTAAAAACAAGTCATGATTCATATGCCAACAACAAACCATGGCTTTGTTAGTCTAACCATAGTTAGTCTGCTGGGCATGCTTCGGATGGCTGAACAAATCACACTTTGCCGAGATAACCCATGGCTTAGTGTTATATGTGAATAGGCCTTTGAAACTAATACAGTAATCTTTTCATTTTAAAGCTAATCTTTGTCCAACACATGAAAAGTAACATTGTTTGTCTTGTCAATTTGTTCTCTCTAATGTAAATGGATTGAGAAATTGTTTTGTTTGTATTATTATTGCTACAGTTTATTAGCAGCCCTTCACCCAAAGTCCCAGGGCAGGTTACAACAATTAAAACACAGTATTAAAACAGTTTAACAGTACTTAAAATAAGGTGGGTCCTTATTTTTTTAAAAAAGAATTTGAATTTGATCCATATTGCAATTCATACTTGCAGACGATGGAGCAAGTTATGTATAAGTGCGTGTAATGGCTGCCCATTATCTCTTTTCATAACTGGAAGCCCCACTTCAGGGACATGTATGATTGGTGAAGAGACAGGATGGGGGAAGAGTGCTTAACTATTCTTCTAACTGATACTTCTTCATTCAAATCATATGCATTCATGCACCCACACCTCAAAGTGGAACTCAAACACTTGTACTCTCATCTTTGGAGTTATTTGGCTTATGGTATTGCCGTTGCTTATGGAATTACTACCTTTTGTAATTCACCATTATCAGTTACGTGCATTAAATTAAAAAGTAATGGTAAGCTGGTATGCATTGACCATTGTAAAGCATGTTGATTCCATGTGCAAAGGACTGGAAACAAGTGAGTGAATCAAGGGGAAGGAACAGAACAGGGAATGAGGACGCAAACAAGAAGAGTAGTGAAGATTGATTACATCTGACTTATCATCCGTCCTGGTTCTCATGTAATGGCAGTGTCTCACAGAACATTCTTCCTCTGGGCACATCCAGTTACTTGGATCCTATGTGCAGAACTACTCCTGGTGCTGTTAGTCTGCTGAAGACTAGAAGATTGCATGCAGCCAGAAAGAGGAGTGTACTGTTGGGCAACACTGTTGTCTTAGCACCAAGGGTGGGAGAAGACTATATTAGCTTTCTAGCTTATCTCCTCTTCTGACTTGCTGTCTTCTAGTCCTGTCTAGAGAAAAGATATGTTGTTCTTTGCATGCAGAAAATCTGGATCATGATTACTGTTAATTATTGTTATATAACATAAAAAGTATGAGCACAGGCTATTTTTCTTTCCCATTGATATCTTGTTTTCTGAAGTCAACCTCTTCACTAATGTCTAGCCCCTTCTGCTTTGTTTTTCAGATCAGCAAAAATGGGAAGCACTGGATTCTGGTTTGCTCCTAGACATGTCAGTGGAACTGGTTAAGACCAAAATCTGAAGGTTTTTCTTCGTTATCCATCACCAGGTGTGCACTGAACAGAGGCTACCATAAATCTGTTTTGAGTATGAACACCTTTTAAAATGGTACAAAATATATAAAAGTATTGTTTTTTAACGTAGATTTAAAATGGTTTCTAATAACTGTATCATCCATCCTATAGTTGTGAAAGAACAAATATGAATAAGTAATAATATACTGAAGCTGAAAATAGGCATTGTGACTCAAAATTTTTTCAGCTGGTCTTTGAGAAGTGTAATATTTGAACATTAATGTTAAAATCCTGTCTGCATTGCTCAGCCTGTACATCCACAATTGAATTAGCTTATCTAGATAGCTAGAAATAATAAGCCAGTGAGTGGTTTAATCAGAAATTTATTCCAGGACCAGCATAACCAAATTTAAATGGCTGGGCTCCAGAGGACCATATGCAATGTTCTACGTTTGCACTAGGGCTTTACTGATCCACCCTTTCTACTGAAGCTCCTTGCGTGCATCCCTCTCCTTTCCCTCTCTCTCCTCCCAGCTGCTTCTAACGGTTAGGGCACACTCTGGAGAGAATTCAGTGAGCACAAGGTGGTGCAGTTGTAAGGGAAGATCAACTTTCCCACCCCGGTACTCTTGGAAGTGCTGTACATGCATGCACACGCCTCTTTGGATCCTGCCTGCTGAAACTGTTTTTATATGAGGACATAGCTGCACTTAATTTATTAGCATTTGCATCATCGTAATGAATTCAGTGGTTAGATTCCAGAGCAATAAAGATCTTTCTTATTCAGCACATAGTTTCAACTCCTTAAATTAAATATTCTTGAGGCCTTAGCTAGATGTAGTAGCAGTAGACTTGAGCATTCAAACATGGGTCTGCAGTGCAACTCTAAAGCACAGTATATTTAAAGTGAAAGAGAGGTGGTGAAAGAGGATTGCTGAACTCATTGTCCCTAGCTTTTGAGCCCCACAATCCATTACATGTAGCTGAACTCATAGACCAAAATGAAACGTGGCTAGGGGGACTGGTTTTGGTCGCCAAAAATAAGAACAAAAACCTGTTGCTGGGGCAAGGGCTCAGCATTTCTTGTACTGGTTTTTCTCTTTTCAGTCATACCCCTCCTGCTGTACAGCTGGACACACCACTACCTGTGGTCCACGGTGCAGGTGATTGTGCTATATGTAGGGTCTTGAGATAGTCTCACCCATTTTTTTTTGAGAATAGCAATTACACACACATGCACAAACATATATGGTTGAGCTTACTCACAACTTCCTGACATCAAAAGGCAGCAGTTCTAGTTCTTTTCCAAGGTACTTCTAAGGCCTTACAATTTGTTCAATGTCATCACTGTATTGAGACAAATCCTTGAAAATCTTACCACTAAATCTATGTGGGTAGATAAAATTGCAGTTCACTATAGGTGTAGCTTCCTTTATAGGGCTTGAAGATGCCATAAGGCTACGGAATTATGATGAAGCAGTAATCACCATGAGATGTTATGCTTTCTTTCTGAATTCATTAAGTATTTCCATAAACATTTCTTGTAGTTTATTATTTTTTTTTGCTCACTTAGGTTTTGCAGTTCATTCGCTTAATACTTTTATAGGAACCCACAACTGAATTTTGGGAATGCATGTTCTGCTTCCCAGTTCCTACTTAATCATATTTTCTTAATTAAACATTATTGGTACCAATAAGGAAAGGTTAGAAAGATGGCAGGCAAATAATTAAATGTGCTTTATTTTTCATTTGTAGTTTGACTTGCACTTGTTTGCTTTTGTTGCTAATTGAGGGACACAACAATTGGTCACTGGAACAGCTTCAGTTCCTTTTCACTTAGGACGTCCTTAGAGTATCAGTATCTGGCACAACAAATAGGGGTATGTTATTCAGTTTGTTGTGGAAGATGCATTAAAATGTACCATTTTATCAAAAAATGTAGTCCCTCACCCCACCCCCAGTTAGTGTGTCAGTTGTGAGTTTCATAGTTGCCCTTTCCTCTCTGCTGTTAAAAAGCTCTTAGAACTATTTTGGGCTTTCCCAGTGGCCTAATCATGAGTACATGAGAGATCAGCAGTTCCCCGAGAACTTGAACCCTGAGGTTTGAGCCTTCTCAGATGGGTCTGGCTCCCTCTATCAGTTTTGGGCTAACTATTGGTATTGCAACTGCACCAACATATTCAATAGTCACTTTATAAAAAATCAACTGTGGTTGATGCTAAGTGTGGTTAATGAAATTGCTGATGCAGGCATAATATCAATCTTAGCAAGCCCTAAATATCAGAGGCTAGGGATGCTCACTCGGGAGGACAGGAGCACACAAATTTGCATTCTGGTCCTGACTATACAGCCATGATGAGGCTGCTGTACAACAGGGGCATTCAGATGAACACCACCGCTTCCATGACTTCCAGAAAGGCTTTTCATGAAGGGCAGGTGGCTGCAAGGGGGTGGAAGAGACAGGAAACTTGCTGTCTGTGAACTTCCTTATGTTAAAGTGTAGTGGTAGCCAAGCCTAAAAATCTAGAATTTAATGTCTGTAGAGGGTTGCTCCCCAAATAACCAGCTGAATCTGCTACTACCAGGTTTTAGCATGTGGATAAAACATCCTGGAGATAATTATTACCACTTTTCCCAAAGGGAGGTATTTTTTTTCTTATATCATTTATCTAGTTCGTTTAGAAAGACATTGGCACAAATTATGAATAGCAAAATCATTTTCTTTTTACAATGTGAAGTGCAGAAATCAATAAAACAACAAAAAACATGCTAGGCTAATCTATACATTTTGCCATTCCCAGTCCCCCAAGAAGTAGGTTTATTTTTTTATCCACTGATAGATGTTTTTAAAACAATATCAGGTTTTTCAAAAGTTTATATACAGATTAAATATTTGGGTGGTAACTAGGTGTTCATTAGAATACATGGTTTGTTTGAAAGCACCAAAGATTTTACGGACAATCGTTCAGTTAGGAGGAACTGGCCTAGTTTGCATATCACTGTAACCCAAGCTGTGGCTTATTGCAACTGCATGAACATGTTGGCTCCAGAAAAGAGCCTGGCTCCTCCCCCAACCTTTTAGCACAGTGTGGTGCAACAGCTAAGTCAAGGTTCAGCTTAGTGTGTCTTCTGAACCTGGGATTTGTCCTTTGGTTACAGATCGTGGTTGAGGAGACATCATGATCTTGGGTTGGGATGCCACTCCATACTGCTAAAAGGCTTGAGGAGGAGCAAAGCAGGTGTGAGCTTCTCTCCAGGAGCCGTCACATTCACTTGGTTTCAGTAAGCCATAGTTTGCTTTACCATGACATGCAAACTACACCACTGAGTGAATCTTATTACGGTACCTTCTATGCTTATGCTTGTCTTTCCTTATAAACCTTTAGTATCTGTCAGTTGCATATCTAGCCTCCAATCTGTTTCCTTAATAGCTTCTTGGGCCTTGCTATCTATGATCTCAGCTTAGTTTTAATATTTGAAAAACAGTACTGTTAGGAATAGAGGATTGCAGAGTGCTCATGGTTACTAAAAGCAAGGATTAGATAACTCTTGTAGATGTTGACATACTTGTGCCCATATAATTCCTGAGCACTAAATCACCACAGCTTGGCTGTCAGTCAGATCCTTATGTAGCTAATATTAGGGTCTTCTACACATGAAGAACAATTGCATGGTACAGACCATTCAGGACTATAGCACTCTGAAATGCAATTTGAGGATTTGCATGATTGAATACACTTAATATCATCATCATTGTATTTTGAAGTCTCTGTGCATAAATAACTATAAGGTCAGAAGACGCTGAGTTAGATTAGACATTATAGTTATCTGTTCACTGGGACTTTTCCTTGGCATTTTGTATTCCACAGGCAATAAAAAAATTTGTATAAGGCTATTCATACTTGCATTTCCCCCAAAGTTCTGTAGTAGTATAGTCATGGGAGTGCTGTATCATGCACCATTATTTTTAGTCCAGTTTACAGTGCTGCTTCAGACTAGATTCCTTTTGAATTGTGCTTTTTTTTCTTCAGTAGATGGCACTCACTTAGCAATATCACTTTGATTTGATAAAAGATACGAAACTGTTTTCTACTGAAATATAGGAACAGTTACTTTTATTTAAGGCTTAGATAAATTCTTGCAGTACTACTACATTGCCTCAAGAACCTCAAAAGAATGGCAAGATGTAGTTTCAGCACATATGTGGTTCTGTCCATCCTGAGCAGTGAATTATGAGCTGTGATAAATAGCTTAAATGAGCCTACATATATTACATTAGACCAGCTGAACCTAATTTTATATAAGCTTTATTCAAAAACATCACATAGCAAGTAAACTTCAAAATTAAGTGTAGTTACAAATAGTTGTTTCTTATTTTTTTTTCCAGTCCCCTTTTGCTTTCTTTAACGACCACATGAAACTTGAGAAGCCATCTAAAGCTAAATCATTTAGTGGAGTTGGGCAATTCCCAAGTGTCCAACAAGAAGGCCTGGTTTAGGCTGCGATGGCCACTGTCATTCCTGGTGATTTGTCAGAAGTAAGAGATACCCAGAAAGTCCCTTCAGGGAAACGTAAGCGTGGTGAATCCAAACCAAGAAAAAACTTTCCTTGCCAACTGTGTGACAAGGCCTTTAACAGTGTTGAGAAATTAAAGGTTCACTCATACTCTCACACAGGAGAGAGGCCCTACAAGTGCACACAACAAGACTGCACCAAGGCCTTTGTTTCTAAGTACAAATTACTAAGGTATTAAACTCTATTTATTTTTCAGATTATATTATCATTTGTTGGCCATTTTAAGCTTTGTAAACGTATATATCTGTGTACACTTCAGCTGATTTGCAGGGAGGAAATGTTAGTTAATTTAGACATCAGATTGTAGAAGTATAAACTATAGTGCATAGTTTTACAAGCTAATATCTTTCAGTCTTTGTGTGTGTTTTCAAAGAGGAGTTTAAAGCTTTTTTCAGTTGTATAAACATGTTGCAAAGAAGTGTATGAATTGAGCATTTTTGCTATGGGCATAATTGAAATATTCATATATAATGAAATATATTATTAAAATAACTTAAACATCAAACTAAAATGTCAATTGAAATGAAATTGCTTGTAATGTGTGATTTGGTATATTTAAGTATGGCATTTAATGTCTATAGTGACATGTCTTTTGCAAAATATTTGTTTGAAAAAAATAGTTTAGTATTTAGCTGCCATTAAATGAACACGTGTACTTTTTGATCAAAATAATTACTTACAGAATATATCTGTGTTTCAAGGCATATGGCTACTCATTCTCCTGAGAAAACCCACAAGTGTAATTATTGTGAGAAAATGTTTCATCGAAAAGATCACCTAAAGAATCACCTACATACACATAATCCCAATAAAGAGGCCTTTAAGTGTGAAGAATGTGGAAAGAACTACAACACGAAGCTTGGGTTTAAGCGTCACCTGGCTTTGCATGCTGCAACAAGTGGTGACCTCACCTGTAAAGTATGTTTGCAGACATTTGAAAGCACAGGGGTGTTGCTGGAGCACCTAAAAACTCATGCAGGCAAATCATCAGGTGGAGTGAAGGAGAAAAAGCACCAGTGTGAACATTGTGATCGTCGGTTTTACACCCGAAAGGATGTCCGGAGACACATGGTAGTGCACACTGGAAGAAAGGACTTCCTCTGTCAGTATTGCGCACAGAGATTTGGCCGGAAGGATCACCTAACACGGCATATGAAGAAAAGTCACAACCAAGAACTTCTGAAGGTCAAAACAGAGCCAATGGATCTACTAGACCCATTTCCTTGCAATGTTTCTGTGCCTATAAAGGACGAGTTACTTCCAGTGATGTCTTTATCTTCCAGTGAACTGACATCAAAGCCATTTACAAACACTTTGCAATTAAATCTCTACAATACTCAGATTCAGTCCATGCAGAGCTCAACATCTGCACACCAAATGGTTGCCACATCATTACCTTTAGGAATGCCTTGTCCAATAGATATGGAATCTGTCCATCCTTCTCACCAGCTCTCTCTAAAATATCCACTCAGTTCTACCTCATATACAGTTTCTATGACTGATAAAGAGCAGCCATTGAAAGGGGAAATTGAAAGTTACTTAATGGAACTGCAAAGTGGTATGCCTTCTTCATCCCAAGATTCTCAAGCATCTTCATCTAAATTAGGGTTGGATCCTCAAGTAGGACCACTAGATGATGGATCTGGGGATGTTTCCCTTTCGAAAAGTTCAGTTTCTATTAGTGAACCTCTAAGCACCCCATCACTGGACTTCTCTCAGTTATTCAATTTTATACCTGTAAATGGACCTCCTTTTAATCCTTCTGTTTCTGTAGGAAATCTTGGAATGAGTTACACGCAAGAGGAAGCACATTCATCTATGGCGCAGCTTCCTCCACAGGCACAAGATCCACATGACCCTGGTAATGGTATAGGCCTTGGGTCTTTGCATTCATTATCAGCAGCTTTCACAAGCAGTTTAAACACAACCACAACCTTACCACGTTTTCATCAAGCTTTCCAATAGGGTGAAAAATTGCCTTGTGACAGGTTTATTTGTAGAAATGCCTTAGATTACTATTATTAATGTAGTGCCTACTATGTCATTTGTAAATCTACTTTTGTACAGTACCAATCTCATTAAGCCAGTATGAAATTCAAATTAACTTTTAAAATATTTTGAATGTGTTCATTCACAGTTGTTTACTCTGTGTGTGTTTTTTAAGTCTCTGTATTCTCACTGCCAATAGACCCACACTTAAAAAAGGAAAAGGAAACCATTCCCACTAAACGTTATGTATCCCTTGTTTAAAATTTCATTAAGATCTGATAATTCACTTTGTCAGTGGAATTGTGGCTATTTTGATACTTTCAAGACTAGGAACAAAACATTACTGTTAATACAGATGTCTGTGAAAAATTCAGAATATTTTTGCCTTGTTCATGAACTAAAAATCATGATTTATAAATAAGGAAATGTGTTACTCTTGTATGAGAAAGTTTTTATGTGTAGTCTTCTTCAAAGGTCTGAAGGACCTACCACTTACGCTTAAATAACTTCACAAGAATAGAGAGGAAGAAACCTCTCACTTAAGTGCAATTACAAAGTATTATAATTTGGTAAGAAAGGTATGCCTGATTGGGAAGTTTTAAAAGAGACAAAATGTAAGAGCTGACCTTCAAATAAAAATATTGGGTGGTATTCAACTAAGTTTTTACTCAGAGTAGACTCTTTGAAATTACAGAACATGATTAAGTTAGGTCTATTAATTTCAATAGGACTATTCTGAGTCAAACATGGTTGACTACTGCTCACTGGGTATCCAATGAGTATCCTACGTATCCAATGCTTTCTGCTCACTCACTGATGAAAGAAATCCATCAGCAGAATGGAGGAGGGAGGCATCTGTGGCAGTTTCCCTTCTCCCCTGAACTCCCCTGCACCCCAGACCATCTGTGCCAGACCCTCCGGACCAGATTTACAGCAACCATTGTGGGGCAGGGAAGCTGCACTGGAACGAGGAATTGCTAACAAGTGCCTTCTTCCAGTTCTGCTGACTAATTCCTTCAGTAAGTAAGCAGAAAGCATCAAATAAAATCCATGTTAACGTTACCTTTTCCATAATCATTTTTAGCAGTCTCATCAGAAAGATGGGGCGAAGCCGAGACAGAAAGTTTTTTATATGATGTCAATTTGATGTTTAGTTTGCAGTCAAAAAATGAATGTAAACTGGCAAATACATTTTTCCATATTATCATTGGAGCGGATCTCTTGAGTTATATTTCATGGTGTGTAATGTCACCCTAAGTAACAACGCAGATGGTAATCACACTTACCACGCCTGGGTATTTGGCTAGTGATTTTTCTCACTGCCAATAATTAATAACAGGACTCTTAGGAGTGAAGTAAAAGCATATTGCTTATGCCACTTTTACCTAATATAAAAGGGTGTTTGGGAAAACTAACAACAAAATGGCTACTCATGCTGTATGTCAAAGTGCTGTTGCTTTTCAAAATGCCCTCTTATATTTCCTACCCCAATAACCAAAAGAGGGAAAAACTGTGATATATAAATGCAAAATGTAGTTTTGCTGTAACTTGGTAAAATTCTATTCCTTGGCATAATTATCTCCAATCATTTGTGTAAATGAATACAAGGTTTTAAGTGGTTGACCTTAATATACTTCACAGAAACAAAAGTTGCTCCCATTAAGGAGCTTTGGCTCCTATTTGTATCATTAGTTCCTACTTTTTTATCGTAGGAACAATATGCAGGTGTGATTTTACTATTTTATACTGATGTATTTAAATTTTATTACTGAATGGTAACTTTTTATAAATGTTTATGTTCCAAAGGCATTAAAAAGGGGTGTATTAATAAGGAAAATACAGTTTCAAAATTCTGCAAGCTGCTCCAATATGCTGGGAGAAGACTTTCTCAAAGTAGACTTTAGCTCTGCTGCATGATTGCTTCCTTTAGTTTCTATGAAACAGGTTGCTTAAATACAGCTTCAGTGGAATGACTTGTTCAATATTGCTTTCCAGCCTTTTAGCACCATCATTTTAAGGGAGGGGAGAGGAACACATCAGAAGAAAATTGGAAATATTACAAACTTACTTTATGTCCAAATGACAAAGCAAATAGAAAATTGTTTAATTGTGATTATGATTAGTAGTAGTATAGTAGTAGAAAAGATGGAAATACTATCTCTTGAAAGGAGTCATGTCCTATGAGAAAAGTATACCTCCTTCCATGCTGTTTTGGTAGATGTTGAAGGAATTCAACACCTTTCCCAATCGGTACCTGAGGGACTGGCCTTCTCTGTCCCATTTTTTTCACACACTCAGTAGTTTTGTGTGCTACTGGGGAAACACCAGCAGGTGACTATTTGAAAAAGCTGTTCACCCATTTCAGAAGTGAGTTGAACTTTCTAATAGAGGCTTACCACTACATTGCTTATGGTGTTTGACAGGGATGGTATGTACAAAGCATGTCACGACAATATTATCTGTTTTCAGTGTTAGTTGCTGGTTAACTTGTTTTTTAAAAAATAAAAAATAAAAAACTAGTTTTTCCAGTACTCCTTAATACATATGAAGGCTCCATGTTGTTACGGCAGTTCCCTCAGGTTGTAAGATGGTTTTAATTAGAGACACAGGTGCACTTCAAATTATAGTAGTAGGGACCTCTGACAAGATATTGAACCTCATTCAGTTAGTACTTCAGCAGATGGCTACACCTTGTGTTTCTGTCACTGAAGTAAGGTGTGGGAGTATATGGAAGCAGAATGACAGCGTAGGCAATATTTACACATTAGTGCTTTATGACTATACTGACTAAAAACATGAGCCAGACCTGATTGCTTTATTAAGCTAATAATGAATGTTAAGAGTACATATTTTCAGGATTTTTGCCTAGTGAGCTCTATGTATTGTAGGCTGTTTTTGTTGTTGTTTTTTAACTAAAGCTCGATCAACTTCTGTGTTACACATAATACAAGATATAGCACTTTCAAAAAGAAAACCTAAATCTTATAAAAGAGAATTTCTTACAGGTTATGCTTTCTATTATTAAAAAAAACTTTTATTATAATTTTTCAAGTGCCATTAGATGACATACGTGGGCCTTTTGGTATAATGCTTTGGGTACAGAATGGTAAACATTGTAACTTTTAACAGGTACATCTTAAAAGTGTTTTTGTATCAATTTGCTATATTGCACAAAACCAGTGTGTCTTTTTAAAGGGTTTTACAGTGGATTCCTAGGTTTACATGTTTCTACTGCAGTCTTCTACTGCCATTTCATACCAGTCCAAAAATTGAATAGTCAACAATAGTTAAGTGTATACTCTGAAATCTTAGAGGTTGCAGTCATGTGCCCACTAATGCTAAGTCCCATACATTTCAGTGGGAATTACATGTGTGAAATTAGGCACAGGAGCACAGCCTTATAGCTCAATCCTATGTGTATTTTACTTGGAAGACCCACTGAATTCAATGGAATTTACTTCCAAGTAAGTGTGTGTAGGATTGTAACCTTCAGAACATTTAAGATGCAGTATTGGATAGATATGTCCTACCATAGCTATGCTGCTGCTGGAATTCAACATAGGGTTGATCCTGTGCCTTTTAGTATAAAGAGAAGACTTAAGCTCTTAATTATTTGTCTCATACACTGGTTTAGCAGCTTAAAATAACGTGCCTCTTAGTAATAAAGTCTATACATTGTTTGCTATGAAGTATGCCATGTAGGTTCAGCTGCCTATCTGCATTCTGTCATATTACAATGAAAACAGCCACTTATTTGATACTATAGAGGAAGACAATTTAAAGTGATGTCACAGTAATAAAAAAAGAGTGTTTATAGTCCCCTAACTCTTAAAGGGGTGGTCATGTGCTGGAAGGCCATGGTTTTTTTTGTAAGTATTTAACCCTAAAATTGACACAGAACTATTGCTAACTGCATGCAAACACTTTTCAGTATAAGCTTCAGTGGTACAGTTGAACCAGAATGAATGTTTATTTTCTCAGAAACACTCATGCAAATATATTATAGTGGATCATGCTGCTAATATAACTTGGGATACAACTCCTCTCATGGTGCTACAGACCTCCCTGTCTCATTCAGACTGATGTATTTTTATCCATAGAGAAAGGCCTATACTAGATTTATAGATGTATGATATATTTTTATACTGTGACTTAATTTGTCATTAATGAATTTTGTACACCACCATGTATTCATATGCACTTGCAAAAGGAGAAACTTGGACATGTAAATTTGTACCCAAATGAACCTATTCTCAAAACTAGAAGATGATAGATGAAATGGGGGGGCTTTTGATATGGTGTGAAGTGAAGAACATACTTGTTTTTAAGAGCCCTTTGAATATTAACAAACTGGGGGGAAATATAAAAAGAATGACACCTGAACCTGACTTGGATTGCTGAAACTTATATTTTTAGATAGTGAGAAATGTTTGGACTTGTGTGATAAAATGTTTAATGATACAGATTTTGAGTCAAAATAGAAAAATGCATTCCAGACTGAATTTGTGTATTTCATTTAAAATTACTATCCTGTGATATGGGAAATTGAGTTGCTTATCATGTATATGTACTTTAAAATGTATTCACAAACTACTGTTGTATTTGTATAAAATATAGACAAAAGATTGCATATATATTTTTGTGTATAAGCTCTGTAAAATAGCTATCACATTATGAAGCTGCAGCAGAAATTCATTTTAGACATTCATATCCAAAGAAACAGACTATTTATTGTCCACATACCCTGATAAAAATATAACTTGCTGCTATTAAACAATAGTGCTGCAGCTTCTTGTGGCCTACAGTGTTATGTTTGCTGTACAAAAATATGTGAACTCCACAAAATATCAATAAAACAGAATGGTTTTAGTTATGTACAAAATATGCCTGGAATTAAGTATGATGGTGTGTGTGTGTGATTATGCAAAAGGCTGTGAACTTAACATATTCCAAGAACCTTTCTTATTTGCAGATAGTAAATTGACAGCTAATGGAAGATTATGGGTACCCTCAGTTCAAAATTTGGTTATATTACAAGTCTCAAAAATGTCTCTGGCAAAGTAGTGACATCACTCTAAATTTAGGCACTATCAAGATTTTGTGGCTGGAGCTGACAGGTTTATCTGAACCATTTTCACCATTTTTAAATTCATCATATCATTGGTTAAAATTACTGTTGCTTTAAGTAATTCTTTATAATATGAGTAACTAAACTGTGGCCCTCTCAGATGCTGTTATACTACAACTTCCATAATCCCTGACCATTGGCCTTGATGACTGAGGTTGATGAGAACTGAGTCCAAAAAATCTGGAGGGTTGCAAATTAATCACCCATACTTTACAGCATTTGAATTATGCTACAAAACATTACCCTTTTAAATAGATTATGAATCATTTTATAGCAATGGAACCATGCTGTGCATAGTAATCTTCAAAGCCATAACAGTAGTGTAGCTCATAGGTTTCCTTGGGTGACAAAGTCACAGCTACCTTCCTGAGTGCATTGCCAGAAATGCTTCCTAAACACAGGTTTTCTGTATAGTGCTTACAGATACCTACTCTTGCAGTTAGTAAGCATGGGACAACAGTTAACATTTAGGCCTGTCTACCTTATTTTTTGCTAATAGCAACATCCATCTGGTGTGCTGAATGAGGAAACCCAGCAAAGTTCATTACAAAGTTCCTTGTAATGCTTGGTACCATTTCTCAACTTTCTTTCCTTATCACTGGAATATATATGCCACTGCCTCCTAGCAGAAACAACAGTAGCCACCATTTGCAGTACTGCATTTCTCCAACTAACTATCACAGATACTGTTCGTGTTGGCTTGCAGCATTTTAATTCCCTATAGAAAGCATGGACTTTTTGAATTGAAATCATATTGACTTTCTCTTTGCAAAGATTATGGTAGAACACCCACTCCATACATAATGTAGTACTAAGTCAGGTCTGCGGAGGCTTGCTGTGTAACTTACTTTCTACACTCGTATAGCCATGCATTATACAGGAAGAGAAGTAGTGGTAGACTACTTCAGCAACTGATCATCTCATTTTAAGAAACAGTTCCCCAGGACACAGCCTGAAAACCATTTGCTCAAATCTGTTAATGTCTGCAAAAGCTGCATGCTGAAGATACAGGGAAGATGGGAGCTTAGTAGTATAACAAATACGCCGTATGCAGAAGGTCCCATATTCAGTTCCTAGCATCTTTGGATGGAGTGAAAGAGAGCTGCTGCCAGTGAGTATAGAAAATATTGAGCCAGATGGACCAATGGTCTGACATGGTATATAGCAATTTATGTTGACAAATGGATATAACAATCCTTAAAAGATCAGTTTCGCAGGTGAGACTGGAAAGGTGAGTGCTGCTGTCCACCTGTTAATTACATGACACCAGATGATTGGCAGGTGGGCACCACTGCCCACCAATCAAAATCCCTTGCAAGGGGTTTCGAAGTGCTAGTGGTCAGATGTTTGGGAACTTGCAGCAGTTTCAAAGCCCTTTTGCTGTTTGCAAATGACTTGAAAACATGTTTTAATAGACAGAGTAAACTATATTGTATTTCACCATAGCAAATGTTTAATATAGTACTTATAAACTTTGTTCTCTTTTGTTTTTGTTTTGGTGGTTCTCACATCACCTGTTGTACAGAGCAGTCCATTTAAAATATTTCTGAATAAAACCTCAGAACTATCCAATGCTTGGATGTAACCATATCGAGATGGGGTGGGGTTGTATTCTATCATTCCTAGAATACAAATTTATACATGATTTTTTCATGTCTGATGAAAAGAGTACTAAAATACTGGGGAATCGTATAGTTCTTTTAAATGGTTGATTTCATCAATCGGTTTCATCAAAAATTCAAGCCAGACAAAATACAAGGTTGCCCCCTTGTGTAGATACATTGTATCAGTCTTTTTTGTTAACATTACTAAGCACACAATAAGAAGTCTTAAAGTGACTTGCTCAATACCATTTTTTAACAAACAATGCTTTCAGTATGCTACATATTATCTGTATAGGCCACATTTTTTTCAGTAATTTAAGCTTATTTATAATAAGTCCAAATTAGTTAATGCCACTTTTTGTATAAAGTGTTACTTCCTAAAAAATTTATCCGTTTCTATAACTAAAGTCCCAATTCTTTATTAGCCATCTTTGACATCTGAACTCGTAGCTACTTTCTAACACATTTTCTGCCACTAATAAGTGAAATTAAATGTAACTATATAATTTGTCCTAGCTAACTTTTGACTATGACAGCAAGATCTCAGAAGACTCAGGAAGCAAATATCCAGTCTCATTATATACATTTATATATTATGAACAACATTTTAATACTACCCATTAAATAAGTTCTCTGGTGCACAGAAAAAGCATATATAAGTATAAAAGCACCAGAAACAAAGAGCACATGCTTGTTTTAACTGGAAAGCCTGGAAAATAAAACCTGGCACTGAAAGGGTCTGGTGAGTCTTTCTGGGGAGAACATTCCGCAACTGAGGTATCCCTTCAAAAGTATCTGCTGCTTACTAGCAACTCATTTTGCCTTATATGGGGGGGGGGGGAGTACACAGAGGAGGGCCTCAGCCTCAGAAAATAATCTCAGGGTCAGGGCAGATACATATGTGAGGAGATTGGCTTTTCGGAACCTGACCACAAGCCATTTAAAGGTTTAAAGGTTAACACCAGCACTGTGTGTATATTTATATTTCTCCTTTTATCCATAAAAAGTGCCCCTGGCTATAATATATATTTACAAATACATCAAAAATAGCATTTTTTTAAAGCTATCAATATACATTGGAAGAATTTTTTTTCAGCCTGCCTAAAAAACCACAAGAGACCAACCAAACCTCTTCAGAAAGGGAGTTCTGCAAACTCCATGACTTAACGATAAAGACCCTCTGCTGCAACCCACCTAGCCAAACGTCTGAAAGTTAGAGGATGTGTTGTAAGGCCTCAGATTATGAACGTACTGGACAGGCATGTTCACATGGTAGGAGGCAATCCTCAAATACAGTGCTCAAAAAAAGCATTCAGAGTTTTTAAAATAATATTGAAAATTTAAGGTGAAGACACACATATTTTTAAAGCAAATTGTCCCCCAACTTATATTTGTGTCATAAATTCTTGATGCTTTAAATGCAGGGCTTTTCTTTCTGTTGAATTTCATCTTGCTGGTTTTGGCACAATGTTCCTACCTGTCAACGTATTATTAAATCTTGATTCTGATTTTATGGTGTTGGCCACCCCTCCCAGCTTTGTGTCTACAAATTTTAAAAGCATCTCCTCAACACCTTTGAAGTCTTTTATATGTCTTTATAAAAAATACTGAATAGCACAGAGCCTAAGAAAGCCCTGTGGAACTCCAGGCTGCTACAGAATATTAAATAAATTTAAGGGGCGGTCAGTTTTTCAACCAGCTGCAGATCCACCCAACAGTAGTTGTGTCCAGTCCATATTTTACCAGCTTGTCAATGAGGAAATCATAACTTTGTCAACTACTGGCAAATGTTTTTGGAATTTTAGTCCAAGAACTTCTGGAGGGCAACAAATTGGCTAATCCTGGTCTATGGCATTGCCATGATCTGGGCAACTAGTAACTGTCAAAAAATAAAAAGGTGAGGTTGGCTTGAGAACTTTTTGATAAACTCAACCATACATGATAGTAGCCAATTTTACTTTTTCCAGGGGTACCCTTGAACTGCCAAAAGGATGTCTCAAAGAGAATACAGTTCTAGCCAGTGTACAACTCATCCCAGAATAGCTTTCCTAACGCCTAATAACACCTCTGTATTGCCATATCTAGTCAATCATTGTACCTAGACATAAACTTTGGAACCTTCACTGCCTTCTTGACATTAGCTGGAAAGGGGAGAGGTGGGTTTCAGCAGCATAGTGTGAGCACCCAAACCCCAGTGCTTTCAGTATTAAGCCCATTAGCCTTAATTTCATATGCCCATAGAGAAAGATTGGCAGAGAAAGAGAGAAAGATGGGGCAACACACAGAAAAAGGACCTGATCAGGTGTGTGGTGTCATTCCCAGGTAAGGCAGCCTCCTTTATACAATTCAACAAGGCAGGTTTTGAAGCAGCAAAATACTAATTTATGTGTACATTTCTAATATGCATGCATTTTGCTTACCATACGTATATATGGTGGGTGAAGAGATTCAGGTGCATTATCCCACAGCCGGGTTGGATTTTTGTTTACTCCGCTTATTTCAAAGGAACTCACTCACAACTAAGTGCGCACAAGACTGCAGCATCCTTACAAGAACCCTGTAAGATAGGTCAGCCCTGTTATCCTATAATGACAGGTGTAAGGGAAGAAGGGTGACACTGAGGAAATGTGACTCACCCAAGACCACATATTGCAGAAGTGAGAATGACCTAAAGACTTCACAGCACACAGCTCACACGCTTAGCTACTACACAGATCGGCTCTGGTAAAAGAACAACTGAATCCTGTGCAACACTCTGGGAGATCTACTGAAATTGCATATTGTCTTTAAAATGCTGCAATCTTTTGTCTAATTTTTGCCACACATTTCTCTAGCTCTAATTCTGCTTTGGCCTTAGAGAAGCCTCGTGTGATTAAGAAAAAATAAAACAAATTGTTACTTAGCAAAGTTGAAAGCAATTTGAAAAGTACAGTACACACAATCTCTTGTCATTTCAAAAGTAACATCAGAAACTGAAACTTATATTCATCTATAAAGACCAGGCATTTACTTATGCCTGTGTCATATCACACACAAGTTTAACTTGTGCTCATGCTCATCTGAAAGTCCCAAGTAAGCATTTTGAATATACACAGCTTTGTAGCAGTTGATCTAGAAAATCACAAAATGACACCTAAATTGTGTCATCATCCCACAATTATATTTGTTGCTCATGGTGTGGTGAAATCTGCATGGAGCAACACTTTGTGAAAGAGCCCAATATGAATGTACTTCCTTGGGTGCAGTGTGATAGCAAGGTAAAATTTCTGATTGATAATGAATTCTCTGTGGCATTTCATAACCTCTCATTCTGATATAATTGCAAGCAATTGCTGAAAAGCAGAGAAGTACTTTCAGTGAAGCAGCTTAAGAAAAAGAATTTTTTAAAGACGCGGGGGGTTGAAAATGAGGGCTCCTTGTAGGAATGAATCTTAACAAGTTCATAGTAATACTATGGCAAGTTTAAAAAGCTAATTTAAGATCTAGGGCAAATGACTTAATCTAATCCTGAATACACTTACAAACCTAAGATCAGCCCTACTGGATCATGCTGAAGACCCACAATGGGAGACAACTAGAGCGCAGGTGGTGGAAAACTCACTCCAAAGCTGACTGAATGCTTATTCAGTCACAGAATGCTACCTGTAAAGCAGCAGTGAAGGCGACAAAAGAGAATTACCGTATTTTTTCGCTCTATAAGACGCACCAGACCACAAGACGCACCTAGTTTTTGGAGGAGGAAAACAAGAAAAAAAAAGATTCTGAATCTCACAGTGAAAGCAGCAATCCCTCTTGCTGTTCTGGCTTCTGTGATAGCTGCACAGCCTGCATTCGCTCCATAAGACGCACACATATTTCCCCTTACTTTTTAGGAGAGAAAAGGTGAGTCTTATAGAGCAAAAAATATGGTACTTTGCCGCCTCTATTGCATCCTCAAAGAGCTGTCTGGCAGAGTTGTTTTGGATAGTCCAAAGACTGATCATTACCAGAAGTGGTAGACGGACCTCTGGAGCACTCAGCAGCATGCTGTGATCAGTTTTCACAGCACTTTGAGGATAAAGTAACTCAGCTCCATAGTGCCTTGGGTGTCACCGTCATTGCAGTTCCACTTGAGGTGTTATATACAATTCCCATGCTCTGCGGGATCAGTTTCAATTTACGTGGCCCAATGATTTGGACAAGACTCTTACAAAGATGTGCTTCTTGCTCTCATGAACCGTGTGCACAACCAGGCTGTGGTGAGTGCATCTTTATGTGATGGAATGATGCCTGCTTCTCTTAAACAAATGGCAGTGTGTTCACTCCTAAAGAAGCCCATTCCAGTTCCTATAATTTATAATAACAACCACCCAGCTGCAATTACAGTTGTACCTCGGGTTACAGACGCTTCAGGTTACAGACTCCGCTAACCCAGAAATTGTACCTCGGGTTAAGAACTTTGCTTCAGGATGAGAACAGAAATCGTGCGGCGGCAGCGGGAGGCCCCATTAGCTGAAGTGGTGCTTCAGGTTAAAAACAGTTTCAGATTAAGAACGGACCTCCGGAACAAATTAAGTACATAACCAGAGGGACCACTGTACCCCTTTTGGGGACAAGGTGGTGGAGAGAATAATGGCTGAGCAGTTGCAGAAGTTCCTGGGGGATACAGATTATTTAGATCCACCTCAATCTGGTTTCAGGCACAATTTTGGGACTGAATCAATATTGATTGCTACTGGGTACCAGTTGCTGGAAACCACAGGTGAGCAAAATGCTGTTGCACTCATTTCTGGCTTGCAGGCATCTGGCTGGCCACTGCGAGAACAGGATGCTAGATTAGATGGGCCATTAGCTGATTCAGCAGGCTCTTAGGTTTTTATGCTCAGAGCCATATAGCTTCGCAAGGTTGCAACTTTTCTCTGAGAAAGCCCTTCTGTCTTGAATGTGCTGAACAACGGGCAGAAATTTAAGTTATGACTCTTCCTAGCATCAAGAGTACAGTGCCTATTGAATTTCTACCTGTCATTCAGTTGTTAAACTCCACTAGAAGTTGCTCTATTTAGCTACAGCCTTCAAATGCAATACAAAGGACCAGAACAGCATTAGAACCTGACATAAAATCCAAATTAAATATTTCTAGCAAGTGTACTTAGGAATAAGCCTTTCATGATTTCCATGAATGGAAGGCTTGTCACTAAAATCACTTAGTAGGAATAATTTGTACTGAACTCAGTGAGACTTACTGCTAAGTAAACATGTTTAGGATGTTTAGCATTGTGCTGTAAGTATGTTTAGGATTAGGACTGCAATATCAATTCCCTTTACAGGCTAAAGTTACTAGAGTAATTATTAAAATTGGAATCATCTGAAGCTGATTGGAGTTTGTCATGTGAGATTAAATGCAGCTATTTATGAGAAGGAAACATGAACTTGGAGGCAAAAGGAGAACAAAGTCAAGAAAACCTACTTAATCCTTTCTCTTGGAAGAAACTGTGTTGCCTAACCTCCTTTTGAAATAATTATGCCATCCCCTCTTCCACATAGTCGTCTTCTCCATCTGGAATTTTCTCCATCTGTGGAAACACGACCCTGTAGTAGTCCCTTGGTGTTTCCTGCCAAACGTGAAAAGTTGGGGGAAGGTCCGTTGCCTAGGGCTCGTCGGCTACCCTCTCGTGTAGCTTGGTGTTCTATAGACTGGGATCAGTTGTGCCTGCTGCACCCCCTAGGCTCTGGTGGCTTTGGTTCTGTCTACAAGGCTACATACCATGGAGCTACAGTGGCTGTAAAGCAGGTAAAAAAATGCAGTAAGAACCGTTTGGCATCACGGCAGAGCTTCTGGGCAGAACTAAATGCAGCACGCCTTGATCACAAAAATGTGGTGCGTATAGTAGCTGCTAGCACATGTGCCCCTGGCAATCAGGATAGTTTGGGCACCATAATAATGGAGTATGTAGGAAATAGGACTCTGGACCATGTTATCTATGGGACTGGCTGTATAACAGCTAAAAAGAAAGATGATCAGCTGAGTATAGCTCAGTGTCTGGGCTACTCCTGTGACATTATGGCAGGCTTAGTGTTTCTCCATTCACATTTGATTGTGCATCTGGATTTGAAACCTGCCAACATATTCATCACTGAACACAATGTTTGCAAGATTGGAGACTTTGGATGTTCCCAAAAGCTACAGAATGCTGCATCTGACCCACAACTTTGTCAACAAGGGGGAACATACACCCACCGTGCTCCTGAACTCCTTAAAGGTGAGCGAGTCAACCCCAAGGCAGACATCTACTCTTTTGCCATCACCCTCTGGCAAATGGTTACACAGCAAGAGCCTTATTCGGGTGAGCGCCAGTATGTACTCTACTCTGTTGTAGCTTATAACCTGCGCCCTTCTCTGACTGCAGCTGTGTTTAGAGAATCAACCACTGGCCAAAAGCTTGAAAATATAATTGGAAGCTGTTGGAGAGCTGATGTAGCAGAGCGTCCTAGTGCAGAACTTCTCCTTCACAATCTTCAGTCCCTGTCTCTAATAGTATAAAAGACCTTGTCTTGTCCCTCTTCATTTTTATTGTTGATCATCTCTTGCTAAGTTTGTGTATCTTATTGCTCTGATTCTTCTCTGCATGCAAAAGAAGTTTAAAAATATATATGTTGCTGGTGGTCAATTTTCTATAAATAAAGTTCATTACAGGAAATTACTAGTAGGTTTGATGGTGTTCAGAGAATGCTATTAGCTGTATTTGACGGTGCTCAGAGACTGCTATTAGCTGTATTCAGTTTATTATTTTGTCCTAAGCATCTGAATAGGTTAAATATGCCCAAAATCTGAGACTTGGTTGCTATCCTAGGCACACTTTGGTGGGAATTGGGTCCATTGAAGATAATGGAGCTTCCTAATAGGAATGCATACCAAGAAAAATGTAACAATTGTCATACTCCCAGTGTCATATATCAAACTAGTATTGCACAAAGGGGGGGGGGTAACTGTGATTTTTATTTTATTCTCTTTGAAAATAGTGATATATCTGTGCATTGAGCTACAAATAAGTTATATAATTTCTTTCCTTGTTTTAAATATTTGCTAAGCCACAGAGACATGATTTCAATGGTCAAAATAGGCTCACAAACAAGGTATCAGTATGTGTAACATATCCATGCATTTTTTGGGGAACTGATAAGAATGATGAATAATAGATTGGCCTGCTATTTTGTCTCCAGTTCAGATAAACCATCCAGCTGTCCATCACCAGGTGGTACAGTTTATGAAGATACTTTCTTAACTATACCTAGATAGCAAAAGGCTTGACAAAAGAGAGACTGATCCTTGATGGGCAAATACAACTGTAGTTCACAAGCAGTCATTTAAAGGTCATAAATGTAAGAGTATGTTAAGTTTAACTATCTAGTGATTGCTTTTAAAGTGTGTCCAGACACAATAGAGAACAGGACCCTGCACCTTTAACAGTAGTGTAGAAGTCGGAATTTCAGCAGGTGTAGCTTGTCCTGAATCTAGCCACCCTAGAATGAATACTCAAGCATTATTCCAGAGTGAATACTCAAGCATTATTCTCCCAGATTAGTATTGTTTGGAAAAGAAAAAGAATGATCTTGGATTGTTTCCATGCTTTGTGCCCCTATGTGAATTACAAGCATTCTGAAAATAATAAAACCTTATTTGTGGTCTTGGGGAAACCAAGAGCAACACAAAATAGTTAAGTTCTAACAATGGTACTGCAAAAAGATTTGGATATGTATTCATAACAATGTACTTTTAATATGTGGTGTGTGAGTTATGCTGCAAGCAATCCTCTGATCTTTGGGTGAAGCGTGGTATATTAATTAAATAATAATAATTTATTATTTATACCCCGCCCATCTGGCTGGGCTTCCCCAGCCACTCTGGGCGGCTTCCAACAAAATATTAAAATACAGTAATGCATCAAACATTAAAAGCTTCCCTAAACAGGGCTGCTTTCAGATGCCCCATTGATAATGAAGCAGGAGACTGGAGGACTGTGATAGTTTTCTAACTGACTCTAAAGATATGGTGAAATCCTTGCTATTTTATTGCAACACCCTCTCAGATGACCTTTGAATTATGGATAATGATTTGTTTAATTTTACTTCCATGCAAATGTCAATGTTCCCATTTTGGTTGTTGCAAGTCTTCTCCTACCTTGTTCTTAAATGTTTGTGTTTAACATTTAAGCCTTGCTCTCATATCCAGATTTTCTTTATAAAACACACACACAAAACTTCAATTTTCTTTTATGTTAAGAAGTGCAAGTTGAAGTTTATTATAAATCAAAGCTACTTCTGAAAACAGTTTCCCTACCATCCCAATACTCTGGTCACAGTTCAGAGAGCTCTTTTAGGTCACGTATGCACTATGGACTTTGGCTTATGGTGATGGTGGGGACGTCCTCTTCTCCTCCCCTCAAGTATTGCAAACTGCTTCAAACAGTCATTCAAACTTCCAAGAGACTTACCCTGTGCTACAATATGCTGCTGTTTGTGGGGGGTAAATCATATTGATTTCTGTATTATGACTATGGCGGTATTTGTTGATATGAATAGACTGTGGCTTAAGTTACATAAGCTTATAGGATAGGCTGTTTTAGGAACACAGCTGGGAGCAAATGCAATTCACAATAAGAAAATCTTGTTTCCAGCAGAATCAAGTTTTGCCAAGTTAGTCTGTTTTGATTAAGATATAAGGAAGTTTAAAATAGCACTCTCAATTGTATCTATTTAAACAATAATCCAAAATAAGCAGAGTATTTTTAAAAACACAGAACAGCTGCTGATGCTTCCTGACTTCATGCCTAGAACTCTCTAGCTTTCTTGTTTGGCTGACAGAACGACACTGTTACGACATCTAAAACTATATATATATATATATATATATATATATATATATATATATATATATATATATATGGTAAAGTCTGAGGCATCTATAACTTGACAACTGGATATGTGTCATACATTACAAACATACAGAAGTGGTGTTTTTAATATAGTATAACTGAATGCTCACCACTGTGAAAGTGAACATTATTGGGATCAAACCTGCTTGTATTTGTACGGAAGAAATAGCATATGGTCCAGAAATACTCTTTTACTTGGATATGGCTACAGTTGCAGAAGTAAGAAGTTTTATCTCCCACATTAACATGTTTCCTTCAGGTTCACTCATTATAAACCTGTGTATGTGAACAAAAACATGGGCCTGAGAATTTCTCTATGCAGTTGTGTTGCCACTGTGAAACTAGTTTCCAAAATCGTAAAACACGGTATCTAGCTATTAGACCCCAGAAACAGCTTTTCCAGAATAGTGTCTATCAATTATAATAAAACAAAAATTCCAGAAGGTATCAAAACACAAGGATTCATAGCTGTTATTAGATGAAATTTCCCTCTCATATGCAGATTGCTGTCTTGAGACTTTAAATAAGCGCTAATTAGGAGACTGAGCTACCTGTCCACACAAACTCACTTTTAAGAACTAAGACTGCAATAGGGATGCGGGAGAAATTTTGTTCTCTCCACATTTTGAGATGAGACAAATTATTTTACCATGTCCCCTGCAACAATGTGCAAATCAGGACATAGGTATGTGGATTAGTCTCCACAATTTGTGAACCAATATGTGCATCCATATAATACTAATTATTAGTTAATTTATGAACTGCTTTCTGTGAAGTATTTCAAAGCAGTTTCACAATACATAGCCATTTAGAAGGCTTGTTGAAAGAGGAAACGATTTTTTGCTGAAAAGACGAGATATGGCACCTGTCTAACAGGGAGGTGCTGGCACACTAGAGGGCCCATTGTAGTATCATGCAGACAGACTTCCTGGCAATATGGTATCTGCAAAATGCCTTATGCTGCATACTCTAATTGTTGGTTAGGCATATAAGGAGTGATATTATATTTTAGGTATCCTTGTTCTAGCTAGCTTAGAGCAGCTAATAACTCCACTGTAGACATGCAAGTAAAAAAAAAAAAAAGTTTAATGCAGCTAGGGAACAAAGCATGTGGTCCCTTCATGGGGAATTGTCCAGAGAAAAAGATAGCTGCTTCCATAAGCAGTCCTCGGACCACTTTATAAATACATTACTTTTATTTTAGCAAAACCCCATGGATTTTTAAGAATGTATTCAGATGCATTTTTGCACGTATGAGAAACCATCATGGAACAGAAATAGGCTGGGTAGTTCACACATAACATACTTTAATGTATTATTTACAAAGAAGTCGCTTGTGTGTCAACATAAATGGGTTGCTATGTATCATATTTTTTAAACAATAATAACTAACTTTCACATTAGATGCTCACATTAATATAAATGTATATATCATGCTTTTTGTCAACTCTCCTTCTATTGCATCTTAGACCCCTGGATTTAGTCCTAAACATCTGTGTTGGTGTGCAGTGTCCTATTACGGTTGGAGATGGGCTGATGTAACAGTTGGATGTATCTTATCTTACAGACTTAGTTTTATGTTTCAGTTTTGTTTTGTTTTAAGAATGTAACCAAACTTTGATCTGAACTGAAGTTCACATGTTCAGTTAGTATACTTTATAAGAGATGCTAGAGGAAAGCTATACCTGGTTCATAACAGAATCAATGTCAATAAAAAGTTATTCCTTTTTGCTATAATGTGAACTCCCTAGCATCTCTCTAGATGGGAAAAGATAGAAAATTATTATCTACAATGAAGAAGAAGTGAATGGGTATATATAATAATCACCTTCTGTTGAGAAAGAAAGGATAAAAAATGAGTGCTGCAGAACTCTAAACGCCGAGAAAATTACTGTGACAAAAGGTTTCACACATCGAGTGTTATTCTCAGTAAACAGATGTATGGTTACAGTGTGGGAAATGGGGGGGGGGCACACAAAAAGTTGTAGAATGGAAGAGATAAGTAACATTTCCAAACAACAGTACAATACAATAGAAGTGCAATGATTATTTACAACAGCAGGAATCAATGTTATCATGTTAGCTTTGCTGAGTTGCTTTTTACACCTGTAGTGAGACAGAATGCCCTTTTCTTGTTTAAGACCTAAATCATGTTTGGGGAAATATTCCACCTTTATTTCACCTTTTTTGCCACCACATTAAAAAATTTTATGGGACGCCCATCTCAAATCTGCTGCAAAGTGTTACATCACTGAACTAGAATTTAACTCCAGCAATTTTCATTCTATTTATTTAGATTTTAAATTTAGGTCAAGGATCTATCTCCCACTGCCAGCATTGTTTTCCTAGCTTTGCTAGGCTAATGTATATTACCAATGTCAACTGTTGACACTGCTGTGCATAAATAATTCTTTATAATTATTATACTAAGATCCTACTAAAAATGAATTTTCTTAAGCTCAATATGGATGGCATCTTTTTTTCCTCCCTATTCTCCACACGTCTTATTGCAAAACTACCGCCAATGATATTTAATCTCCTTTGTCATCCATCAAATCTGTTTTGTATACATATTAGCTGCAGCCACTTACCCAACCTTCTTAACAAAAATGTGAGTGTGGAAATGAAATAGGCTTATCCATTTCAATTTATCTACAACCTTCGTCTTTTAAAATAAGGCAAAACCTTTTATATAAGAGATAAGAACAAATACCTGATAAAAATGGTTCCATTGCTGTTTTATCCTACTAGATGGGTAAGAGTAGTAACATGATTACTGAAGCCCTGCTAATGGAAGCAAGGAATTAAATCCTATATTGCTACGATGTAAGATATGCCTATTTTGCATTTGTATTCCTGAAGGCATTCTGACTTTTGTTCAAAATAATGACCAAATTGTTCCAAGGTGAGCTGTCACCTCCCCACACCCCAACAATCTCATTCCCATTTACCTGGGAGTAAACAGAGTTAGGATTGCACTGTTGGTTGGATATATCATTGTACAAAGCAGAAGAGAGGTTTTTTGCTGTCCAACAGGTACAAAATTGTGGTAAAATGGTCATCTGACCATTTTGGAGAAATCATATTGGAGAACAACATGATTAGACAGTTGTATAGTCACCTACTACCGGTACTTTTATTTTTTTCTTGCTTTATTTCTTGTTAGAACATGTGTTCATACTAGGATTTTATAGTATCTTATTAAAAGCATTCGGTTCATTATTATGTAAAATGTTCCATTAAGCCTGTTGCTTAAAAACAGGCTCACCATAAATGAACTTGGGTGAGGACTAAGGGGTTAATACATGTAAGGGTGAAGTTGTTCCAAAGAAAGCATAACCTAATTCCAAAATGTGTCTGATTGTGAGGAAGAATAAAGTTAAAAGTTGGCAGATCTGTAACACAAGGAATACCGCAAAGATAAATTATTCTGCCCTAGTTGCATATGTTCAGAACATTGGTGTTCTTGGTTGTGTCCTGCCTTTGAACCATCCTGTTTAAAATGCAAATATTCATATACTGTCGCACTAGTCAATTATAAGACTGAAAAGTGATTCATTCTTTCCAATACTTCATAATAGGTCTCCCTAAGGACAAAAAGTTGAATACATCACTATCTATCCCATACGTATTTGTCTTTGTCTGGAAATAGAAGTCAGTTTGCAGCAAGTGGGGAGTGATCCTATTTCTCCCCCCTCCCAGCACCATTTTGCCACTGCAGATTGCCTCCCCATGCTTTGCACCCAAATGTGTATAGTTGCTCAGAAATACCCTTGAGTTCAATGCAGATTACATCTAAGTAAGTGGAAGTCTTAAGACTGCAAGTCTAAGAATGCTGTGGGTTCAATCACTCTAAAACAGATTGGTTGACCCAGAGTATCTTTGAAACAAAGCTTTGGTCTCTGAGCATTTGTGGGAGTAAAACCAGCGCTCAATGGAGTAATTCCACGCATGCTTGTTTGGGCTTTCAGCATCATCGGCTTCAGTGGGCCTTCCCCCTAACTCCAGCAACGTGGTTAACACAGGTGCCTCCCATCTCTACAATTACAGTATATTGATTCTATGAGCGAGGCTAATCGGAGTCAATCACTGCTGAAATGGAAGGCAGCCTGGAGCTAGAGATATAAATAGTTTAAAAAGGGGCGAGGGAGGTTCCGGGGCCAAATTCTAATTTGACAGACGAGGCTTGGCATCCTGGGTAAACTGCAGAGCAGCAAACTCAGAGCAGCAAAAGCCACAGCAGAAGACGCCTTGTGAGTACACTACTACTGTATAAGTTTACCCTTCGATGGAGGGGGGCGGGAGTGTCTTATTCTGGATCAATCGGAAATTCCACATTTCAGAAGGAAGGTTTTAGAGTTTCCTTTCCTTCTTGCCGGAATAAAGGGGGAAATGACAGAAGGGAGATCCTACGCTTTCCCTCGGGGAAAAGGACCCAGCTACCGGCATAAGCCTAAAGCCCATCGCACAGCCATGGCGGCTACCCTCCCTACCCCGACCCGCCGCCCTGAAGAACTACTTCCGCCCCTGCCTCGCTTCGCAGGCCCAGCCCTCGCCCTCGCCGCTTCTCCTCCCCATCCATCCACCCGAATCGGTTCCGGGGCGAAGTGGGGGGAGAAAGGGGCGGGGCGTGTGTGGCTCGGCGAGCCTATAAAGCCCGCGCCGCCTCGCCACCCGCCCTCTTTGCGTCCGTGTCTCGGCGAGGCGTTTGTTTCCTGACTCACCGCTGTTCCCCGGGCCTCGCGCGCTTCGGCCAGGAATAAGTCGGTCAGGAAGGCTCCGCGGCGGCCATGGTGAGGGAGACTGGGCCTCAGGGGTCGCGCGGGAAAGAGCCCTCGCGCCGACGGGTTGCCATGGATGTGGGAGACGTTCGAATTTAACGGTTGCGCCTAAGGCCCCCTCCCCAACCCCCACCCCACCTTCTCGCGCGTGCGCTCTCACGAGCTGCTCCGAGGTCGTGGCTCTCCTCGGTTCTTCTTTCCTTTATGCCTCATTAAAAGCCCACCGTGGGTAGAGGCGGGCCCTCTTTCGGGGAGGGGGTTATTGGTTCGTTCTTGTTTTTATTACGTATTTTTCTGTTTCTGTTTTGTAGTTTTTATGTTGTGCACCGCCCTGCGATCTTACGAAAAAGGGCGGTATACAACTTGGATAAATAATGGTAATAGGCGGGGATGATACGTTACCATTCCCGCGCCTCAAGAAAGATGGGGCTTCTGCTGTTAAGAGGCACGCGTAAGATCCCATTTTGATGTTCCCCGGTATCTTTACCAGGTCAACCTTTAATGCCGTTTTAGCTGCATCTCTCGGGAAGTAAACCCCGCGGAACAAAGTCGCATTTACGAGTAAATACTTGTGCATAGATAGGATCGGGCTGCGCAAAATAGCGATTTGCGGATGCTTGGTTATACCGAGGTTTATAACCAAGTAGGACGGCTGTGCCCACGTGCTACAGAGAAAAGGCCTCTTTCTTCGCTGTTAACTCGCGGGGTGGAGAGATGTTTTCAAAGATTCTTAACTTTGAACACTTTCGATTTCATTGTCCACTGGGGCTCTTGTTATATATGTTTTTGCTGCTGTTTTACTTTTTTTGTTTCTTACTACATGGAACATTTTGTTAAAAGAGCAGGACATGCATTATGAAAATAAATAGCTCTTCATCTCAGTCACCAAACTTGCAGTTTTGTAGTCAGTGAATAAGGTTTGCTAGATCCCAATTTAAAATGCAAGGGGCACATGGTGTATTGCATGGGTCTTTTAAAAGAGCCCAAGTGGTCAGTAAAAGCTTTTTGTGCAGTCCTATATTGAGATGTCGGTTATGGGACGCCTTTCATGACAAATACTTGTACGCCTACGAAGTTACTCTTTACTGAGTATCCTGGGGATTTTGTTCTTTGGCACTGAAAGTGTAAATATAGTTATTCCTATTCACAAAAGGCCAAGATACATCAATTAATGCTTGAGTTTGAGTTGCTGTTGTAAAGGTGATACAGAAATTGCCTTCCCATGTGTGTTTACTGTTTGATGATGTGCAGAGTGCTAAATGCTTCATTTCTGCTTGGTACAGTAATGGAGGGAAAGAGTCTAATATGTGCGGTAGATCTTATTTATGATTTTAAAGATTGATTTGAATTAGTTTTTGAGGTTGCAAAACTAGCATCAAATGAATGCCAGAACTTATCATTACAACCCATTTCTTTCAGGCATTTAAAGATACTGGGAAAGCACCTGTAGAACAGGAGGTAGCAATTCATCGAATCAGAATCACCTTGACAAGTCGCAATGTGAAGTCGCTTGAAAAAGGTAAGTAGCAAAATAGCTGATAGGATCTAACCCTGATAGATCAGTCCAGTGACCCATCTGGTTCAGCATCCTGGTCTCACATTGGAAACCCACAGGCAGGACCTGGGTGCATATTCAGAGGCATAGTTCAGCCATCGATAGCCTTATCTTCTTTGTCTAATCCTCTTTCAGAGGCATCTAAATAGGTGGCCATCACCACCTCCTGTGGGAACAAATTCCATAGTTTTAACTATGCGCTGTATGAAGAAATACTTTCTTCTGCCTGTCCTGAATCTTCCACCATTCAGTTTCATTGAATGCCTGTGGATTCTAGTGTTATCAGAGCATGAAGAAAAACTTTTCTATGCCATGCATGATTTTAAACGCTTCTGTCATGTCGCCTCATACTCTCCTTTTTTTGTAAACTAAAAAGCCATAGTTGCTGTAACCTTTCTTTGGGGAAATTTCTCCTCTCCTTGATCATATTGGTTGTCCTTTTCTGCACCTTTTCCTACTCTCCCATATCATTTCTAAGGTGAAGCGACCAAATCTGTCTTTAGTATTCCAAATGTGGTCACAGCATAGATTTGTATTTAAATTCTAAATGGCTGGCAGGAGTCTGTGCACTTTCCCACCCAATTTTCTGTTTTGGCAGTTTCATCCTATACAGTTTGGTTCTTCTAAGCCCATTGATTTCATTGGGCCTTATGACATCGTATTGAACTGTTAATGTTTAAAAATGGTGAGGACATACTTGATTAAATGACGATTTCAGTTGAAATTGGGGGATTAAGGACTCTTCTATAGACTCATTAGTTGTGGTCTGTTGAAATTTGCTATCTTTGTTATTGAGGTAGAGTTGCATGTTTGTACCATCCGGTTTGCTTCCATATTTTAAGTGCAGGGGTGGGGATAAAGTCTATGTTGATTGAGGTAATTTTTATGTTGCATAAGTTAAAATGTTTGCAGTGGGCATGTCTATGAAATTTGAGAATGTTGCCCCTTAAGATACATAGAAAAGAGAGCAATGAAATTAGTTATCCTAAATTGTCGTCTCTTCTAGTCAGTTGTTGCATTGGCAATTTCACAGGAGGAAATTTTTATCTACATTTGTTGGCTATGAGGACAAAAGTGCACTGAACTACTTTGATTAATTTATACGCTATTCTGAGCCAACACTTGTAATTCTTTTTTATAGTGTTTTTTTTTTTTTTACTGATGAACACACAACTTTTTAAAAACTCATTTTTCATTTTTATAGTCTGTGCAGATCTGATCAGAGGTGCTAAGGAAAAGAACCTAAAAGTGAAAGGACCTGTCCGCATGCCCACCAAGGTACGTAATTGCATGCACGTTATTATCCTGAATGTTTTTAAGTTTAAATTCTTTCTTGACATCACTTCTTCCTTTGCTTCATAGCTTTTACAGATGGAAGATCCTCTTAATAAGGCCTATCATTGCATCATATTTTACTTGCTTTGTAGTGAATACATTGGTTAGGGATGGAGAAGGAGCTAGAACTAGTATAGTAATGTGTGGTATAGTACTGAATAGATGTTTTTTAAAATAAGTTAGAGGTGTATAAACATTAAAAGGTACATACAACTCCTTGCGCGCACCCCCCCCCCCCCAATGCTGTAAAGGTTTAAAACGCACCAAACAGGCTGCAACATAGTACATAGTACCTGAACTGGGAACTATCTGGTAAGCACCTCTGGTACCTGTCTTTAAAGATGCTACGGTAGTGTGGTATATGTGAGTCTGTAGTTACTGGTAAGTCAACATAGCAATATGATCCTTGTAAACTCTTCAGTCCTTCATAATGAGGCTATTTGCTGAGGTAATGTCGATCAACTGCTCTATTATCTCCTTGATTTCCCCAGGGATGCAAGTTTCTGCAAAGCTCTATAGACATCTAACATAGCATTAAGCAAGTGTCACATCATGTTCATTCCTTGAGTTCAAGGAATATTTTGGTGTGACAGCAACTAATCTCTGAAATGCCTTGTCTATTGATATTAGGGAAGGTACTTGGTTGTATTGTTTTTTATTCTTGCAACCCCACCCCACCCCATTTTTCTCAAAGGCAGGCCTTTAATATGTATATTTGTTTTTATAACTTGGTTTTATGTATATTTTGATAATTTTATTACACCTAATGTTTTAATGTCTGTTTATCTCTATTTTGAATGAATATTTTATGTAAATACCTCATTTTTTTAATCTTGCTAAATATATAAAATAAACATTTTACTCACATTTTAGACTCTGCGAATCACCACAAGGAAAACACCATGTGGTGAAGGTTCCAAGACCTGGGATCGTTTCCAGATGCGCATTCACAAGCGTCTCATTGACTTGCACAGTCCTTCAGAGATTGTCAAGCAGATAACTTCTATCAGTATTGAGCCTGGAGTAGAAGTTGAGGTTACCATTGCTGATGCCTAAATGATTGTCATCTGCTTCAATAAAAGTTAATATCAACTTTTACTTTTTGTTGTGTGCTTTATGGCAGTGTTCCTGCTTTAATTATGATTAGTATCAAAAGCCTCTACTTGTCCACAATTAAAAAGCCTACAAAGTATGTAATTATTAGGTAGGTAAGAGATCTCCCGTTTAAACTGATTTTTAGAACTCATTCAACAAATGAAGCATACCAGTGTGAGTAGACTAGGTGGGGTTAAGGGAGGGGGTTATTGGTTTGTTCTTGTTTTTAGTATGTAATTATGTGCTAGGTTCCTGTTGATCATGTATATAGTCAGCGTTAACTATGTAGCACTTGAACCAAAGTCTTGTATCACAAGAAGTTTGTTGGTATATCTGGCTAGTTTGGGAGTTGCATTCTTGCCTCCAGGAGCCAAATCTGCTGTTGTTTTGTCGTGTCCGACTCTTCGTGACCCCATGGGCCAGAGCACGCCAGGCACTCCTGTCTTCCACTGCCTCCTGCAGTTTGGTCAAACTCAGGTTGGTACCTTCGAGAACACTGTCCAACCATCTCGTCCTCTGCCGTCCCCTTCTCCTTGTGCTCTCCATCTTTCCCAAATCTAGTGTTTGTTTATTGGACTTCATTACATGTGACAAGGAAGTGGAAATCAGTAACATTAACATGAAATTAAACATCCTTCAATACACAGTGTCCACAGTTTGACATAGCACATTGGGCGTAAAAAGTCACTGAAGTCTTTTTATTCAAAATATACAAGAATGCTAAATGGAATTTTAGGTCTGGACCACAGCTTGTAAGGAGTTATAATAAATCATGGCTATGTAGGAGGCTGAAAATTAGAGGGCTACATTTAACTTAACGTTTGATTGAGAATGAGGGAGAAGGCATTTGCTAATGCCCTCTGCTGGAGAACAGCTGCAATTGTAAAAGCACAGTATTTTTGTGTGTATTTGTAAGTATAAGGTGAAACACCAATGCAAGGGTGTGCATTCAGTTTAGAAGTAGCATTTGTGTTTTTTATCCAACAAGAGAAGTTCTAAATAAGTTTTTTATTTTATACAAGAACACTTCAGATGGTAGCAATGAAAGACTCAAATCCAGGTAAGTCAGCTAGCTACAATTAGGGTGATTTTTAACCTCCAGTAATCCACACTGAATACATACCTTGGTTAGCCTGCACTTAAGATGCAAAACATGCACCTAGTTTGTGGATAAAAGTTCAAAAGGCTATTTTGCTATCCTGAAGTATAACTTATTTATTTAAAGGTGATCCTTTAGGGTTTCCCTCCACATTGGAATATATATTTTACTCTTGCTTATTTGTAAGAAGTTATGCACCATTGGAAACACACAAAATGTAGCATTAAGCACTTCTGAAAAAACTTATCAAGATAGTTTCCTGGTGGAAGCTACTGAAAAGCATCCTTTGTGGTTCTTTTAAAACTTGGGCATTGTGTATACATTAAGCACTCTGATGAATGGTCCTGCAGCTCCTGGACAGGTCAAGAATTGATGCATGTAGATGGGTTAAGTATTATGGATGGGGAATTGTTTTTTCCAGGAAAGCTTGTTGGACGTTAGTCTACAGCTAATGGTGAGAGCTGAATCCTAAAGAGTTTGCAGCATTGCACAATAGAGTTCTCTCTGCCATGCCATTCCTCAGGCGTCTGCTTTCTGATCTGTTGCATCTCTGCAGGCGTCTGGTTCCTCAATTTTAAAACATTGAGATAGGGCTTTTCAGCATGGATTATGCTTTCTGTAGATACACATTCATTGGTTTCCAACAAAGGGATGCAGCTTTGAACCAAGATGAACTTTGAAATCCCTATAGTTCATGGTTGATAGGGAAATCGTGATGTCAAGATTATCTGCATCACCTGCCCCCTGCAAGTCAAACTGATAAAAACTGTAACTCATAGTTCTATATCTAGGCAGCTGCATAGCTCAGTTGGTTAAGAGCATGGTGGTAACGCCAAACCCCCGTAAGGGAAAGCTGCATATTCCTGCATTGCAGGTGTTGGACTAGATAATCCTCAGGTTCCCTTTCAAATCTAAGATTCTATTCTGATTCCCAGTGAGTATTTGAAGTACAAAGACCTGTTTCACTATTACCGTACTTTCTATTCAAAGAGTGGGTGGGTGGGGTACAGATTGAAGCCCTGAGAGGCAATATTGAAGGCCAGGACAAAGGTTTCCCAGTAGTAAATGGGGATGTGTGCTTCTAATGCCTGTTCAAGGTTGTTGAGGTTCCTGTGTGGATATAATCTGCTTGGCATATGGGAGTGCCCTGCATAACTTTAAATGGGAAAAAAATCTGTGGCCTTCCAGATGTTGCTGGACTGCAACTACCCTTATTGCTTACTATTGGAAATGCTAGTTGGGGCTTAGTTGATGGCAGACCTATAGCATCTGAAGGGCACATTGACTGTACCTGATCTTGAGATATTTTGTAAATATAATAGTAATAAGATTCTAGCAGACACAGCTGATGGGAACTGGAGTCCAATAACATCTAGACCAGAGTGGGTGGCAGCCCCATCACTTGATCAAAAACCCAATAGGCCTAATGAGGTTGCCGACTCCTGGCTCAAACACAGGTGCCAGAAAACTGAATACAACCATTATCAAGCTTACTCTCTGGCAGTGAGGATGGAGAAGAAACATAATTTCACCACTGCATTCTTGAACTGTAGTCTGGTATGGACAGCCCAGGACATTTTCCTTCCTGAGTCAAAGGTCAAAAAGGTGTCTCCTCCGTTCCACATACAGCTGAACCTTAATTCATGACTGACATGATGGTGACCACTGGCTAGCTTAGGGGGTGCAGGGTAGCATGTAAACTGCTTTGAGCCCCCCCCCCCAGTCAAGTGGTATATAATTTTTTAAAAAATTAAATAATAAATACAGTTCCATTCTTCAATGACTCACTATGGTTCCCCTGTCCTGAACCCCACCATCTGCCAACGGAAATTTGAGAAAGGTTGTTTTTATTTTTTATTAGTTTTTATTAAAGATTTTCTCAAGTTACAAAACAAACTGAGAAAGGTTGTTGAGAGCAAGCATGCTGCCTGCCACAGACTACACCGGAGTCTTCATGCTTCACATGTGTGTGCCACGCCAAGTCCTGAGTGAATCAGGGAGAGTGTTTCTCTCTTCATGTGAGGCTGGCATAGGTTTGCACAGACAGCTAGAGGTGTTCTGAAATGCCTTTGGAAAGTCAGTAAAGTGGGCATAAGTAGAAATGCTGAGCTGGATTCCTTAGATCTGGTGAGGGCAGGAGGAGTGGCAAAGCTGCTTTATTTGCTGCTGCCTCACCCTTCAAGCCAGCCTCCATCATCCTGGATGTGTACACCACATTTCCTTTTATATTATTATACAGTCTGCCCTCCCAGCACTGTTCATCTGAACAGAGGTGAGCAGCAGACAGCAGAGCTTGTTCATTGGTTCCCCTATGACAGAAGTAGCTGGTGCTCTCCAGATACTGTTGGAGTACAACTCCTATCATCCCTGACCATTGGCCATGCTGGCTGGGGCTGATGGGAAAATATGGAGGCTACCCCTGCTCTGGTGGGACACGGGTGGCGCTGTGGGTTAAACCACAGAGCCTAGGACTTGCCGATCAGAAGGTCAGCGGTTCGAATCCCCGCAACGGGGTGAGCTCCCGTTGCTCGGTCTCAGCGCCTGCCAACCTAGCAGTTCGAAAGCACGTCCAAGTGCAAGTAGATAAATAGGTACTGCTCCGGCGGGAAGGTAAATGGCATTTTCGTGCGCTGCTCTGGTTCGCCAGAAGCAGCTTAGTCATGCTGGCCACATGACCCGGAAGCTGTACGCCGGCTCCCTCAGCCAATAAAGCGAGATGAGCGCCGCAGCCCCAGAGTCAGTCACGACTGGACCTAATGGTCAGGGGTCCCTTTACCTTTACCTTTACCCCTGCTCTGCGGGCCAGAGCTCATCTTTATTTTATTCTATCTAGTGTTTCTCCAACCCTCCTGCTTTATGAAATCCTGTTTGCTCAAATCTGAGAGCTTCTCTGTGTGTGTGGCAAGACTTAAGGCAGGGATGTAGAACTTGCAACCCACCAAATGCTCTTGGACTCCAATTCCCATCAACCCCAGCCAATATGGCTGTAGTCTCTGGGGTGATGGGAGTTGTAGTTCAGTAATATCTGAAGAACCACAGGTTCCCCATCCCTGCCTTAATGGCTTATCTTATGCAGCTGTTTGGTTTCAAGCCAACACAGACTCATTTTTGCTCCTTCCTAGGCATAGGACTTCTCAGGGTTGTGGACTTGTCCCATTCCATGTGTTCCTGTTATTGCCATGCTCACATTTGGATTCTCAGAAGTAAGTACTGCTTTACTCAATGGGAGTTGCTTCCAGTTAAGAGTGAATGATATAGCAGCTGTGCAGCCCAATCCTATTAGTGTTTATTCAGAAGCAAGTGCCTCTGAGTTCAATGGGGCTTTACTCCCAACCAAGTGAGTATCCACAGGATTACAACCCTGTGTTTGTTATTGTTTTCAATGGAGAGGTGAGTCACTCTGCCTGCCTCCAATGCAGTTTTGTTCCATTTAAAACCCAAACCCCCCAAAATTCTCTGCTCTCAGGTGTGCTACAGATCTCTGGTGTGTCCACCTGTTGCTCTTGAGTCATTTGGAAAATGGAAATATGAGTTAATTGAGGGGCCTGTGTAGCAGTTTGTTTGTCTGTTCCTCATTGGTCAACAGCCTCTCTATAAAACTTGGGGGAAGGGCATAGTAGGTCTGACTGAAGCAGTAGTGGAAAGCACAATTTGTCTGTGTTAGCAAAGACATAAGAAGCTAGCGGTGTTTGTAGGAGTATTAAAACAGGTATGTATGATGAAAATGTAAAGTTCATGATAGAAAAAAGTTATTTGGTAAAGAAAAACAAGTATGTGTATAAAGACTAAGAATAAGGAAAAGTCTGAATGCAGGTATAGGAAGGGTCTAACAGCCTAATTCCATGCATGCTCTTCTTTTAGAAGTAAGTTTGTTTTGTTCAATGGAGCTTTCTCCCAAGTAAGTGTGCATAAGATTGCAGCAATTTAGCTTGACCCTATTCAATGTTAGATAAACCTAAGAACATTGGAATCAATGGGCCTAAGCTCTCCTTTCAGGATCAAGCTGCAAGTAAAACTAGGTATATGAGTGAAAAGAGGAGGCAATAATGGAACAAAGACATTTTCTTTTTGAAGTAATGTATTGATAGGTGTAAAGTGTTGTGCATATGCAAGTTTAGTTAGTAATTATGTACGTTTTCAGAACCAAGAGCTAATTCTTTTTATCTCACATTCTGGGATTTCATTTTTTTATGGGAGGCAATTGAAATACAGTTTTTTGCCAGCTCAGGAGTGCTGTTTACCATGCCTTTATCTTCCTGCTTGAGAAAAGAATAGGTTTGTTAGTACAGGTGCCATGAACTCTGTGCATGCACTGAACTACTCTTCTACGTGCTGAATAGACATTGATGGTGGGTCCAGATTCATTTTCTGACGTCATGTACGCATTTCGTAGGCTTCGATGATATGTCTTTAGTTATTCTGGATCTGTAAAATTAAGAGAGTCTTGCTCAGCATCAGAGGCTGGGGCTCAGGATCGGAGCATCTGTTTTGAGACCGATTGGAGAGCTGATGTCAGTCAGTGTGTAGACAATGCTGAGCTAGGTAGACCAATGATCTGACCCACTAAAAGGCCCTTCCCTATGTTCCAGTGCTGCCTGGCTTAATAGTGAGCCTATTGAGACTTGGTTGCTGCCAATGTGCTTTGTGAACATGGTCACTTATAGCCTGTTTGTGTTCTGGTGAGCAAAAACAAAACCAACAAGAAAACCCTTAATTTCTTGAACGATAGCAAATGTTGAGTTCGGAAGGTGGAACCAGGAAACTGGACTTGAATTCCAGATCTGCCATATACCTGTACTCATTTTTTAAACCTTGACAAATGAGTGGGGAAGGAGCAGTCATTGCTAATACAGTGGTACCTTGGGTTACAGATGCTTCAGATTACAGACTCCGCTAACCCAGAAATAGTACCTCGGGTTAAGAACTTTACCTCAGGATGAGAACAGAAATCATGCGGCAGCAGCGGGAGGCCCCATTAGCTAAAGTGGTACCTTAGGTTAAGCACAGTTTCAGGTTAAGAACGGACCTCCAGAATGAATTAAGTTCTTAACCCGAGGTACTACTGTAGTGATCTTCCTTTAGTGCCTTGTGCTGGCTGTGGTTTTTTCTTGTTTGGAAAGGCTCTGAGAACTAAATTCCTTGTCACCTACTATTACTTTTTGGTTAAAATCCATGTGGGTGGATTTCCTTCAGATAGCAAACATCAAGAATTGTAACATTGGGTTGGATCCAGAGTGAATTAGTTATTTATATCAATGGGACATCCCTTTTTGTTGTTTAGTCGTGTCTGACTCTTCATGACCCTATGGACCAGAGCACACCAGGCACTCCTGTCCTCCACTGCCTCCTGCAGTTTGGTCAAACTCATGCTGGTAGCTTCGAGAACACTATCCAACCGTCTCGTCCTCTGTCGTCCCCTTCTCCTTGTGCCCTCCATCTTTCCCAACATCAGGGTCTTTTCCAGGGAGTATTCTCTTCTCATGAGGTGGCCAAAGTATTGGAGTCTCAGCTTCAGGATCTGTCCTTCCAGTGAGCACTCAGGGCTGATTTCCTTAAGAATGGAGAGGTTTGATCTTCTTGCAGTCCATGGGACTCTCAAGAGTCTCATCCAGCACCAAGGGACATCCCTTAGTTACACCTAACTTCTCATGCTGATTTCAGTGCAGCCAAAGTAGAACTTAGTTGCTGTAGATACAACCCGTTAACTTCACCAGGAAGTGATCTATTGTCCATAAAATACGTATATATACACTTGTGTCTTGTTTAAAAGTTGGATAGTGTACAGACCTGCTATTTCTTTTCCCCATCTTATACAGCAAAAGAATGAATTGTCAGGAAAGACAAAGAATAACATCCACTGCTGAGAGTATGGCAGAATTGATGTCTATGGACTCGTCAGAAGTATCCAACACCAGAGATGAGCAGGAAGAGGAGGTGGGCTGCTTGCTATTAATTTCATAAGCATTTGTGTAGTTTTCTATTGGTTGTGCATAGCAAATGCTTAGAATGAAAACTCTGTTCCTTTAGACATATATTTCAAAGACTAAAAACCAGTCTGCAATAGACTTCGGCATAGCCATTGACTTATCAATACCAACATGGACAAGCTGACGGGGGTAGTTTTATTTAAAATGCACTATATTAAATGCTAGAAATTTATAAAATGAAGATGCAGCTATTAAAACTTTACAGCTTTTGAAATATAAAACTTCCACTCAGTTTTAACTTTCCAGTGAACTAAGTAGGGGAAGCAGTCGGGTGTTGGATATGTGCATTTTATTAGCGTTTTCACTGAGTTCAAATAGGATTTGCAGGACATATAATACCCTCACTGTGCCACTCTTGGTTAAAAATGCAGTTCTATAATTGTATTCTCAGGGGCGGGAGGGGTGGAGACTATCTGAGTGTTAAAGAGAAGGAAAGTTTTAAGGTGGAGAAGTAATCTTTTTGAGCAGAAGTCAAAGCTTCGGCAAAGCATGAAGACAAATGACAGGATATTGAAGAACTATTTTCAATATTTTCACAATTTCAGCCTTAATTTATTATTCCTTTTTTTAAGGTGATGTATCAGCCACTGAAAGTATACTTGAGAGTGCGGCCCTTTTCTAAGGCAGAGCTTGAAAACAATGAAAACCAGGTTAGTTGTGAAATATGGCATCATTTTTAAAAATCTTTTGTGGGGAATTGCATTCAAAAACAGTTTGGGAAATAGAAATCTTTTACCTATTTTTTGTCTGTAATATGCTGTGGTGGTCCTTACTTACCTTCTCCAAACTCCATCATTACAATTGTAGCACCCTGCTTGTGGTTAACGCTTAGCTGGAATGAAATATTCAACGCAGCAATAGAGAAATTAAAATAATAATTTATTTGTCAGACAAATAAATGAGAGACACAGTGGTATATGGATACCAAAGCTCTGCCCACTCCAGCCCTGATGGCCAGCACTTATATTTCCTCAGCCCAGCCCCCTTGCTCCTCCTTTGGCTGCCTCTGTCCAATCAGCCTGGTTGAAATTCCTATTGGCTGTTTGCTTGAACCAATCATAAAAGATACACCCATTTCCTATTACCTTTTATGGGAGACAAAGAGCTATATTTCCTTCTATCCATAAATGGCAGACAAGTAGCCATATATCTTACATTTGCCTCGACAAGCACCTTAATTATCAGATCATCTTTGCCCTATTGCCCTATTCACTCCAAAACAGATGGCTAAAACAGATGGCTCATGGTAACAGAGATCTTGGGTTCACCTTCTCACACACCATCAATGAAATAAGAATCTAACATAAGAATCTAACATTTCTTACTTTCTAAATCCTTTGCATACTTACATTTAAGCCAATATATTTCATACATTAACATATATAGCTTTTTAGAAGAAAAGGAACTTAGTAAAAACAGTTTCCAAAAGCAACCCCTTAAATTTACACCCTCCTTTCAAGCCAGCTGCTGTTCCTATTAGCTCTTGCCCTTTAACCTTATGAAAATATGGCTCAAGTCTAATGGGAGGCACCTAGTATTATTTTCTGTTAAACAATAAATCTCACTATTTACCAACTCTTAATTGTGTTTTTGCAGCTTGATTGTATTCTGTAATTTGTATGGTCAGTATGACCTTTTGCTCCCAGCCTGTAATTTCCTTTTACAACTTTAAGGTACTGCTATAGATCAGGGGGGCCCTTGATCAAGAAGATAAACAACTGCCAGAGTACTCAGCCAGCTGCTTTATGTCTGGCATGAAACATACAAACATTTGCAAATATGTTTTTTTAAGCTCATTTTAAAATACAAGCCTTGATCAGATGCCTCACAATGAGGTTACATTGCCTTAGTATGCACATAGTTAGTTTGCTTATACTTGCTGTGAGTCACCCTTCACAAGATTTGGACACTAAAACAGCTGGATAAGCATGACATATGTAGCAGTCTAGGTTTTTAGATGATGAAGCTTAGATAACTGTACCACTGAAATGCTCCAATGAGATTGTTAGAAAACTGGCTCTCTTGCACCAGAGCATGGGTAGGCAATGCGGTTACCTTCTGATTTTGTTGGGAGTCCCACTCCCATCAGCCCCAACCAGCATAGTCAGTGATGATAGGAGCTATAGCCCAATACCATCTAGGGAACACCATACCCCTGACCAAACAGTAATGTTTGAAACTTTGCATTTAACTACACTACGTCAAAGTGCAGCTTGCACACTGAGGCTGCATGCATACCACACATTTAAAGCACATGACTGTCCCTAAATAATCCTGGGAACTATAGTTTAAGGGTGCTGAGCAGGGCCGGCCCACCCAGGAGGCAAGTTGTAGCAGCAGCTTCAGGCTGCATGGGGTAACAGATCCCCTTGTTCTTGGTGTAGATTTTCCCTCGCCCCTTCTAATCTGGTGTGGAGGGGGACACCATTTTGGTGCCAAGTTTTTCTTGGGCTGGTCCTGGTGCTGAGAATTGTAGCTCTGTAAGCAGTGAGCTACAGGTCCCAGGTCCCAGGTCCCAGGATTCTTTGGGAGAAGTCACCTGCTTTGAAGACACTTGAAAGGTACAGTGTTTACACAGCAGCAGAATCGCATGCACCAAAAGGTCACAAATGAAACCACGTCAGTAAGTGTAAAACCGGTTTGTAGCATGCAATTTAGTAGGCAAAGAAAGTTTTAGGAAGCTGGTTAAAATAACTTGTGTTCTCTTAAGGACTGTTTGATTATTGAAAATCAAGAAACAGTGACTCTTCACGCACCTAAATACTCTACTGCTATGAAGAACAGTGAAAAGGGAATTGGACAATCGGCGCATCAGTTCACTTTTACTCAGGTGAGTTCTCCTCCAGGGCCAATTTCAGTGAAAATAAATAAATAAATGTGCATAAAGCAGACTGCATTAGAACACTTGGTGCAGGCTGTTCCTGTTTCTGTAAGTAGTGAGAACTCAGAGCAAAATATAGCTGACTCCCAAACAGATGCACAGGACTTCAGTCTTAAAGTGCACCATTCCATTAATTGCATGCTGCTTTCCTGTACTGTATAGTAAAGTTCTTAAAGGTGATTATTCTTTTGATCTTTATACCAATTGTATGGAAAGTGACAGTGGGGCAGTGAAAATGGATTCTACGTGCCCTAATGGTGGCTAAGAGACCAATACTGTTGAACTGGAAGAATAGAAATATGATTCCCCTTAAACAGTGGCTTGACAAACATGACAATATTAGCAGCATATGAGCAGACTGCCTATGGACACAGACTTTCTTTGGATAAATATAATGATATTTGTAACAACTTTATACAGAATATATGAGGTTGTTGTTAAAGAAATTTGTGTTAGGATAATAAGACTATACACATTTGTATATTTGTGGAAACGTAATGGAGTATTTTTCTTTTATTTGAATTTTCACTCCCCCCCCCCCCTTCTCACCACTTTTCAATAAATGAAATTCTTCTAATAAAATATCAATAATACTTTTAAGAGGATTCAGTGGTGCATTGCTCTGAGGATCAAATTGGCTGTGGCATGGTATGACTTGTCATAAGCAAAGCAATTAAACTGCTTTTCTGTGCCAAACTGGATGTAACATGAATCTATAAATGACATATTCTATGGGTTTTTTTAAAACATTGTCAGTAGCTGCTGAAAGTTCTAATTTGGATCAGAATAATTACACTTGGGTTTGGGGGTTAACCCTTCCCCTCCAAGTCATTCCCCATTCTAATCACCCTTTCCCCAAAGTTGCTATTTGCCTCATGGGGAAAACCATATAGGTATAATTTGACTTCATGAGGCAAATGACAACTCTGTAGGAGAGGGAAGGACTGGTGGTGAGAAAACATTAAGCTCCATGGTCCCAGCTTGAAGTAGGCCCCTATAGATGCTGCTATTAACACTTCAGTTAGTCAGAGATCCCACTCACACCTCATGTGTACAGTTTGCTCCTCACTGTCCCTGTAAAACTTTTTCCTATTCTCTACTTAGGTGTTTGGACCAGAGACTTCTCAAAGTGAATTTTTTGAAGGCACAATGAATGACATAGTAAAAACTTGTATCAACGGAGTGAATGGACTTGTGTTTACCTATGGTGTGACTAACGCAGGCAAAAGTTTCACAGTTCAAGGTATCCAATTATTCTTCATGGGGTCAAATACAAAAGATCTAACAATGGCATGTATTGAAAAGAGGCTCATTGTTTCTGCAGGCTGCTCAAAAGACGGTGGTATCCTTCCCCGCTCTCTTGATCTCATATTTAACCATGTAAGGGGAAGACAGTATCCAAAGATGAACATAAAACCATGCTTCAGCAATCTTACCAAGAGGCTAAATGATATGCAGGTTAAGCAAGAAGAATCCATCAAAGCTGCCCTTCTTGCTTCTCTGAAAGAGGTTAGTGGCATCACCCTTCCAGATCCTGCCTTAAAATCCACACCATGTAGAACTACTCATTCCTTGGAAACCCCAACAACAAATTCATATAAGCCTCTCAAGGGGCTTGGTTTAAGGGGGTTCTGGACTATAGCACTGCTGTAGTTCTTTGGGTTAGATTATGTGGGGTGGAAACACTGCAGAAAACAGTGGCAAGGATGGGCACTGGTTTATAGCCATCTTAAATTCCCCAGAATTCCTCTGGATCCTGAGATAGCCACCTAACCTTGCACTTCTCTTTGAAACACTGGGACATCTTTGAAAAATGTGGGCGAGATTAAAATGTTTTGGAAAGGAGGTTGGCACCACTGGTTATGGGGCTTTATGGGAGCTGTTGGCTCCAGCATTGTCACATTATGCTGATGGAGAGCAGGTTCTCAAGCTTCCGAATGCAAATGAGGTGGTGGCCTTGCTTCTCATAACTGTAAGAAAGGCACTGGGGCCTAATTTGGTTAGTAGAATGTCTGTCATCTGGTGGGAGGGCCTTAAGTGTTGTGCTCTGGAATTGGCCCATCCCTTCGGGGGTTCAGTTCAGTTAGATGGAGGGCCAAGTTTGGCCATCACAGAGTTAGAGAAACCAACTGTCATTCTTGCCTCAGGGTGTTGTTTTAATTTATCTCAGACAGTATGTTATTGTGTTACAATTTTCTTTATTATTAAAACTTTGTTTGACGTATACATGAGCCGCTTACTATACTGAAAGAAAAGAAACTGATGAAGAATGGTGGAATATCCTATACTGTATGAGTGAGGGGCTATTCCCAGTTTGACAGGAGGATTGGTGTTTTTTAATCACCCCCTCCCTCCACAACAAAAAACATTCACAGAGAAGGCTTGCATGCTTGTTTTAAAGTGATTGTTCTGTAAGATGCTTCTGAAAGGTTGGAAAGAAAGTAATTTATAAATAAATACTCTGATTTTTCTTTTTTTCATTTGAGACCACTTCCGAAAGCAGGAAACATGCATGACTGGTGTTTTCAGCTTCTTGTGCATTTATGCACTCATGCCACTGCTGTATATGTTGTGTGCAACAAGTTGGCCTTATTCTCCTAGTCTTATGCATTTCCAAGGTGCGGTATTTCTGATTGCTGAATCATGCTGTTCACTTCAGGAGGAATCTTTAGCTATTATGATAATGCAGCAGAGCATTCAAGGGAACTTCTCGAAGCATTTTGCTGTTTGGCATGGAGGTTTACAGAAGGAAGGAAGAAATAAGATAAATGGATTTCTTCTCAATCCCTTAGGTCAGGGGTGGGGAATCTGTGGCCCTCCAGATGTTCCGGGACTCCTGTACCCATCAGCCAAGTCAGCATAGTCAGGAATAATGGAAGTTGTAGTTCAAGCAACATCTGGAGGGCCACAACATACTTTCCCTTTCTTACCTGTCTTTTTCAGTCTCAACCAAAGTCTGGGTTTCATCTTGAATTCTTCTTGGTGATGAAAGTGTTTCTCTTCAACCAGGCATTTGGCTGTTTAACATTCTATAGTTTTAAAAATGTGTTTGTGGGAGGGAGGTTATTGGTTTGTTTTCATTTTATTATATATTTTGTATTCTCATTTTGTATTTTCCTGTTGTGAACCACTCGGGATATTTGGGTGAAGGGTGGTATACAGATTTAATTATTATTATTAATCATAATCTCAAAAAATGCACTTGAATTGTTGTGAATATCCCATTCAAAATTGATTTAATTAGAACCTATACCAGTTGCTTTGTTTTTAAAAAACTTAATTGGTGGATAGCTTGCCTCCTGTAGAAATTAAAAGATGTGAATACAGAGGCAGCAACATAACCTTGACATTTTTGTATTTCATCAAGGATACTGAAAATACTTCAAAGTCTATCACATCTTCAAGTGCATCAGGCTCAACTTCTAGTAGCTGTAGCTCACCAAGTTTTGTTTTGAATGAATCAGGTAATGGGTGAATATTTGTGGTTAAAAATGCATATAGAATTGTGTAAAATGGTCGCTATAGCATTGCTTACTAATCGTATAAAAACAGGATTGATTTTTGTAGGATATTGGGGAAAGAATATCCCTATGTTTATTTATTAAAATATTTGTATATTGACTTTCATATGAATTATCACAAAATAAAATGATTAAATTCAGAGCAGGCATTTAAAAGAACCCAGCTGGTACTGATGTTTAGCAAAGGCCTCCAGGAATAAATGTGTTTCCAGCATGTGCCAAAGTCGTCAGAGAGGGAGGTGGTACCACAGGAAGGGCATTGCTGTTGAAAAGACCCCCCTCCTGGTCACCGCTAAGTGAATCACCGGGAAGCACAATGCAACCAGGAGCACCTCATCCAATGATTTTAGTGCAATAATGTGTAGTAATGCAAAAGTATGTGCCTTGCACCAAATGCTTAAACAAAAATGGTGCAATATCTGTCCTGGGAGGAAGTATCCATAAATGAGAACAAAAATAGCTGTAAGTTCTGCTGCTGTAAGTTGTCTTAAACTGTTTCTGATACTGTGTTTTAATGTTGGAACGTGACCTTAGGGCAAAGGGCAGTTAAATAAATTTAACCTTACAATAAACAACAGGCATTACAGTTGCTCCCTTTATTCACCATCCTTGAATGTTTAGATTCTGAGGTTTATACCAAGTGCCCCAGGACCCTAGCATCTGTTTGGGTTTCTTTCTTTGAAATCTACAATGAGTACATCTATGACCTACTGGATGTAGTGCCTGCATCGAAGAATCAGAAGCGCAAAGTTTTAAAGATATGCGAAGATCAGGGAGGAAACTCTTACGTAAAAGGTAATGCAGCAACTTTGGTGGTACTGCTTCAAAGGAATAATTACTCTTTGGGTCTAATTATCTCAAGAATCCATCTAGCCCAGAGGTTTTCAGCCTTTTTGAATCCACGGCTCCCTTGACCAACTACATTCATTCTGTGGCACCCCTGTGGACCTCAGGAGCCCAGTTATGTCACCCCTTGCCTCCAGAGCTGGCAGCCTCTCACCCTTTTCAAACGCCCTCCCTTGTGGAGTGTTCCCTCAGCCTCCTCTCCCCTCTTCTTGGGAGTCCTCCGGGCAGCAGCTGCTGCCATCCCTGGTCTCTGAGCTGCCCCTCCTCCGTTGCCCCAAATAGAGTCTCTCTCGGAGGCACCATTCGCCTGCAGAGCTTACAGCCAGGGCTGATGCAATAAACAGCTGTGCAAGCCTTTGGGAGGCAGAGATGCAAGAGGGTGTCAGGAGGGAGGGAAGGAAAGGGGGACAGAGGCCAGCGTTGCCTGTGGCACCCCTGACTATCATTCATGGCATGCTGGTTGAAAACCACTGATCTAGCCAAATACAGTGGTACCTCAGGTTAAGTACTTAATTCGTTCTGGAGGTCCGTTCTTAACCTGAAACTGTTCTTAACCTGAAGCACCACTTTAGCTAATGGGGCCTCCTGCTGCTGCTGCACCGCCGGAGCACGATTTCTGTTCACATCCTGAAGCAAAGTTCTTAACCCGAGGTACTATTTCTGGGTTAGCGGAGTCTGTAACCTGGAGCGTATGTAACCTGAGGTACCACTGTACTATTTCTTGGACAGTTGACAGCTTCAGCTGCATGAGGAAGCTCTTGACACCAGGGGGCGCAGCTTTCCCACTCTCAGCCAAATTTAGCAAGTAGTTGCAAGACCAAATAAATGTACAGAATGCACTTGTCAGCCTTGATTTCCATTGTAAATAATCTAAGATGTAATGAAGTTCACCCATGTTTTTGTTATGTTTTATCTTGAAAAGGTTCCACGGATGGATTGCTTTGAGCTGTTTGGTTATAGTCACTGAATACAGATGACCAGTTATGGCTCCATGTGCTTGAGAATGGTTAACCTTCCCCCACCATTTTTATAACATGGCTATTTGTGCTGTTAAGGAGAACCCAGGGGCATCTGTAGTGCTGGTGGGAGAGTTTCTGAATTCAAAGCCAACACACATCCATTTTCTTCCCTCCCCTATTTCCTACCAGCTTCTTTTAAAGCAGATTGAGAGGTGCGAGATCAGTTATTGATCACCAAAATCTTGTTCATCTTGCATCTAAAAATAATAGTTCTATGCTGCCCCAACTCGTGAAGACAGACATGTATTTAAAAATATGCCATTTTGTTTATGTATTACTGTTTTTATTCAAAAATCCAAAAACCCATACTTTATATCTGTGGTCCTTCAAATTCTGGTTTGATTCCAGTTTAGTATAATTTTAAAAACAATAATATTTATTGCTTTTTTACATTAGGCGTGGCTATCCTGTGACCTTCCATATGTTGTTGGACTACATTTCCCATCATCCCTGGCTGGGGCTGATGGAAGTTGGAGTCCAAGAACATCTGGAAGGTTACACAGGTTAGCCACCCTTGCTTTAGGCTTCCGCTGTTCCAAATCTTTCTTGATCTCCATTATGTTCTCACACTTAGGTTGTAACCTTACACCTACTTATTTATATAAGTAAAACTCCTTGAATTCAGTGGGTCTGATTTCTTGTGTAAGCAAGTAGAAGAGTTCAGTATGCTGTAAATGTGCCAAAATGTTTACATACTGCTGTTTTTCTGATTGTTATGTATAAAATACCTTATTTCCCCAGACTTAAAGTGGATCAGTATAAAGAGTACAGATGAGGCCTGCAAAATTCTTAAAGTAGGAAATAAGAACAGAAGTTTGGCATGCACCAGGATGAACCAACAATCAAGCAGAAGGTTTGCAGCCTCATTTTAGATGTTCTTGTTCCTTAAGGAGGTGGTGTGGTTATTGGGTTGTTGTTTTGGTTTTGATTGTGTATTTTGTGGTTTTATATTTTGATTTTATTCTGCGAACCGCCCTGAGACCTCCTAGTATAGGGCGCTCTATAAATTCAATAAATAATAATAATAAAATTGAGGCTAATGGCATTACAAAGACCACAATTAACTATGTAGGGTTTTAAACCAGGGGTGGATAGCTCTGTTGATTAGAGCATAGTGCTGATAATGACAAGGTTGCAGGTTTGATCTCCGTATGGGGCAGCTGCACCTCAGGGGGTTGGACTAGATGATCCTCAGGGTCCCTTCCAACTCTGATTCTATGATTTATGGGCTCACAAGCCAGTTTGGGCCCATAAGGCCATTTCCCCGACAGCAAGCACACCTGTCCACCAGCTGATGCTACTGGGTGATGACAGCATTCTTCAAATAGCAGCTCTCTGTGCCCGTGGCAAGTTGGACACCTGGATTTTCCCGTTTTTTATACAGCACTAGGGACTGCTGTTTAGATCAAAACCTTAAAACCTGCTTGATGTGTGCAAGTCACTGGCAGCACCCAAATGAGGGTGAATTAGTTCATATCCTGTGACAGCAATACCCCTTTCTTGTTACGAGAAGGATATGCTATCTTGGACTTCCTGGCTAGAAGGATCTCTGCTTGTGGAAAAATCAATGATTAATGTTGAGAACTATCTGTTCGTTAATGATCACTCTGCTGCAACTAGTTTGTGTTGCAGTGTTTCCTAGGAGACTTGGAGAAGGAGACTTAGCCCTGCTTAATTGCAGAAGGGGCCTGTCTAGCCCTGATAAATAAACAAGACTAGAACATGGCCATCCACACCCAGAGTCCAGCCATTTTTGGTTTTGGAGAGAGTGTGTGGATATCCTAAACACTGTATTCTTGACCGTTGCTCTTTATCCTTTCTACTGGCACTAGATTTATTCTGGAATCTAGCTGCCAATTTTCAAGGTTACTTTGTATTTGGTGTGTTGGTTTTTATTTTTATTTTTACATAATCTAATTTAAAGAAAAAGTAATATATTGCCTTAACCGTAGCCCCTTAACCTCTCTGTAATTAGCTAAAAAAATAAACATATGGGATATACCCACATGCCAAGTTAATTTCCAAATATTTCCTCCAACTCAGGGAAAGTTTGGAAATTATGGGACTTTTCCCATTTTAGGAGAAATGATGGGACCTCTGAACTTGTCCCATTGATCTGCATGGACCTTAGACATAGCTAACTTTTTCTGATGAATGCTTTTGCATGTTAAAAACTGTGCACATTGAAGAACAGCACGTTAAGAGTATTATTAAGCTTTGGCATATGAATATAATTCTAGGCAGAGGTGTATCATCAATTATAGAATGGTATGGTAAAATTTGGAACTCTGCTTTAATGGCTAAATTGACCTCCTTTATCAGACTCAAAGGACAAAACTGAAGTTGAGACATTTTCAGGCAAAAATGAACGTAATTTTATTGATCATTATAGGAGATGCGTTATCCAGTGCACATTATGGAGTCTTGACGTTTTGATAGAAAGAAATCTATTTTTCTATGGGTGGCTTGCTGTATTATTAAACAGTAAGCCCACAACTTACATGGGGGTTATGTTCTGGGGATCACGCCTAAAGCCAAAATTGTGCATAGTCAAAACACATTGGGTTCAATGGTGGGTGGGATTGCCAAAGTTTCCACCTCTGGATGCCCATCCCTTTTCTGACCCTTTTAAAATTTTGTATAACACATTTTGGCCAAGCCTGTAATGTTAAATGTCCATAAGTAGCTTGTGTGCTGTATGCCAAAATTTCAGTTAAGCAAAGTTTATATGCATTATCTTAATATGACTAATTGTTAGATACCTTCCCTTCCCCTCTCTCTTTTTTTAAAAACCCCACCCCACCCCATTTTGAGATACCTTCTCTTATATCTTCTACTTTTTTAAAGCTATGTACTTTGTAATAGAAAAGGAATAAAAAACTCCAAATAATATTAATACTTCCAGACAGATGTCAAACAAATATATATGTGAATTGATTATTCAAGCACTACATCAGTTAAGCCCCACAGGAGAAAGTAAAGAAGCACAATATAGAGCATAATACAAAGTAATTAAATAATGACGTGATTAAAAAATTGAACTCGTGTCTCTTTTCCTCCAGTCACAGTATATTTTCTATTCGACTGCTCAGCTTGAGTGATGAGAGTGTGCCACGAGTTCTTGGAGTCTCTGAGTAAGTGGTTTTTTGGTTCTGCTAAATATGTACTACAGTGAATCTTCCTTTGGGTGGAATTATAGCAAAGTTGTTGAGGACAAACTAGTGTTCTCAGTTTTAGACTATGCTAAAGTGCAAGCATTTTTTTACTGGCCTAAGGTTGGAGCTCCTGTCTTTGGCACCGGAACAATGTTGAGACTTTGCTTTGTAGGTCTCACTGCTTTCCTGGTGTAGAGAAAGTTGAGTGACGACAAAATCTTCTTCTTTGTAAATGTGCTTGTACAAATGCCACAGTGTGTTTTGATTTTGCAGTATGTAGATCGTTTTGTCCTCGCGTGTGTAGCTTCATCTATCAAGGTGAATAGGGTAACTCTGTACACAAACTGATTGTATGTGAATGTCATGATAAGCCAAGGTTTACAGCAGGTGGAGAACCTTCAGCCTGCAGGCCTGGCCTGCCATGAGTTCATATTTGGCCTACAAGGCTGTTTTTCACCAAACCACCTGTGTTCTCCAAACCATCATATGTGATGTCAGGTGTGAGGCAGGTAGAGAACACACCTGCTAGTGCACAAGCTTTGGCAAGAGAAAGCAAACGTCAAGCCTGCTAAACTGGCTGCGCTAGTGAGTTCCAATGTTTGCAGAAAGCAAGCTTTGTATCAGGCTTCAGAGAAATGGCTCCCCCCCCCCTTTATCCATGCATCAGCAGAACAAAGCAATTACCTTACCAGTTTAAGAGTGTTTAATGATCACAGCAAAAGAACAACACAACCATTCTGGGAGTAAAGGTGCTCCCAATTACTTGGGTACTTCCCCCCAAGTCATCTTCATCACTTCCCCCTTCTTGCAACATGATCTTGCAACCACTGGAGCCTTCTGTGTAGCAACCTTATCAGTTCTCCTTGCCCTTGGAGAGAGAGGCTGGACACTTTCCAGCGAAGTGGAGTCAGTTATCTATCTCTCTCTCTCTTCCTGTTCTGCTTCTCCTGGCTGTTCCACATTCAGCTATGCCCAGCTGTTGTTTTCCGAACTATGTCCCTCTGCAAACCAATTATCTAAATCTATACTGTTCCACTATTCCTGGGCAGCTTCAGGATCCTGGTCAGGAGCAGGAAGAGGGGGAGCTTCCCACCATTCCTCATCAAAGCTGTAATCAGCAGTCTGGTCTTCACCGTTCATCAACAGATGGGTGAATAGTCAAAGCCTAGGGCATTTAAAGCATCACATGGGGTGTTTTTTTCCAAGAGCTGTGTAGTACTTTGGGGGGGGATTTGATACCCCGCTTTATCACTACCCTAAGGAGACTCCTACTTTGAAGTCCTGGTTTTGGAACCCAACCACCCGACATCATTGTGGTGTCAGCTGATTGACAGGTGGGCAGCCTCCTGCATCAGGTTTTGTCTACAAACGTAGAATTTTATAAGGGTCTGGCCCACTGAGCCGAAAAGGTTCCCCACCTTGGGTTCTAGTGCCAGGAACAAGCTGAAGTGAGCTAGGTTCCTGAGCCCACCACCTTTTCCATGCAGCTGGGAGATCAGAAGCATTCACTTCAAATTCTAGTTAGCTACATTGCTGTTTTCTCTCTTTCTGGAATTGTAATCAACTTTAACTGTAGCTAGCTTCATCCTATCTACTTGGTTGGAAGTAAAGTAACAGATTAACAGTGCTACAAAAGGGAAACTGTTTTAAGGAGTCAAGAGATATTACCGTATTTTTCGCTCTATAGGACGCACCGGACCATAGGAGGGGGAGAACAGGAAAAAAATAAATCTCTCCCTCTCTGCTCAGCGCCCCTTCAGCGAAGCAGCAGGAGAAACGGAGCCCCTTCCATTTCTCCTCCCGCTTCGCTGAAGGGGCGCTGCGCAGCTCTCCCTCTCTGCTGAAGCCAAGAGAGTCTTGCTCTCCCGGCTTCAGCAAAAGGAACCCGAAGCTTTCGGAGCGCAGAGCGAGTTCCCACTGTGCTCCAAAGGCTTCAGGCGGCTATCCCTGAAGCCTGGAGAGTGAGAGGGGTCGGTGTGCACCGACCCCTCTCACTCTCCAGGCTTCAGGGATAGCAACGCGAATCCTCTGGAGCACGGAGGGAGTTCTCCCTCTGCGTTTCGGAGGCTTCTCGTTGCTATCGCTGAAGCCAAGGAGCCTGCATTCGCTCCATAGGACGCACACACATTTCCCCTTAATTTTTGGAGGGGAAAAGTGTGTCCTATAGGGTAAAAAATACGGTAATATACAGTAAACCCACAACTTACATGCAATTAACTTGTGTGTATTCAACTTTGTGTGTGTGGCAAAATATTATTATTATTATTATTTGAAACGAGACAGGATTTGGAGGGAAATGAGTTTGGCAATCCCACCTGCCTTTGAACCCAATGTATTTTGACCATTCACAATTTTGGCTTTAGGCACAATCCCCAGAATGTAACCCCTGTGTAAGTTGCAGGCTTACTGTAAATATCTTATCAGTCTGCATTGCATGTTTACTTGTTCTGTTTTCGTAAATGATATACGTATGTCTTTTACTGAGATTTTCATTTTTTAAAAAACCCCAAGCCAATTTGATCACCTGTGGTTTGAAGTTGATTTGCTTCAAATTAATTGTAACTGTTGATCACAGTCTATTGTTCCAGAACAAAATGACAGTAAAAGCTTAGAAACTCCTCCTCCCGACAGGATGGGGCAGTTCAGTGCAGCTTCTTACTGTCACAGTAACCCATAATTTTGTGTCATGCTTATCAACAGCTGAAGGTGGCCATTGGAAAACACTTACCCCAAAACACAGTAAAAATACAGGTTCAATAATAAAAGTTATTACTTGACAGTGTGTATTTTACCTGTTAAAAATACTATGAGTGTGTTGTACCAAGCTACCTAAAATTCAAACATTGATTGATGGATTGAAAGATTGATAGGAAGTCCTTAGATGTTTTGTGTTGTGTCTTTGGTTTGTTTGATTTTGTTTTCATTTTCTCCATTTATTCTTTACTTACTCTTTTTGAACTGTATGTAAAAATGCGAATAAAATGTAATTTCAAAAGAAAGAATGATTGATATTAAAATCAGCTGCATTTTTTGTACAGACTCTCTCTCTGTGACTTGGCTGGATCAGAACGATGCCATAAAGCACAAACCTTTGGAGACAGACTGAAAGAAGCAGGCAATATTAATAATTCTCTTCTTATTCTTGGAAAATGCATTGCAGCTCTAAAGCAAAATCAAAACCCTAAGTAAGTGACAAAAGTAAATCTTCACACCAGTTTCACATAAAACTGTTTAGTCTAACCTATTGTTATACAACATTTATGTTCCCCAAGAAGCACGGTGTCTGTTTCATTGGGTAAAAGTGCTGAAAACATATTCTAACATTATTTTTTTCGTTTTTTTGTATGCACGCTTTTTATGAGGCAGCCACATTATGGTGTCCTCCAGTCATTCACAGCCTGCATTTTCTCTGTGCTGCTTATGCCATTTCTCTGTTTTCAAAAAATCTGTGTGGGTTTGTTTTTTTCCAGAAGAAAGGAAAAGTAACACAGCCTTCATAGATACAGACAGTGCTTTTTTTCTTTAAAAAATGTGTAGGGGCACTCTCATTTTCCTACTCATATTGAAATACTGCCCCTCAATGAGGCCAAACTTAGATTCACAAAATGTTTAGGGGCATGTGTACTCCTGCGTCCCCCCAGGAAAAAAAGCACTGGGTATAGATGCCGTTAGCACACCTTTTCTGTCTTTGGGGGGTTTTGACAGGGGCAAAACATATTAGGAAAATCAGCCTAGTGCTTCTCAGCAGGCATTCACTATGACCCTTGCTTTTTTATGACTCCATTTTGTTTTGTTTTAATCTTTATTTTAGTTATTGCTAAATGATTTTCATAGCTATAATTATATATTAAATGAAAGCGGTATAGTGCTGTAACACCATAATGCTATAGCATTATAGTACTACAGTCATACCTTGGAAGTTGAACAGAATCCATTCTGGAAGTCTGTTCGACTTTTAAAATGTTTGAAAACCAAATCGCGGCTTCTGATTGGCTGCAGGAAGCTCCTGCAGCCAGCCAGAAGCCACGGAAGCCCCATTGGACGTTCTGCTTCCAAAAATAGTTCGCAAACTGGAACAGTCGCTTCCAGGTTTGCAACATTCAGGAGCCAAAACTTTTTGGGAAATAAGCTGTTCAAAAACCAAGGTACAACTGTATAGCATTTTTGCAATATAGTGTTATAGCACTATTCCTCTCTTTAGTTTTAAAAAGATAAGTAGATGGAATAGTCTGTTGGCAATAATTAAAATGAATGAATGAATGAATATGGGACCAGTCTGTTGAATGTGAAAACAACTATGTCCTAATAAGTACTTGTTCTGCAGATAAAGGGCAGATAGCAACCACACATGTCTGAATCCATGCTTGCTTTTACAAATCATACTCATGTTGAAATTAATGTTAATACAACTTTCCCTTAAGATTAAGGCCAGCATACATTCCCTTCAGAGAGAGTAAGCTGACCCGCCTGTTCCAGCCATTCTTCTGTGGTAAAGGCAAAGCTTGCATGATTGTCAATATTAACCAGTGTGCTTCTACCTATGATGAGACATTGCATGTCATGAAGTTTTCTGCTGTAGCAAAGCAAGTAAGTAAAAGGCTGTGCCCTCCACAACATACCCCAAGCACCATTACCTTGTTTTTCCTGGGCGAATACTACTACTAGTGATAATTTATAATAATAATAATAATAAATAATAATTTATTATTTATACCCCTCCCATCTGGCTGGGTTTCCCCAGCTACTCCGGGTGGCTCCCAACAGAATATTAAAAATACAATAAAAAATCAAACATTAAAAACTTCCCTAAACAGGGCTGCTTTCAGATGTTTTCTAAAAGTCGGATAGTTCTTTATTTCCTTGACAGCTGAAGGGAGGGTGTTCCACAGGGTGGGCACCACTACTGAGAAGGCCCTCTGCCTGGTTTTCTGTAAGCTCACTTCTCATAGTGGGGGAACCGCCAGAAGGCCCTTGGAGCTGGACCTCAGGGTCCGGGCTGAACGATGGGGGTGGAGACAACCGTTTGGAAATTACCTTCTTTATGAGCCAATGCTTCCTGGCTGAGGTGTCTCCATGCCAAGTAGCCTGTAGGATCCTGACCTCTTTACTAGGAACACTTACTTGCTTGGGCCATCTAACTGTAATGCACGACAACATTTAAAAAATGTAGCAGCTAGTCTTACAACCTCAAATGTAACATGCCTGATATATATCAAGACTCTCATGTCTTCTGTTGATGTTCTGAGTCTTCAGCTCACAGCAGCAAATATGTGTGCGTGGTGTTTTTGTAGTTTTAAGGCAGCCCTGTTTCGGGAAGTTGTTAATGTGTGACATTTTAATGGCTTTTTTAATCTTTGTTGGAAGCTGCTCAGAGTGGCTGGGGAAACCCAGCCAGGTGGGCGGAGTACAAATAATAAATCGTTGTTATTATTATTATTGGCATACCACCCACTCATATAAAATACCAGGGTTGTATACAACAGCGTATACAACTGCAATAAAATATAATATACCATAAAACATCACAAAATAATTGTAAGTGTAATTGGCTCATCTTGGAAAAAATGTTAAAACAATTGAATGGGCCTGTTTGGCTTCAAGAGGAGTCTGAAAGTTAGCAGGGAGGCTGCTTGCCAAATGGCTGCTGGTGGTGTGTTCCACAGCATGGGGCCAATGACACTAAATGCCTGGCTTATAGTTGGAGCTGGCCAGGCTTTTAAAACACAGGCAGCAACTATAGGACTCCACTGGATGATCCCAGAGACCGAGTTGGGATAAAATGACTCAAGGTATCCTGAACCTGAGTTGTACAGGGCTTGGCATATTAATACAGGGACACAGAACTTGGCCCAGTAACCTATGAGCAGCCAGTGCAGACATTTTAGCAGGGATGCTTTATGTTGTTGGCTGACTGTACACATCAGCCACCTAGCTGCTGCATTTTGCACTTGTTGGAGCTTTCAGACTCAGAAAGGAGGATAGAAGGGTCCAAATTTAAGAACCAAAAGAGCATACCTTACTGCTCTCTGACTCTTAAATCTAAACCTTACCTCCTCTTTGTGTAAATGGAGAAAACATGCATTTTAGAAGGCTTCAGCAAAAGTATGATTGAGTTCTATCTGTGTATATGAGCTGCAGTGTAAACTGTGAACAGATATGCCATGACAAATGCATTTAAAGCTTTGTTCCTTAGACAACTGAACTTTTCAACCTTGCTTCTCAATTATAATTATTGCAGTGTCCTTCCCAAAGTTCTCAAAATTCCCTTTGTGGCCTTCCAGGGCAAATAACACAAAACTACAGTTTATTGTGAAATTGTGCTCTTATTTGTAATTTAAACCACTGACACAGTATTATTTTTCAGGTTATTCAAACATTCCAGCACAAAATATTTGATTATTTTCCCAAAAAATATATTGGAAGAGATGATAGGCCTACAGTGCACTTTGATGACATATCTGCAGAGCAGCTTCCAGAGGATTCTTGTATCTCCTCTGAAGAAGAGGAAATAGATATAACTATTATGAACCATGAGGTAATGTTTAAAACTGTTTTCAGACAATGTGGTGCATGCTTACTCAGTAGGATTTAAATCATCTTAATAGTGTTAAAAATCAATGGAGTGATTCTTAAATCAATATAATACTTTGTTTGGACTGTTTTTAGTTGTGTTACCTGGCCTAAATCCTTAACAGACAGTAGCAGTTAGGGACGGGGAAGAATTTTCAGTTTGCATTTAAAGCTGAATTTATCAAATCCACACTTTCTGAAACAAAATGAACTAAAACACAGTCCTTTAGTTTTTCCACTTATCTCAATTTTTTGATGCAGTTCTCCAAACAAACAAGGTTTTATAGATTTCTGCAAAAATATGGAGAATTAAATTTAAGATTGGAAAAATGAGAAACCGAGAGAACCATAACTGACAGTTCCTTCCATCCCTAGTAGCAGAAAGAAAACACTAAGTATTTTCCCAGTTGTGTAATGGGTTTCTTAGCCCTACCAACCAGCATGTGACCCTTGGCTGATTACCCCTTAGGGCAATGTTCCCCAACCTTGTGCCCTCCAGATGCTTGGACTACAAGTCTGTGCTGGCTGGGGCTGATTGGAGGCATAGTCTGAAACATCTGGAGAGCACAAGGTTGGGGAAGGGAAGCCCTTGACAAGATTGGGGGGGGGGATGGTCTCCCAGTTCTACTCTAATGAATGGCATATGTTAGCTCAGGCACCGCATCCTGTCTTCTGCTCCTTGATTCCATGTTCTTAATTTGACTTCATTCCTGCAGGATCTCTTGAAAATGACAGAGATCTTGAAGAGCAAGCTGATTGCAGAGAGGCAAGGCAAGCTGCTCCTTGAGGTGCAAATACGCAAGGAGATGGCTGAAGCAATGTTTCAGCAACTGATGGAAACAGAAGAAGCCTGGAGGTGAGCCTTAAGATTTTGTAGCTGTGAGGAACTGAAAGGCCCCAGGCACCCACCACTCCAAGCATGGCTTAGCACATCATCAGTTCTAGAATAAGGCATCATATTTACGGATGCCTTATTCTAGGACAGACCACTGATGTACCATGATCTTTTGTTTTGTGTTGCATGCTGGACTATTTCAAAGCAGTTGGTTTGAAAATGCCTTGCTTTTCCAAATATTTGTGTAATAGCTTTCTAGCAACCATTTAAATATATTCTGTGATAAAATCCAAGTGTTAGAGACATCTGCTACTGTCTCAAGTCCTCTTAGCTAAAATGATTTTGTACTACTATACTTGTATGGAACCAAGAAAATGTGTCTTGCACAATACAGTGGATGGCCAATATAAGAAATTCTATTAGCCGCCCTTCAGTTTAATTCAATGTTTATATCAGGCCAACAGCAACGGGACTGTACTACTAGAGCGATAGGATATAATAACAATAATAAATTGTGAGTTTGATTCTGTTGAAAATGGTTGGCATCCACATTTCTAGTTACTTTCTGAATGGAAATCTGTGTTTCACTGTTCAATCCAGTGCACGTTTACTAGGAAGTAAGGTATATTGTAGTAAATTGATTTTACTTCTTACTATGTAATAAAATTATAAGCCTGTCTTCATGCTGCAGTTCACGTGACCACAGCAACTCCAGCATGATGGCAGACCAGCAGGCAGATGGCCCAGGCAAGCTGTTTAAAGGAGATCCGGAGGAACTTCAGAGAGTAATTTTGCAAACTGCTCTCTGAAGTGTTCCTACCCTCCTTTAAAGTGGGAGGGGGTGAGCTATAAGGAAAGGGAGGTGGCATAGCTGTGAGGGAAGGCTTGGGCAGCCTGTGAGGGCATAGGCAAGGAGGGGGAGGGGTAAATGGAGGAGGGGTTGTCTAGATGTCAGTTACTATGAGGTTAGTCCTTATTTGTACAGGAAACCTCCAGGAAACATGCATGGGACATAATTTGTGATTTCTAGCTATGGGTTGGAACTGGAGTTCTTCCCATTAAATGAAATGAGGGCTTCTATATAATAGAAATGAGATAGGAGACATATTTTGACAATTCCTCTGTGCTACTGCTCAGAGGAAAGATCTTCTGACCTCAGGTGCAGGTTAGGGAAAGGGTGCTGGGATTGGAGACGGATGCATTTTGTACCCACCCCTATGTAGGCTTGTTAATTGAATCATTAGTATAGATAATTAGTAATTAAAAGTATTTTGTCTGTTTCTCATTGCTAATACTATCCAGTAAACGCTTAGAAGATCTGAAAGAAAGGTATGAAGAAAAAATGGAGAGTAAATTTGAAATGTACAAGGAGGCCATAAAGAAGCATGCATACATGTGTGCAATGGATCAAATTGAAAACCACTATGTGCCAATAGAGGAGTTCATTGCTGAACAAGCAAAGGTCGAGGTACTTATTCTCTAAAACTTGTTATCTTTGTCCATTGTACATGTTGGCATTCTTTCCAAGGCATCTGCAGGAATTCTATTAAAAGGTTAAGTTGTTAAATGAAAGCTCTGAAAAGGTAGGGGTTTTATTGGGTGGTTTTTTGTGGGAGAGAGTGATGTTAGATAATCCTCGTGAGTTTGGATGTGCCTATGTATTTTGAAATGTGTGCCCCCAAAATATTTTGACAGGTGTCAGCCAAAAGTACATTGTCTGGTGATATACCAATAAAGTTTTAGACATGAAAGGGTTCCTAAATATATTGAATGCAGAAAATATTAGACCAAGGTGGGATGTGACACAAATATGTTTGTTTTCCAAAGTGCATCATATTGGATAGGGAAATAGGTGCTAACAGTTATCTTAATCGTTGCTTAAAGTTATGGGCGGGGGGCAGGGGGGGAAGAACAGCTAAGCTTTTTTTTTTTTTTTTGAAAGCACATGCTGTTACTACAATAAAATGTACCATTTGAGTAAATTATTATGATTCAAAACTATTATAATTCATCTTGTTGCTCAGGACAGAGAAATGAAAATACTAGAGTTGAAAGCAAAACTTGGTAAACTCAATACCTTGCCTTCAGAAAGTCCTAATTTAGACTCTGCAGAAGGGAACATTGATCCAGGTAAGCAACCTGCATTCTTCAGCTTAAGTTTTTTTTCCTGAAAAGTGGTCCAAATATTCTTAACCTTGTTTTGCTTCACAGATCTTAAATGCAATGCTTCAGATGCTTCGCAGGGACAATGTGATGAGAGAGACAAGGTAACTTCCTGATTCCTTTCATGGTCCCTTCCAATTCTCTGCTTCATTATCAAAATATTTCTTAGAGCTCTTTGATTAAGGGCTGGTAAAATAAGTAAGGTGGGGATGGGGAACCTGTGGTGCTTCGGTTGTTGCTGGACCATAACTCCCACAACTCCTGACCAGTGGATGGGGCTGATGGGAGTTGGGAGTCCAACAGTATCAGGGTTGGGGGCTACCGGATTCCTAAATCTTGGCCCTACAATAGAGCAAAATCATGGTCAGTCAAAGGTTGCAGCAGAGTTACACCAACATGACTCTCCCTTTAATCACTAATTGTAACAAATAAGATTGTTTTGCAGCAAATAAGATCCTTGAACTTAAAAATAGAGAAATTAAATGAAATGTTGCAAGACGCCAATGAACTCTACAGACAAGCAATGGAAGAAAATAATAGACTTAAGCAAGTGATGATGCATAAGGTTGGTCACATGGCTACTAAAGCTGCATTTGACTGCTCTCTCTCTCTCTCTCTCTCTCAGCTATTTCTCCTGCTTATGACTGCTATACCTGTTAGTCTTAACCTCCTGCATGACTTGAAACTGTCAACTGTCTATATTTCAAATTTATCAGGATAAGAAGATTAACTTGAAAATGCAGTTTTGTGCTCTCTTCCTATTCAAGCTTTTGGTGAGCAAATATAGAAAATATGAGGCCTTACAATGCATTTCATTATATTTGAAGTAGATTGCTGTACATACCAGCTAAGCAACAGAGGTATTGTCTTGACTGAGAACTGGCAATTTCAAGATGGCCTCTAACCTATTAGAAAACGTTTAACTACGTATTTATTTTGGCTGCTCACCTTCAGAGGATGCCAGTAAGATATATTAAAATCAGTAGAGGACTCATTCTACCTCTAATGCATCCTTCCATGGCTTAACAGGAAGAAGAAGTCAAGGGTCTTCAAAACTGGGCTAAGCATGGCAATGAGCTTGAAGCCACAGTGTCTCTTCTACAAGAGGAGCTACGTGAAAGCAAAAAACTCCTAAGCACAGATTCGAAGCATCAGAAATCCAAGAAGGGCTTCTTTGCAAATCTGAAACATACCCTAGCAGATGTTCCTAAAACACTCGGTGACAAAGACTCAGAAAAACCTGAGGCAGCTTCTACAAGCTCTCACAAGTGACCTCAGCAACACGCAAAGTAAGAGAGTAATTTGGATCCTTCTTGGGGAGGGTTTAATGCAGCTACTGAATTAGTACAGGTACTGAATTGGTGGTTAATCAAAGAAGGCAAAAGCACTGGAGGCAATTTCTACTTTGAAAATAAAATGCTTTGCTGAACATAAGTTAAGCATGGCTTAAATGTGGCCTCAGATGATCTTGTTGCTGTATAGTGCTACTATCTGCATCAAGAATGCCAGAACACATTAAATACACCATTGCTTATGTTTTTCTTGTACTAGGATAAATTTTGGAAGTTCCCTTGTTTTAAGAAATATACTTAATGTTCAGATCACAATATCCATTATCTCAGCTTCAAAACCATTGTAAAAATGTGTACTGTAGAATGAAGCTACATGAATTCTGTGATTGAATTGCTTTCCTTGTACTGAAGAAATTGGATGGAAATGTGTAAAGCAGCCATTTTATACATTTGCTAATAAAAATGTTTACCAATACTTGAACTAAACACAATTGTCTACGGAAGCATAGACTTAATATAGTTGCTGCCATATACTGTGATTGTCTCCTTATCATGGGATAACAACTTAGAAAATACTCAAAATCTGCCAGGTTTGAAATTTCAAGAATGCTTATTTATTAAAATCACAATAAAATGAAAACAGTATTTACAGGTCGACAGCCTGGTTGCCAGTTTGTCAACTGGATTCCTTCATTTAAAAAGAGTAAATATCATGTGTACTACAAAAATATTGGTTTGTGCAACTGAACATAGTTAGAATCACAATGTTCCTATAGTAACCAAGTTGTGAATAAGTATTTTGGAAAAGTCTCAGCATGACAGAGAAAAAACAACCCTTTTGGAGAAAGCTGAGGCACAGAGTAGTGAGATCGCATCCTGTTTATAACTTCAGTCCAATCCTGACTTTTTTCAGCTAGTGCCCTTAAACCTGATTTTCAAGTGTCTCCCCACCCCTGCATCCTACTTACGTAATATGTGCAACAAATTGTATAGACTTTGGTTATAATAGTAGCTGGCTGTACTTTCTAATGGGAATGTTGTGTTAGTTGTGCTTTTTAAATTTAAACATTAAGTGCTGCCTTTAAAAAGGGCAGCTTTATGAGCCACACTGGTAGAAAGGTTTCTGCCATGACTCTAGGTTACACTTCATTTAATCCCTATCAGATTCCTTCTTGAAAACAAACTATAAAGCCATATACAATATACCTTTAGATCATCAGGTATAAATGTACTGCATTTCAGATTCTACAGGTAGGTCCTTTGAAGGGAGGTAATGTGAGCCAGAAAGACGGTTTCTTGCTTAAAATCATGGTTAGCTCCTGGGGGTTGGGGGGAACCACTCTCTTATGATGTCTCATTCACTTCATTGCAACTGTGCCAATTCCACCTTACTCTTTACATAAGTATAGAAACTACAGCAGCTTTTACTGTTTAAGCCCCTTCATCCAATCCACTTTTACAAGGCAAAACACATAAAAAGCAATTGCAGCAGGCTACTAGAATGAGCTCCTCAGTGGTGACCAGGGAAGAGATGAGTGGGCAAACTGGTTAAACATTTCGTCTGCCACTGTTAATTCCGTCAAAGTTGTCTCTCCAAGCTAGTTTCCAATTTAAGAAAGATGCCATTCCTGTGTTTTCTACGCTGCAGGTGGGTAATCCATTCCAAAAGATGCAATTCTGAGCAAATAAATGATGGCTCTACAGTCCTCCCTCCTCCCCTCCCACAGCCTCAAAAGCTTTTCAGTTAAAATAAACGGGTGGCAAGAGCTCATGCATCACTATAGCATATAGATGGGCCCTAAAACAGACCTTTTTTTTTTTTAGATGCATGTCATGACTGGAACATGTGGGGCTAAGTTCTGGTTGCTGTCATGTACTGTTGTTGTTGTTGCTGTTTCTCTTCATTATATTTGCAGCTGTCTCCAGTTTGATTTTGATCTTCTGGTGGGTCAAAAGAATCTGGGTACTTAAGAAAAATAGAAAGAAAGTGCCAGCAACAGAGGACATTAAAGCCTTAAGCTGGATAGTGGTCACCTGCAACGTTTTCTTGAGCTTCAGTTTCAGGATCCACAAGCAGTTAGGATATCCTAATGCATAACATTACTGGCGCAACCACAATGTCACATTAAGAGGTTCACACCAATTTGGAGGCAGGAGCTCCTCCTCTTTCCTGTTACGGCTGCTGCTGATATTGTCCTTCTGTAGCAGTGTAGAAGTCATCAAGGACACTCTGTAAATATTCAAAAGTTGGTCTCTCTTCTGCTTTATCTTTCCAGCATGTTTTCATAATATCATAGAGCTCAGCTGGACAGGCCTCCATGCGTGGCATGCGATACCCACGTTGAAGGGCTATCATGACATCAGAATTACTCATCCCTGAAACAATAAAAAAATATATTTCTTCCACTAGTGAATTTGGCTATGTCAGTCTAAAAAAACAAGCCAAACAATCCTAAACCTTCCTCCATCCCTGCATTTCTAATACTTATATCAAATTCATTCATTGAATAGTCAAGCTTTTGTTACTGGAGAAAGTCAATTGTAGGAAATTAAGATAATTTATGGAGTCAGCTCCAATGAAGTACTGCAGTGGGACTTACTTCTGAGTAAACATGTATTTGATTGCACTGTCATAAACTGAATGTCAGCTGATCCAAAGCCTCCCTACACTACACCCTGGTAGGATACATCAGAACCCACTCTTTGATGTCAGAGAGGAAAACCTTAGGTTGGATCTCCATACCTGCTGCCACAAAACCTCAAGATGCCCTTGCCCTCCAATGCCAGAGCTCCAATGTTGGCTAGGTTAAAAAGTGGGTGGTATCAAAGAGGGTGCTGGGCAGCTAGGACCCAAAGATTACCAAGCAGAAAGCCAAACTGGTCACCTGTGTTCTCACAGACTGTATGTTTGCATTTTGGCCTTTCAGTGACCTTCCCTAGAGAGGTAATCACCTGCAAGGGCCATTGCATCAGCAGCAGACAATCTTATCTGAGATCTGCACAATTTCCCCCCAAAGGTACTAAGGATCTGTAGTCATCCCCAGAGTTTCATCACCTGTAACATTCAGCTCTGACCCCAGGGCCTGCTTTCAGCTTTCCACTCCAGTTATGATACAGTGGTACCTCGGTTTAAGAACGATTTGGTTCACAACGATCTGGAAATAGTGACCCAGTTTGAGAACTTTACTGCGGGAGGCAGTGGAAGACAGGAGTGCCTGGCGTGCTCTGGTCCATGGGGTCACAAAGAGTCGGACATGACTAAATGACTAAACAACAACAAAGAACGGAATCCGAACAGTGGAAGGACACCGGCGGCGGGAGGCCTCATTAGGGAAAGCGTGCCTCAGTTTAATAACGTTTTCAGTTTAAGAACGGACTTCAGGAACGGATTAAGTTCATAAACCAAGGTACCACTTTACAGCAAACACACCTGCTTTTGTAGCAAAGACTCTCATCGCACAAATTGCTGCTGTTGCTGCAGAATATGTTTCTTACATTGAATGAAGCCAAGGCATTCATTCATTAATTCATTTTTAAAAAAAGCTGCAGGGAGGCCAAAGACTCGCATGGTTTCAACCCACATTCTTCCTATAACGGAGTACTTTGAAGACACTTTCTTAAGTACAGCAAACAATACACATTTTTAATTATCACCTATTCTATTAACTCTGGTAGCTGTATAAACTGTGGGCAAATAAGCAGTAAATAAAAAGTGCATACCTGGATAAGGAATTTTCCCATAAGTAATTATTTCATACAGAAGCACTCCAAAGGACCACACATCAGACTTAATAGTAAATGAGCCAAAATTAATGGCTTCTGGTGCTGTCCATTTGATAGGGAATTTTGCACCTACAGAGAGGAAAACAACAGCAGTGTTTTAAATCTAGTTTCATTCATGTAACCATTAAAAACTATTCGTAAGGTGATTCAGATGGTGATTCATAAGGGAAAAGTGACTGGAAAATTGGAAGTGACAATGAAGATTGTTCAATAGTATGGAAAATAAACTCTGACAAAATGTTGAAGGGACTGGTGTTCAGCCTGGGAAGGAAGACTGGGGTGGGGGCAAAACAAATTTGCACTCTTCAAATACCTGAAGAGTTGTTCTCCGCTGCCCCAGAGGGTGTAAGTTACTGAAGAGTAGATTTTGGTTTAATGTTAGGAGAACCTTCTTGGTTTCAAGATCAATGGAACTAATTGCCTAGAAGGCTGCCCCTCGTTGGACATCTGCAACAGACACTGTTCTGGTGGTCTTAAAGCCACCTTCTGGAGACGTTCTAGCTCTGGATTTCCTGCATCACGCAAGGGGTTAGCCCCTATGGCCTACAAGGCTTCCTCCAATTCTATGATTTTATGACAGGAGCCAGTGAGAAAAATGTGGAGGTCTGCTATATATCTCTGTAAAAATTCAAGTGCAAACCAAGTAGCAAGGTAGGAAATCCCAGGGCCAGACAGCAGAGATAGAACAGTGTGTGTCGACATTTAGATATTTCTAGTGAAACAAGTGGCTATTAACAGAATTATTCTTATACGACTTAAAATTATAATATGATACAAACCTTCCCTGGCTGTATATTCATTATCTTCAATTACTCTAGCAAGTCCAAAATCAGCAATTTTGCACATTAGAGACTCTGAAACGAGAACATTAGCTGCTCTCAGATCACGATGGATGTAGTTTTTTCTTTCTATATATGCCATCCCTTCTGCAATCTGCAACAACAAATAAAATATCTTTAACTTTTGTACTGTTCTTTTTTGTAAGCACTTTTATATGCACACAATATTTGTAAACAGCGAAAAACCTTTTTTAACATCATTTTTACACATTAGCCATGATATGCACAGCCTCCAGTATTAAAAAAAAATGAAAATATGGGCACACTTGAGTACTGATAATACACCTTTGCTTACATTAAATATCATTCATTGCTCAATGGTAGATTGTATCTACAAATGGAGGGGAAAGGAGGGAAGTGGGGAGTGGGTTGGTCAACATTCATAGGTTTTCCTCATTTTCAATTTACAGAAGTGCAATAAAGTACCTTTACATACAGCCAAGGACAGCATTTGGTATAGGCTTGCTATATGGTTTGTTAACTATTTAGGCTTTTTCTTGTGCAATGGAACATTCCCCTTGTGGGTTCCTTAAATCTGTTCTGATGTACACACAATGGGGGGAAAGGGAGCAATTTCTGTTGTGTTATTCCTTGTGTTGTGTTAATCCTTGTGCTAGCACAAATATTTAGCTTTTTATGAATCAGCTCCCATCTACAAATATGCTTTGCTTGAAATTATTATTATTAATAATATTTCCAGCTCCTTTCCCCTCCCTTTCCTGCAGCTCATCCACACCCCAAGTTGATGGCAGGTTGCCTCCCTTCTTTCTCTGTTGCACCTCAAGGTAGGAGCAGAGGACTGTGTAGGACAGGGGTTGCCAAGTTTTTAAGGCCAGTGAGAACATTTGGAATTTTGAGAAATGGCCGTGAGTGCCAATCACAAAATGGCTACCATGGTGCATGTCACATAACACAAAATGGTGGCCACAGCCAAAAGAGAAGAGGCAGGAACACAAAATGGTTCAGGCATGCCTCCCCGCAATTGCATTGCAGATTTCTGAGGTGATGGTTACTGAAAACTATCCTGGGCACCATCAAAGGCACTGGTGGGCATGGAGACACCCAGTCGACAACTCTTGGTGTAATGTAATGTCTCTGCCTGGCAAGGTAAAGATGTCAGAAGACAGACAACACAGCTCAGGTAATAGTTGCCCCTCTTCTGTTCCTCAACTTCTAGTACTTCTGTCAGGGTGCAGCCAATTATGTCCCTTTGTAACACAGTTCCAGAACATACCACCTGTCTCTTTGTTATGATACAAACATAGGGGTCCCTAATCCAGAGAGACCAGGACAGATGCAGACTGGAAAAGCTACCAATCATTCTTTTTCAGGGCTGCATTAGCTAAAAGTTTTCAGCTCAGTTCCCAGCTATATATTTATTTTATATTTTCTAAAACAATGCAACATGTAAAAGGTATCAGTTCCTAGTTTTGTTGAGCAAGTTTGTCAACACGCAGCCCAACCAAGCCTGATGAGCAACTCACTTTTGTCTTAAGTTTTCACACGCAAACCAGATTTCATTCTTTTTAAAGTCAGTTGGACTTATTTGGCTTAAATAGTTTTGGCTGTTCAAGGGACTGCAGAACTATTAATAGATACCATAAATGTCTGCACACTCTTTAAAATGTCTCGGCTACCAGTCCTGTTGCAATATGCAGATCAGCATCTATTTAAAAAAAGGAACTGCACACTCGCTTTGTTCCTCTTTTTGTGGGTCAGGCAATGGAAAAATACCCATGGTGGTACTTCCCACCGCACTGTCACAAGTGCTGAACACAGTTTTTGCGAAGAGAAACATTGCACAAAAGCTAAGCCCTTGAAGAGCACCAGCAGTTTCTCTCTGGTGCAGAAGGCTCAGAAAGTAGGGCTTCTTGTAACCAGAGGATGTAGCTACTCCCTTAGAGGCAAATATTTCCCGTCCCCAGGATCTCTTGTTGTTGATAAGATAGCCTGTGATAAGAAGCCTGTTGACTGAAGGGATTTATAAAGACAGGTCACTTTTAAAAAAGAAGAGATGAAATGGGGGCACAAAAGGCTGGATTGGACAAACAAACCCATTACAGATTGGAACAGCATTGAAAACCTCAATAAAGTTGGTACAAATAATGCCAGGAGGAGAAAAATGAAGGATCATGCTTCCTGACCCCAAGCATAGATTGGCCCTTGTGCAAAGGATTTGTACCTTGCAGATATTTCTCCCCCCGCAAGGAAACAATTATTGTATTGTATCCTGGAGAGAGAGAAAATGAACAAGTAGATGAGCTGACTGCAGCAAATTTAGACCAAATTTCAGTCCTTGGGTGGGTCTAGAGAAGAGGAAGCAGCAGTGGGAACTTCCAAGGTATGGCCAAAGACTTCTTGTTATTTTAAAAGGCCTCTCTAGGTCCCTTCCCTTCTCACCAACCAACTAACCAAAATCCCAGTTAGAGCATGACTCTTTAACATAGGCAACAGAATGCAGCACACAGGTGCAAACCCTGAGCAGATAAATCTGGAACTTAAACTCAAGGGAAGCATGTGGTCTGCTACCCGTGAGGAGGGATTAGAGAAGGTGTGTCATCAGCACCTGTTCCAGTCCATTTTAGGAAGCCGCCCACCCCTGGCCACAAAAATCACATTTTAACTGTGAAGCAGACTTGCTCCTTCACAATGGAAGAGTTTGCTTGAATGGCTGGATTGGTTTCAGGCTAATTCCAAGGTTGTGTGGGGTCCCTGAGCAAAGCAGTCTTGGGTAAGTCCCCTCCTTTTGCTGGTGGCAGTGCTATAAACACAGCCAGATGGCTGGATTAGCCACCATTTTAATTTCCCACAATGCCCCCAGAGTGTTGTTACATTGAAAGCACTGTGGAAATTAAAATGGCAGTTAGACCCAGCCACCTGGCACAGCTCAGAGTAGCAGGCCAGAAAAAAGTTAAGGGGGGCTGAAGCAGGCATCATCGGTCAGCTCGGTCCAGGTGCCAGGTTCCTGACAGTTGCTTAAGGGTGTCAGATGCTGATGCCAGCTCCACCGGCAAGCACCAGTGGCCAGAGAGACAAGCCATTTCTTTTGCCTGGGGCTGATGGGAGTTGTAGTCCATACCATTTGATTCAGTAAAGGCTGGCATATTGGGAGAGTATGAAGGCCTTCTTTTGCACGTACACTGGAAGGGAGATATGAACATATGAAACTGCCAAGTTTGACCTATTTAGTATTGTCTACCATGATTGGCAAGACCTTCCCAGGGTTTCTTTCTCAGTCCTATCTGGAGATGCTGGGATTGAACCTAGGACCTTCTGCACCCAAAGCATGCCCTCTACCTTTGAGTTCTGGTCTCCTTTCCAATTGACTCATGGTCACATACTTTATCTACTCCACATGTCCAAGACGTTCAGGTACATAGTTTACAATTTAGTGCAGGAAAAAATATATTTAAGATTCCCCTTCCATGCCAGATATGACCCCCCCACCCCCAGACGTTTAATAGCTAGCAATGCATTCCAGATGTTCCCCAAGAATGAACTTCTAAACACAACTTGCAATCCTAATGAATGGTTCTATCACTACTCCTGAACCAATGATGTTCAGTGCTGTAAGATTTGGGTAACTGCATATGGTAACTTGCAACAGAGTAAATAAAAATACTTCTGTTGGAAATGCTCCTGGTGCCCTATAGAGTGATCTAATATAGCATATTTATTTTTCTTATATTTAGTAATCAGAGCTTAAAAAAATTAAAACTACCAGGCATGCTCAATATTTATTCACAGTCTGAATCTATTATATGAAATGAAAATTTCCATGAGGAAAAATACTATTTTAAACCATGTCTGGGCCGTGCTTGAAGCTAAAACTCTCAAGTTCTATATTACACTGTTTCAAAACTGTGTTATTGTGAAGCCACTTGTGTGTTTTAAAACAGAAATGTGGAATATACAAGTGTTAGTAAAGAAATCACCACGAAAAAGAAAGCAACTGTAACACAGTCTGAAGATAGATATTAAACGTTGCTAGTATGGCATGTGACATAGATAAAGATGTTGATATGAGGTGTCTGTTACTATTACAACCATTTTCAGCCAGACTGAGGCCAACTTTTGCAACAGGAAATTAAGGTCATGTTCAAAGGATATTTGGTACAGGACATGTTGCTCTGTAGTGTTGTGCCCTCTGGTAAATATTGATTTAACAGGATTTAAATGTTTTTGTTTAAAATCTACCCAAGCACTGTGGGCCCTTTTCCACATACACATTTTCTTTTCATTGCCATTGTTTTGAAGATGAGCAATGAATAAAACATAGTATATTCCAACCAGCTGCTATTTGTTCTAAAGAGAATGAAAGCCATTTGCAAAAATAAGGAAGACGAAACCAAGAGCAAGCTATTGTGCAACCTTCACCAGAATGCAACGTGCTTGCTCTCACTCTCATCTGACTTGCCTTCCCTGCCTCTGTCTCTGGCCACATCCACACCAGCCATTTAAAGCACCATTCTACTACTTTAGACAAACGGTAGTTTGTTAAGGATGCTGGGAGTTGTTAGGAGACCCCTATTCCTTTCATGTGCTACAACTCCCAGAGTGCTTAAACAATCAATTCCTCTTTCTGAGAATTGTAGGTCTGTAAAAGGGAATAGGGGGTTCCTAACAATCCTCATATCCCTTAACAAACTACGGTTTTCAGGATGTTGTGGTGGAAGCCATGACTGTTTAAAGTGGTATAATAGTGCTTTAATTGCATGGTGCAGATGAAGCCACTCCATAGTCATGGGGTCTGTTTCTGCAGGGACTTTTGTAGCTCCTTTTACTGCTTTGGGGACAATAAGGGTGCAAGTTACTTGGAAGCACTCTCTAAACTGACGGAAGGGACTACAAACACCATTCTGCATGGGTTCCTGCTCTGTGATATGTCTTCCAAGGTTTGTGGAATTTTGGAGCCTGTTACAGTTTCACACAGCTCCAAGCACCAGCAAGGCGATCCAGGATGCATTGAGCCAGTGGATGCCCATCCCCCGCAACGTGTCACTTCTGAATAAGGAGCAATACTTCTGAATTTGCTGCACACTCTTTGGGGCTACCCATCATTGACAGGAAGTAGTATCTGTCACTGGAAATTTCATTCACTCCCATTTCTTCCTGGTTAGGAGCAATCCTTATCAGAGGTTGTACACCAGCCTCTTAGACACCCCTGCCACCGTACTAAGCCTGGGCAACATTCATTGTATTCTCCTTGGCAGTAGCAAGCAGCAATTTATTTTACTAAACACAATGACAGCCTTCTTCCAGACAGCACAAGAATAATCTCTTTCTTCTCTTGCCAATTCCCCCTGCTAATTAGAATATCTGTGAATATTCCATGACATCACAGCAACTCAGGCAACATTTGGAGAGACAAACAGGCAGCAGCCCTCTAAATACAATTAATTACACTTTCATAACTAAGCAAAGTTTACACAGTAAAGGTAGCATTGTACATAAACTGCAGTTAGGGCTACCTTTACACACCTAGGGTCAGGATGAGGCCAGTTACATCTCCCCATGCTGTGCACTGGGGTAGCTATATTTATATAGTTCAACCCAGGCATATCATTCTATTATTCCACCTATAGTTGACCTGCCACTTCCTCCTCAAAACGGACCCAGATGTGACTTGACTAAGCCACAAATGGTAGGGGATAACACAATGTGCCTGGGGCCCCAGCAATTCAGAGAGCAATTTTCTCTTGCCACATCTGCAGGAGAAATCCACTTTAAACCAAACTTTCAGCATTCAAAACCTGTCTCGGTAAACCTGGTTTCCAGACAACAGTGAAAATGAAGCATAGCCAGTGCCAAGCCAGCCAAGTACAAAAAATAAAAATAAATTATATACCTGAGCTGAGAAGTCAATGAGCTTTGGAAGTAGTAATTTCCCACCATCTTGACTCTTCAGGAAATCCAGCAAGCTCCCTGTGTGGTAAAGGAAGGGGAAGACAAGGTGGTAAGAAACAAGTGAAACTCAGATGTGAGTGAATGCCATAAAAATATTTCTGGGGGTCTTGTGAGTGAATAAGATTTTTGAAAGCAATCATCTCTATTTAAATGGATGGGGAAACTTACCTTTTAACAACACTAATACATTTCAGCCTTCTGCAAAACCATGCCAAGGGTGATTGATTTTATGAGATTAGTTTAAAAGCTGCTTTAAGAAATTGGCAAGAGATTCATAGTGTGTACATATCAGGCTTATGTGCAGTGGAAAAGATCTCAGTAGCACATGACAAATCTGCACTCACTTTGCACCCATTATTATTATTTTAAATGAAGCAGCCAAACAAGTAGGCCATGAGAACTCTACCAATGCAAATAGCTGAGGACTTGCCATATCCTGCTAGGAACTCACAAAACACAGCAACTTTTCAAAGGTTACAGAAATATATTGGTCCTTCAGTTTGACATAGGGCTTAATGTGCATGATGTGTGTGGGGGGGGGGGTGTCCAGGAAAAATTCATCAGATGCATGTGCAGCAAGTGCCTGGGAAAGTGGTGCCTTTAGAATTTTGTGCCTGGCTGTTCACTACAAGTTGCTGTGCTGAGGGAGCACAGTGCAGTTTGTTGCATGAGGCAGAAATTATTAGGTGTGTATTAAGTGTTGGAAAAGTTGTGACCGCTAAATTATTTGCTGGACACATTATCCACCCTCTACTGTATATCCACTGCTAAACTGAAAGAGTGTGGGTTCAGGGAGCCTAACTTAAAAGTGAGAGGAATATGCAAGACTATAATGTCTTTAGCTGCTTAATCTAGGCATTCCCAAACTCAAAGGGCCCTCTTGAGATGGCTGGAAATTATTGAGACCCTCCAGTCACAAAATGGTGACTTATCAAAGGAGTGTCCAGCATGAGCAGCTGACACTGACATTGTTTTCTTTTGATTTATGATCACTCTTTGGAAATTGCTTTTAGTCTTTACCACACTGTTTTCTTTCTAGCAAGCAGCTCCACGGTTCAGTTTCCTTGAGTTAAATACATACATTAGGTATGGGGGCATTCTGACTCAGCTTTCCACTTTAGGAAGATGTTGATCCAAAGACTCTAAGCAGAGAGGGCTTCCTATTTTATATTTTCATCTCCCCACACCAAACTTCTCAGAACTGTTTTTACTCATTGTAATTTCTCCTCCCCCTCTTCCATACCTAACTTATCCACTTCTCATAAACTGCCACTTTTTCTCATACCTCCTTCACTTTAATTTGTTGTTACTTTTAAATGACTGTTTCTCTCTCTTTCTAATTTTCTTCAACACCTGTTCTAGCCCTTTCCAGTCAGCGGAGGGGCAACCTCTTATCTGCTTCCCCTGGCATCATTCCAACAAAAGGCTATATAGAGGCCCGAATTCCCTCTCAAGTGATTACTAGGCAGCAGTGGCTTGTACTCAGCACATGTATGAATTTTCAAATTTTCTCCGTAGGCTGAAATGGTTGGGGAACTGCATTTTCAGTAAAAACTACACACACTTCCGCTTCTGCCAAAGTAACAGTACATACCAATGTTTCCTTTGACCTAATGCAACATGCAGAACAGAGAAATATTCTCCTATGCTTCAGCCCAAGAAAATCTTAGAAAGATGGGGGAAATCTGCAGCACCTGTCAAAATGCCAGCCATTCAAATATTTACCCTGCATGTGCCCACTCAGTTGCTTCAATGGGCGGAATTGGTACAGTGGTACCTTGGGTTACGGACGCTTCGGGTTACAAACTCCACTAACCAGGAAGTGGTTGCTCCAGGTTAAGAACTTTGCCCCAGGATAAGAACGGAAATTGCGCGCCAGTGGCACAGCGGCAGCAGGAGACCCCATTAGCGAAAGCGTGCCTCAGGTTAAGAACCATTTCAGGTTAAGAACGAACCTCTAGAATGAATTAAGTTCTTAACCCAAGGTACCACTGTACTGCTATAGGTGTCACATGCCAGTTCTGTATTTGTAAGAACTCAATCATTTAGCATGGCAGGGCCTATACTTTGGAATTCATTGCCTGTTGATATCAAGCAGGTACCTTCACTATATTCTTTTCAGTGCCTGCTTAAAAACATCCTTGTCTATACAAGCCTACCCAGGTGATTAGAAGGTTAAGCTAATTTTGGTCTGTTTTAGCATTTTAAAGTATGCATTTTTTTTTTGTTTTCTCTTTTGTAAACCACTTTGAGGGTGGTGGTTGTTTTTACAATCAAGTGGTGTATAAATTTTATGAAATAAAAAGAAACAAACAAATGTTAATTGGTTCAAAATAAGCCACTTATCTATTCTATCCCAAATTTGGCATGAACCGCCCTTGAGCTTTCATCTCCTACACACTGCAAAGTTCAAATGTAACCTGCTGCATGATTTTCTAATTATAATCCATAGAACAGGTTCACCCTGCCAATTCCTCATGATGACGGCAGAAGGCAATTCGGCAGACCATGGCCCCTTAGAGTTCTAGTGCAAAGAAAGGATGTTTCTGGATGACAACCCTCATCATTCCTGGCCATGCTGGATGGAGATGCTGGGAGTTGAAATCCAACAACATCTGGAGGGCACAACTTTGGCTATTTGCAGAACAGACGAAACTTTGACCAAATTGTTTCTATAAGTGTATTCCTTTTGACCTATTTCTTTCTATAAGTCTATTCCTCTTATGATACTTAATTTAATGTGTAATATTTTTTGTCCAGGGTACGAGACACTACTAACCAATACTCAAGTTACTACAGTCCCATAACGAATGGCTATCGAGTTGACGGTTACAAGTGCCTGTTGCAATTGTACCATACACCATTTCCTACATGCAAATGGTACTTCTGGTTAATGAATTCAGTAATACCTACCTTTTGCCATGAATTCAGTTATGATATAAATTGGTTCTTCTTTGGTAACTACAGCGTAGAGTCTGACCAGCCTGTCATGCTGAAGTGATTTCATAAGGTTGGCTTCTTCCATGAATGCCTGTGCAGACATGGTGCCTGGCTTCAGAGTTTTCACTGCTACTTTGGTATTGTTATTGTAGTAACCTAGAACAAAAGGGATAGTTATAGGAGAAGAGACATCCAGAGCGCTGAATGTGGTGGTCAAATGTCTTGCCATGAGAGATCTTTAACAATAAATTTATAAATGATGTATTTACAAGCAGGCACCAACAAATGCTACTACAGTCGTACCTTGAAAGACCTACACTGGCTCCCAGTACGTCTCCGAGCACAATTCAAAGTGTTGGTGCTGACCTTTAAAGCCCTAAATGACCTCGGCCCAATATACCTGAAGGAGCGTCTCCACCCCAATTTTCCTGCACTCAAGCAGAAGCCGCGTTGGACATTCAGCTTCCAAAGAACATTCACAAACCGGAGCACTCACTTACAGGTTTGCAACATTCGGGAGCCAAAATGTTCAACTCACAAGCCGTTCTGGATCCAAGGTACGACTTTATTGGCCTAGAAAACTGTACTTCAGTCTTTGCCAACCTGGTGCCTTCCAGATGTTTTGGACTACAAGTCCCACCAGCCACTGAGCACCAGGTTGAAGAAGGCTGAATACTGTATGTACAGAATAGCAGCCTGACACACATAACCTCATTTTTCCATTTCCCCCACCGCCCATTTACTTCAATAATATTTTGTAAAAAACATAAATAAATACACAAATACATTTTGATGGAAGGAATTAAACTTTGATATTAATCCTGTCAATGAAGAATGCAGACCACGGCAGAAGTGGGAGAAATATTTTCACAGTCATTAACCAATATAAACTAGATGGTTGCCAACTTCCTGCAAGCTTAATATTCTGTGATGATTTGACACTGCAAAAGAATGCTGCTACAAAGCTGCTACAAAGAAGAGGACTTCAAATTCCAATGTTTTCATGGTGGACATAATATGGGTTGACATGTGTCAGGAGGCCTCAGTTGGCTGTTTCCCCAATGAGTGCTCACCGTGTACCTGCGAAAACATGTATCTCCTTTTCAAGTGGGATTCTTTCCCAAGGGAGCCTTGCCTATCACTTAGTCTGATGTCATCTGTGCACCAAAGACGTTTTTATTCTCCTGGGCATTTTCATTTTTAGAGAAGCAGGGCTATGTCATCACCCCTGCTGAGAGATCAGCTGCTTCAACTGTCACCTGGCAGGAGCCATTCCATCAGGCTTCCTTCTCAGCTGGTCATTCTAAAACTGTAACTTTAGGAACTGGTGCATGAACTTGTTTTTCCCCCCTTTCCCTCCACATCCCTTTCTCATTGTGTATAAATGATGTCTTTCAGACTGTAAGCCCCAAAGCATATACTGGCCTATGACCGATCCTGTAAGCTGCTCTGGGAACTTTTTAAGCCAAAGAGCAGGATAAAAGTTCCCTGTCCACATGGTAAGATGCAGAGGACACATGACAAAATTAGCATTATCTGGCTGATCAGACAGGTTTAGACAGTACCTTTCTCTAGAGCATATTACTTAGCTTACTTGAGCCTGGTAGCACTTTTTGCTCAGTCCCCTGCTGCTTCAGGCACACTATGAGAGATGGTGAATAGACCCACATTGCACAACTGGTTGGTCTAAAACAGTGCTTCTCAAACTTAGGTCTCCAGCTGTTTTTGTACTACAACTTCCATCATCCCTAGCTAAGCAAGACCAGTGGTCAGGGATGATGAGAACTGTAGTCTAAAAACAGCTACTAGAGACCCAAGTTTGGGAAACACTGGTCTAGGATTATGGCAACAGATGACCAGAAACAAATCTTGCCATATTAGAGACTGAAGGTAGACAGCAAGAACTATGCCAAGCTAATGGTGTATATTACACTGGAAAAAGTGTAGGTCTATGAACTATTATACTGTGGATGATAGAATTTGGATAGAATATTGCCTATGCTGTTAAAAGGACGGAAGACACAGATTGGGACGGGGCGGGGTGTTGATTCCAGTTGATCAGGTGAAATCATCTCTCCAATTTCATTGTTAATCTCCTCTTGCAAACAGTTCCATCCCTGCCATTTCCTGTGTCTGTCGAAGCAGGCTCTTGCCCATGGAAGCTCATAACACGATAGAGTTATAAGCCACCATGAAAATATCTGCATCCTGAAACCCAGGATATAAATAAAATAAAGCATAATAAAGTGCCCCGCAACACTGCTGGTTTAGTACTATGTACAAACACAACCACTATTCTAAAATGTTTTCCTAAAACAAAACAAAAACAAAAACAAACATAAACCTTCTCTTATCACACTCCCATTTTCTGTGCACTCACTGTGCTTCCAGAACTGAGTTTTTATCCATGTTCACACAATGTGATCCAAAATGCATATGCACATCCAGTAGTTTGTTATAAAATACTACTGTCCAATGTGTTGTTTCTCAAACCAGCTCACATCACTGGACTTGTTAAGCAATTTCTGGTTCGTCTCCAGCCAAGGTGTGCCCCCTGGTCCATACACAAGCAGAAATAAACAGAACGCTAATGAAGCTATGCCAATGTGAACAGCTAAGGGGAAAGAGCTGGAAAATCCACTGAGGGGAAAACAGTAACTTCACTGCAATGTAATGTAATGTAATGTAATGTGAGAACAGCCTAGTTTTTTACAATTATATTTCTTTTCATTCCTTTGCCATCCTGAAATCATTCTGAAACAAGCAGTTCTAAGTAAATGCAATCCTTGGGAGCTGATGGAACTCTTAGGCCCTCCAGGGAGAAAGGCAACTGGAGCTCTACCAAAGCATGCAGTTTAGTTCCAATCAAAAAAGGTATGCCATCATGCAAATCAGCTTTTCATACTTGTAGCAGGGAAAGGAAGAATGTAGTCAGGCTTCACAGTGCAGTAATTTTACCCATAACGTAAAAGTAACCCACAGAGGACCAAGCCAAATTTAGACGTCAAAGAGGCTCACATAAACAAGAGGAAACATCTTGAACCAGAAACACTCCCCCTCTACCCTTTGTGAGCACATACGCAGGAACATAACTTCCTGAAATTAGTTCTTTCTTCTGCAGCTGACAGTGCTTCAATAACCCCTGCATATTAGCTCAGTAGGCAAACTGTTTTCATATGGGCTCATTAAACAGCAAATGCCCTGATGATGTCATCCCCAGAAAATGAAGGCACGTTTTCTATTACACTAACAAAGTGGCCAACCAATATGGTGGGTAGAGAAGGGAGGAACTCATAAAGATGGGATCACCAAAGCATACCAAGGTGCATTACTTAAGGAAGCACAGGCAGTGCAGCTCAAGTGAAATGCTAGTGGGCACCAAGACTCCTTGTGCCAGGGAACAGATTTTGCCCCTGTCCCAACAGTATCCACCAAGTACAACATGGAGCCCAGCTTCATGCTGTCAAATGGGAATCAAGCTAGGGATGCAGTTACTATTCGTGCACTCGCTGGTGCAACTCTATCTGTCCCCACAAAATCGGATATGTGCCTAGGGAACAACAGATGAAAAGGCTACTTTTCTGCTTCCAGCTTCTGTCCATTTAGCACTCCCATCACTATGGTGGACAGGAGCCTGGAGAAAGAGCAACAGCAGATGCCATTGTTCATGCAAATAATTATTTGCTCTTCAAATGGTCAATTCACATTTTGGTTTACAGCAAAATCGAAAGCATGTTTGACCATTTGGATATTATCCCTACCCACAGTTTATCTGATGATATCCCACTTTTTCTGTCCCACAGTGTGGGATTCACAAAACATTTAACAACAATAATTTAATGCACATTTTAAACCAGAAATGGCTAAATTATGGCACACCAAATGTTGTTGGACTCCAACTCCCATCACTCAAGTCTGCATGGTCAACAGTCAGGGATGATGAAAGTTGCAGTGAGTTAGTTTGACATTAGAATTGAGCTTCAAACTAAGGCACAATGTGGATCACCTTCTGTAGCATTTGTAGGCTCCAACACAGCCAGCTAAAGCTAAAACTGAAAAATCAATGCTGATTGCAACACTATATATACACTAAGTAGTATTACTCTTGCCTCTGACAAATAAGCTAACTTCAGGGTCTGGTCCTTGATTACATCATTCTGCCAGGGCAAGCATTTCTGCTTGACAGAAGGAATTATTTCCCTTTCCCTTGTGTGCTGTTCTGGGGTTCTACTGACACCTCCCAGAGCCAATCTGTGGGGGTACATGGGGGGAAAGCCTGATGCACTAGTGGGACTCATGCAGTTTAGTTGAATTCAGCACAGAATTTCCTCAGAGTGGGGAAGGGGAGTAAATCTTTACGAGCATGCACACATATGGCGCTTCACCATTCTAGGAGTTCAAACAAAATGGGGCATTTTTACAAATGAATGAGCCTAGTTCATTTCTTATGTTGCATCACTGAACATGAACATAGTTAACAACCTAGCATGTCAGTACTGTGGTGTCACACATGTTGCTAAATATCTGAATTATCCACATATTCAAATATCATACCCATCCAGACTTCTCCAAATTGACCAGCTCCAAGCTTTTTTACTAATTTGATTGAGTCCCGCGGAATCTCCCAGGCATCTTTATCCCACGGTTTCTGTGGTTTGGGACTGAGGCATGCCTTCTCCAACTTTCTGCATAATCCATCTGGCTGCTCTGTTTAAGAGACAAACATCCTTACATTTGTACCTTAAGCAACACCAAAGTGCATAACAAAGGACAACATACATGCAGGGATTTAGTTTTTCTTTTAAATCCTGCTTGCAAATTTTTTTTGAAAACCCGACAGGAACAAAACTATTTTCTTCGTTGCTGGTAAACAACACAACATGTGCCATAGGTTCTGCTGCACTGGATTTTTCCCTCTGACCTTGACGCAACATGGTGTAGTAGTTCAGATACATGCAATTGGGACAAAATATTCTCTCACTTTGGTATGTGGCAGCCTTCCACAACCTGGTGTCCTCCAGATGTTTTGGACTAGAATTCCAATCAACCACAGAAAGCATGGCTAGTGGTCTGAGTTGCAGTCTGGAGGGCACCATGTTGAGGAAGGCTGGTATATGGCAACTGGTGGGAGGCATACCCTTCATGATTCTCAGTTTTAAATGCCTATTTGCCTCCTTTTGCCATGAACAGAAGGATAACTTTAACTACACCAGTAGATGCTGCAGTTTGCATCTTACATGGATTGCTGACAACTATCAACAGTTGATAGATTTTAGTCAGATATGTGTCCTATGATAACCTATTTTGGTCACTGGGGTAAGTAAATATTGTTTAGGCTTCTGAATATAGAGCATGCCAAGATCCCAGGAATTCATAGATTAAGTGTCATTCTTTTTGTTTTAATGAGTTTGCTTTATATATGTGCTGTTGTAACCCACCCAGAACTCTTAGGACAAATGGTGGGATCTAAATTAAAAGGAATTTCTTAAGTATAGCTGTCACCTGTTTTAACCTCAGAAAATACACTCATATGAAGTGAAGGCTCATCGTTTTAAACCAAGGATCATTATTTTGCCAAATGCCATATATTAAAAGTCTTGCCCTGAAGTATTTAAGATCTGCAATCAGATTGAGTATGGTTTTCCCAGCTGATGAAAACAGCTTCATGGGTTGTTGTTGTTTTTCAGCAAACTTCTGTATAATGCATTACTATGCATGAGTTACATGTTCTTTTTAAATATCACTGGTGGTTTTACTTTCCCACATCAAATATGTTCACAAGATTGCCACAGTGTTGGCACACAATAATTACAATGCCGATAACTTCTCAGCTTATCACTATGTCCATACTAGTGTTTAAATATTGCTTATACTCAGCAAGCAAAGTGTTCCCATTTACACTGAGCTGATATTTCTCATACAATCAACTCAGTTTCAGGCTGATGTAAAATCCTGTGATCAAAGCTGACATACTTTTAGTTCCCACCCTTGAGAGAGTTGTGTAGAACTTTCATCAATGTCCACCTTTACACAATCTGCACTATAAGTTAGAATGCATTTGACTTGAGTGATCTGAAATACAGCAGTAGTTTTTCTTATATAATTATTTGATAACAACTTGCATTTTAATAATAGTCCAGTAAAGGTACTGGCTTACTTTGGTAATGTTTGATCATGTCACTGATACAGGGGAAAGTAATTCTTGGAGAGATGTAATATCCTCCATTGTCTAGACTTCTGATTTTGTAGTGCTTGACGACATCACCATGTTGTCTGTCATAGTCCCTCATGGACAGAGAGTAGCTACCTGTATACAAAAAAAGAAAAATAATAATCATAACCACAGGTTAAATCGGAGTTAGAACTAGCCGCATCAAATCTGCGTTTTGCTCTCATGTTGCTGTATTATCAGAATCCAACAAAATGTGGTTAATCATAACTATGGTTTGTATGAAACAAGCCTGATTCAAACTGGTTGAAGTGAAGTTGAAAGTGAAATATTCTGACCTTCTCCTTGCGGATGTCTTGGAGGAGAGGGGAAAGGGGAAGCACAGGGGTGGATAGCCTCATTCTCATCACAATAAACCACTGGTTATGACAAACCATTGTTTACCATGGCATCTGGATGCAGTCACTGTGTCAGTGCCAGATTGCTCCATATTGCAATATTGCAGGTACTGGTCACATTAACATTGTAATATATCTGGCTGTATGAGTATTGAATTGGGCACTCCATAAATGATTCAACAAGGTTTTGATGTGAAAACAAGGTCTAGATAAGACCAGAACAAGTCTCTTTGACCGTGTTTGTACTTTTTTATACTATGCTATAAAGTCTAAATTCCCCCCCGTGCAAACACATAGATCCATGTTAGTATATAATCCCTTCACCAGTGCCCAATGTCTCATCAATATTTGTACAAGAGTTTCTCCCATAGCTATTCTCTATTTCCAAAGGCTACACAGGCATCATATCCCAGTTTCTGCATATATCTAAGAATAACACAAAAACCAAAATGGATTTGGATATACAAAATCAAGATTTGAATTGGAGTTATTAAATAACAAAGTTAAAATATTATCTAAAATGTATAAATTACTATTGGGATGGCATTTGAAAGATGAGGAAGTTAAATAGGTTATGATTCATTGGGCCAAAGATATTGGTCATAATATACAAATAGAGCATTGTGAAAAATTATGGAAAGTGGGAATAAAATTTACTGCTTGCAGTGCATTGAAAGAAAAAATTATGAAAATGATATACAGGTAGTATATAACACCAGTGAAGTTAGCTAAAATGTACAAAACAGATAACAAATGTTGGAAATGTAAAGAAAATGAGGGTACTTTTTACCATATGTTGTGGGAATGTAAGAAAGTGAAGGACTTCTGGGAAATGATTTATAATGAATTGGGGGGGGGGGAAATGTTGAAATATACATTTGTTAAATAACCAGAAGCCCTTCTACTGGGTATTGTGGGTACAGAAATTCATATGAATGATAAAAAAATGTTTTTATATGCGGTAACTGCAGCAAGGATATTGTTAGCCCAAAGATGGAAGCAAGAAGAAATGCCAACTAAAGAAGAGTGGCAAGAGAAATTGATGAACTATGCTGAGATGGCGAGATTAATCGGGAAAATTTGGAACCAGGAGGACCAGACTTTCCTAAAGGAATGGAAGAAGATTTCGACGTATTTGGAAAGCAACTGTAACCAATTGACATCGCTTGTAGGGTTAAAAGAACTTTTGTAAGGAGAAATATATAAATTATTGTGAAAAGAATTAAGAATAGGTATTAAGATTTGAATTTATAGCAATAAATGTAGTAACAAAATGCATAATTAGAAAGGATTTTAGAAAACCATAAGTTGAGGTTGAAGGAAGTCTTAGGCTGTGATAGCCAAAGATTTTGAAATGATGTTTAAAAGGATGATATGCTGGAAAATATGTGTAAAAACCAATAAAATTTATATATATATAAAAGAATAACACGGCTTAAGGCAAATACTTGGTCTATAGTTATCTTCCCTCTTTGTCTGTCCATTTCTCTGTAATAATTTGGTGCTATTAGCCACATTTATCAGGCTAATAGATTTTTTTTACTAATGGGGGCGAAGCTAAATGTAAATTGAAAATGCTATCATTATTCTTTGGTGACAGATAATTAGTAAATTCACTCATACATAAACAGAAAAGAGAACTTACTGGAAAAATCTGAGCTCATCAAGGCAGAAGGCTGAGTTTCCTTTTAATTCAAATGAAATACAGAAAGCTCACCTTTCAATGTTTCACTCTCTCTGATAAGGAATGACCCAGGAGCATTCCCAGGTGCTAGAAGCTGCCTTTCTGCATCTTTCCTGGTTATGTCTTTAAAGAACCATCTGTAAAGTATCATGGGGGGAAAGGTTACACCTTCTTTGTCTTTCTCAAGTGCACAGCGCAAAGTAGAAAATCAAGTATTTATAATATATGAACCTACTCTTCTGTTTCTAAGGTGTTAACTTTTGCGACATAGTTGCTTGGGATAAAGCCTTCTCTCTTGGTCAAAAGGGACTTGGCTCTCCACCATTCTCCATGTCTAAGAAAAAGAAAAGAATCTTTTGTAAAGAGGTACTGATCATCTTCAGTGCCATCCAAAAAGGCTTAGACTTCACCGGAGGGAGAAATATGTTGCTTTCCACCAGACATTTCTGGAATCAACTCCTCCAAGAACATGCCCATATTGCTGAAGGCTGCAAGTTGAATTCTAGATCATGCAATTATAAAAATAAATTTCCGATGATTCAGAGCAGAGAAATACAAGGAGACTCAGCCCATTCTGCTGTGCATCAACTTGTCCGCATTTCAATTAGTATTTTCTGGAGAGGCAGTTATATTAGTCTATTGGAGCAAAAACTAACACAAGTCTTAAGATAGGGTGCCACAAAACTCTCCGCTGCTAGTCAGACTAACCCCAGTAAGTAGTTTGACATTTTTATCCAGGCATGCATTTGGGGTTTGGGACAAACATGGAACTTCAAAATAGAAAGCTTGTGTACATATGTATAAGTAACTAGCATAATGCTAGTTATTAGGTGGCAACACACACATAAACGTAATCTAGGAGCAACAAACAGAGCGGTGACTATTTCGATACTTACTCCTCCAGAATTTTCATTTTTTCTCCTTTTTTGAAGGACAGGTCATCTTCATGAATGCCATCATAAGGATACAAGGCTACCACAAGGTCCTGATGTTCCTTTTCCTCTGCTACTACAGAAATTCAAGCAAGATATTCTTACTCATTTTTCAAGTCTATCAAAACAGCAACTTGTAGTAATAACCAACTGCCTTTTAGAAACATACCTTTTATAAACCTCTGACCTGGCAGAAGGATCTCATCAGTTACCTTGAAAAACAACAAGAAGAAGAGTTTAAAAATTGTTTTATAACACTATCATATTTATATAAATGCACACTTATAAAATTAGAACATGTTTAAAACATAACTATACTATTTTTTTAATGATGACTCACTCTGTTATCTCTGGCAGCTTTTAGATATAATTTATAGCATCTACACTGAGATTCTTAGAAGACAAAGTATAATGGTTTACACGCCTTTAGCAGTCAACACCTTTGCAGCTTACAGGAGAAGCAGCACATGTTCTGAAATACAGCTAATTGGGAAACTGCTCTATGTTTATCGAGGGACAAGTGCTTTATTAATATGCCTAATCCAGAGTTGCTTCTTGAAAGGGGTGACTTGCAGCCTGATCCTATTTGTGCTTAGAATCAAGTTCCACTGTGCTGAATGGGACTCCCTTGCAGACAGCTGCTCACAGGATTCTAGATTGTCTGAAACCAGCCTTTGGGCAACCTAGCAGCAGTTAGACCATTAACTGTTGAAAAAGACTTTTTGCAAGCATGGAACAAAAACTGAATACAGTGTTGCCCCGCAAGACAAATGCCTCGCAAGACGGAAAACCCGCTAGATGAAAGGGTTTTCCGTTTTGGAGGTGCTTCGCAAAACAAATTTCCTATGGGCTTGCTTCGCAAGACAAAAATGTCTTGCGAGTTCCTGCGGGTTTTTTCCCCTCCCCCCCTTTTCCCAAGCCGCTAAGCCGCTTATATCAGCTGATCCTAAGCCGCTAAGCCGCTTAACAGCTGATCCGCTAAGCCGCTTATCAGCTGATCCGCTAAACCCGCTAAGCCGCTAATAGCGCTAATCCGCTAAGGGACTTGCTTCGCAAGACGGAAAAAACCGCAAGACGAAGAGACTCGCGGAATGGATTCTTTTCGTCTTGCGAGGCACCACTGTACAGTGGTACCTCTAGTTACGAACTTAATTCGTTTCAGAGGTCTGTTCTTAACCTGAAACTGTTCTTAACTAGAGGTGTGCTTTCGCTAATGGGGCCACTTGCTGCTGTTGCGCAACCGGCACACAATTTCCGTTCTCATCCTGGGGCAAAGTTCTCAACTCGAGGTAACTCTTCCAGGTTAGCGGAGTTTGTAACCTGAGGCGTTTGTAACTCAAGGTAACACTGTATTTTGAAAGTATGCTGATGCTTAATAAATGCTTGAGAGGCTTTAAAAAAAAAACAGCTACACAAAACTGCTTTTACTTTTAAAACAACCCTCTTCATAAATTTAAGATAGAAAATTGCTAGTTAATTTTCCAATGGTCTACAAAAAGTGGTGGATAAATTTCTGATGGGCCTTCTGCTAGGTCAGTGATGCTGTGGGCTTACCTAGCAGAGGGCTGCAGTAGTGCTCCAATAAGAACTTGGCACTGGGTCAGGGGGAACCACTGTTTAAATTTCCTAAAATGACCCTGATGTACCATCATTCTGGAGAACAGTGGGAAATTAAAAGGGACAAGGTCCTCAGATAAGCTGCCCAGTGTTCACTGGAAAGCACTAACACTTTTATTTAAATAATAATAATAAAATTGTCCAGTAGCAGCTTATAGACCAACTAAGTTTGTTCTGGTATAAGCTTTCGTGTGCATGCACACTTCTTCAGATACACAGTGTGCATGCACACAAAAGCTTATACCAGAACAAACTTAGTTGGTCTATAAGGTGCTACTAGACAATTTGTTATTTTTATATTTTTATTTTGACTGCGTCAGACCAACACAGCTACCTACTTTTATTTAATTATTTTTTTAAGGAAGAGACCAGGGCAGGTGTCAACAGTGAGTCCAGCCATGGAAGTGGGGCTCCAATAGCTGCCTAAAGATACCATGCACTGACTCCAGGCCTGTCAGGAAGAAAAATCCTCTGTTAATGTCAGTGGATCTATGGTTGTAACTCCATCACTCAAGATTCAGTTTATAGTCAGATGTATATGAGCAGCTATAGCATGTCCTTGGAGCACAGCTTGCTCACAGAGATGTAACTGTGAAGCAAGATGCATATAGATCCAGTCACATAGAATCCTGTGCCTCTGGCAACTGGAAAAAAAATGTTCCTGCTATTTCAGAAAAATGTACCAGGCGCTCATACTTGTATGTTTTAGTATTTCTCCATGTGATTATGGGTGTGCACAAAATCTTCTTAACAGACACAGAGCCTCTTTTATAGACACAAGTTCTCTGGGCTCATAAAGCACAATGTGCCTTTGAAACAGTGATGCCTTGGAAGCATTTAAGATATGTTGTTCAATCATTTTTGCGACTTTCTTTAAAAAGGAGTAGGCAGCATGGCACTCAAGTGATGCTGCTGGGTTACAGCTCCCATCATCCCTGTCCATTCATCATGCTAGCTGCGATTGATGGCAGTTAAATTCCAAAACAACTGGAAGGGACCACACTGGCTCCCTATGGCATACATCAAGGGGAAGAGGGTCTCAAAGCAGTTTTGGGTGTTAGTTTCTGTGCTGCAGCCATCTCTGCTATTCTTCTTTATTAAAACTTGTTTGTTTGTTTGTTTGTTTGTTTGTTTGTTTAAAGAACAACCCCTCAGTGCATCTCCATCTCTGCTTTGTTCACACCTATGCCATTGTTTAAAACATATATTTTTTCCTTTCAGTGTTATTCCCTTCTCACTGTACTCAATGTCTCTATCTTCCATTCCTCATCTGAGAGAGATAAAGGGTGATGAACCCTCAAATACTCCATAGTACACAATGTATAATACTTCTGGTACTCTGTGTTGCCTTAACTTTCAGATTAAACTGCAGTAATTTAGAATATGTATCTTATTAACAAGCAAACATCTATATATTTTAAACATCCATCAACTGAACTGAACTTTCTATAACTGAACAAGCTAACTGACAGGCTTGTTCTTAAGATTCTCGTTATCTTACAGATACAGTAACTTATACCATCATGGAGTGTGTGCGCAAAGGGGGTTGTAGAATAGGAGAGAGGATGAAATGTGGAAATGGTGGTTTGTGTGCAAGGGACAGTTGAAGAAAGAGAGGGAGGAGGAGGAGGCAAGGAAAAGGGGAGTGTAGGCGAGAATGGTGTTTGTGTACAAAGTTGGCTGAAGAATATGATAGAAAGGAGAAAATGTGGGGCATGATTTGTGTACAAGGGAGAGTTGAGAAAAGGAAAGGGGAGAGGAAAAAAGGCAGTTGCAAAAAAGGGCATATGAGGCATGGGAATGGGGTTAAAGATGAAAGCAGGGGCATGAAAGGGTTTGCAGAAAGGTGGTTAGATGGTGCAGTATGTAGATGTAATATGTGGGAGGAGGAAGACATAGGAGGTTACCATGGGGGTGCTTTGTGTACAACAGGAGATGCCTAAAAGAAGTGGAGAGGGATTTACATGAGCATGAAGATGAAAATAGGGAGTTGTACAATGGAAGTGGCTTCAGAAATGAGGTTGCGAAGGTGGAAAGCAAGCTTGCATAGGGTGGGAAGGGGAAGCTCTGTGGGGTTAATGTGGGGGAAAACGGCAGGAGGCTGGCGAATGGTGCGAGCAGTGAGGCAGTCCCTAGTTTTAAATAAAAATTTAAATTATGCCAGTCGTGCTGTGATCTCACTCTTGGGAATTCTTCCCTGAAACTAATCTACTTACTGGCCTTTGCTGTTTATTGGACGTTGGATCTCTCACATAAATAGTTCGTTCAGATTTACGTACTGGTTCAGTCTTCACATCTCCCTGCAGATTGTCTTTTCGTTTGGATTTTATACATCCCATATTTTCCTGTTGGAATAAATAAGAATTAAGCAAAAATCTATGTTGTCTAGGTTATGTAGCAAAAATCTTCCAAGGCCTTTCTCTCAATCTCTCTTCTATCAGGGCTGCAGCGATTATCTAGAAAGGATGGGGATTTCTTCTGTTCCTTGGTTCCGGAATCTGCTCCCCAAACAAGTTCACTATGTTGTAGTGGCGGGCAAGGAACGCTTTCATTTGCTGGACCATTTAAACTGATCTGGTATGAACAAATCTTACATTTGTTTAATGAGTTTATCTGCCACTTTGTTTCTTTGTTTAAAAGCATTTCTTAAACCAGCAGTGTTTAAAAACCTTGATGCAGTATATTATGCCATTTTGTTTTTCGTTGTATTGGTCTTATGTTCTATGTCGTCTTCATCATATCAGATTTGAGGGCAGCACAAGATAGGATGAATACATAAAATTGTTCCCACACTAAGATATATTGCACAACTTCTAGAAATTGGGCGTACATATCTTCAGATTGTTGATTTTGACCAACTGGATTTAAAGAGGAGGATAAAGGACTGAACTTAAACAATTCTTACCATGAGCCAAGTTTCTCTCTGTGTGTGTATGGATGTATATAGATAAGTGCATATTTACCTAAGATAGGATTGTATTCCTTCACAAGAAAAAGAAAAGCAATATATTTTAATGTTGTTTTTAAAGCAAAGAAATGATTTTAGAAAGAAAGACTTCTGCAAGGATTTCGCTTTATTTTATTTTTTTTAAAAAAGGCTAAAATGCTGACTCATCTTGGACAGTTCAGACATAAATACAAACTGAGCTATTAATGGCCTTATCTCTAACACAATAAGTGTTTCCTATTTCCTCTGACATGCTGGTTTATCTACAAATTACAGGGGGGGAACCTTCCTATGCACTGGCTGACAATTTTTCTAGGCCATTTTGCAGTAAAGTCTATTAAAATTCTCAAATGAGGACATGATACAGCTAGGGTTATTTCTGCTGTGTAACATTTATTTCTGCCAGGTACAAAGTTTGCCAGAGAAATTATATTCCAATGCTGATCTGGAATGAACCAAGTTGGCAAAACTTGGTGGTAAGCAACAGTACACCAGTTTCTTTTTTTAAAAACCCATATTTTTCATTAAAGATTTATTGGTCTACAAAAGTATGTGCAATGTCTCTTTTTTCAGGTTACATTTTCTACAGATCAGTTTCATTTGTTGAGACATTAGTGTTGCCTTAGGAAGAAAAGGGCGAAAGAGGTGGAGGGGGGCATGGTGATTGGGGGTGGGGTCGGGTGGGGATGTTTCTATTCTACTTAATGTTTGTGTGGGGTTTTGTGTCAGCATCGCTTGTGCGGGTTCTCTTTGTGCGGGAGTGAGAGAGGTTGGGGTTGCCCTAGGGTGTGGTTGTTTGTTTGTGATTGGCTGTGGTGACAGTGCACCAGTTTCCAGCACAGAGTTTATTTGCTCACAAAATTTGCTTATTCTTACATAAATGAGCCCCACCAATGAAATTCAAGGAGGAAATACCGTATTTTTCACTTTGTAAGACGCACCAGACCACAAGACGCACCTAGTTTTTGGAAGAGGAAAACAATAAAAAAAAATATTCTGAATCTCAGAAGCCAGAACAGCAAGAGGGATCACTGCGCAGTGAAAGCAGCCATCCTTCTTGCTGTTCTGGCTTCTGGGATAGCTGCGCAGCCTGCATTCACTCCATAAGACGCACACACATTTCCCCTTACTTTTTAGGAGGGAAAATGTGAGTCTTATAGAGCAAAAAATACGGTACTTCAAATCTGAAGCAGCTGTAGGAGAAAGCTGAAGACTTGGAAGTTGTAAGCAGGAGGCTACACATGGAGTAACCAAAATTAATTATCCACCCCAAATTAAGCTCAAAGCTGTATTTCCATTTTCACTCACCCCTCAAGACTTTTACAACTGGAAGACTTTGAGGCATCTACATCATGGAGTGCTTTGTCTCCCTTTTCGTATGAAGAAGAGTTCTATAAACTAAAAAGCTCACACACTAATTTGTGAAATTTTAGTTGGTTGCACTAAAAAGTACTCCCCTTTTGTCAATGGGTAGGAGCCAATGTGTCAGAACCAAGACTACAGACGTCTGAGAGAACGATGCTTTCAATGGCATTCCCATGTTGAATTATCCCCCTTTTTCTTGCAATGTACAGAAAAATGTATTGTAAGCCCCAAAAGTAATATAAATATATTCTCATTAATTTCACTTACCCTGGGCAGTGACATTTTTATTTAATAATGAGAATATATTTATATTACTTTTGGGGCTTACAATACATTTTTTTTTTTACTGCTCACCTAAAAACCAGTAGGGATGGGGCTAATGAAATCAGTAACCAGGGACTGCTGCAGAGAAGGACCTGCCTCATGTTCCCACCAACCAAACATATTTAGCTAAAAAGCAGGTCTCTGAATATTAATATAGCCTACAAGCAACCCATAAAGGGAGTAAGTAGTCTTTCAGATATCCTGTCAAAATCACAAGAATCCCACTGAATCTTTCACTGATCTGTATGCAGCTGTAAAAATGACCACTTCCTAATCCTCAGTTTCAGAGACAAGTGTGAATTTGTAACATCAATAATTTCTGTTCCTCTTCTCTTGTAGTTTCTTAGGGGGTGGAAGCCATTAAATACAACTTAATGAAGTGTGGAGGATGGAAAAATACTCAGTATATAAGTGTGATGATTTCACATTGGAGTTTGCACTAATAAGGAAGGGTCGTCATTTACTGTTCATTTTTAACAGATCATTGGACTGAACAATTCTGTGAAAAGGGGAATCTGTTGGGGGTTTTTTTAAGTGAAACAGAAAGTGGAATAGGAAAAATATTTCAACCATGATCCAGAAATAGATGTTTCAGGAGTCTGTCACGTCTATATGCGTAATTAAATGATATAATTCCTGTGCTAAGCCACAAAGTGGTAGGTCAACACGGCAAGTGTTCTCTCATCAGATACTGAACAGGCTTATGCTGTAGGTTATGTTATCACCAAAGTTGATCATGCATTTCATAAGAAGACAAGAAGCTGCCTTATAGCAAGTCAAGCTGTAGGACCAGGTACTGAGACCACTGGTGACTAGCCACGGTTCTCCAGGATTTCAGACAGGAGTCCTTTACCAGCCCATTAATACTGTAGCCCATTAATACTACTGTAGTTTGAGTTTCACAACTTGAAAAGGCATCTGACGTTTTTTGTCTGGATGGAAGATGGTGGGGGAATAGGCTCTAAAGGCCTGAGGCTCCTAAAAGCTGTATACTTCCCTATTTCAAGAACTAACATTTTTTGTGTCATTTCCCTTTATGACTGACTCCCTTCCCTAAAGGCATAGTTAGCGAGCACTAATTATCCTGTTGCAATAGCAAAGATTGCAACAAATGCATGGTGTACTTGCATGCACCACTTAACTGCCTGCGTAACCAATTGACCCTCTCAGCAATACACTTCAGCTTATCTGATCTCCTAGCCCAGGGCAAGGGGAGTAATTTGCCCCTGTTTCTTAAAGCCAACAGATCTGTCATCACTCTGCTTCTTTTTTCCAGTGGAGGAATACAGTACGGTGTACTCTGTGTTCAAGTGGGGGTGGGGGTATGAAGCTATCTTTGCACATATGGGCCCCTCCAGCCTGGTGGGTTTTTTGTGAGTGTATTCTGTAATATGTCATTGAAGTAATAATACAGTAGTGCACTAGGGGTGAATTTATACCAGATGCTCCACACATAATTCTGCTTTATTAAGTGTTCTAAGGTGCTTTCTCAATACTACATAACAGCTGTCTGGAGGGGCACCTTAGTGCTATACCACAACAAAATATGGACAAAAACAACCCCCCGAAACATTTGTGGTATAGAAAAGCAACTGGATTTCGGCAGGAAGCTATGAGGCATGCACTGTTTGGAGATGAAGAAGTGTGACTTCTCAAAGTGGTTGCAGGGGCCAGTGTTCAAAACTCCCATTGTTCTAGGCGCATTTTAATTAGCACAAGCAATTTATGAACTCTGGGCACAGCACTGCACCAAAGATTTCAGATTTAAACTGCAGAGTGGAAGGAAAGGAGGACCTTATTCTGCCCCCACTTCCATCTACTCTCTGAAGACTGAAGAAGAGACCTTCTTAAGAATATGGGGGGGAGGGGAAGGACTAGACCATGTAAAAAATGAACATAATATTTTAACCACAGTTCATATACTTTCAGCTTTGTATTCTTGTTATAAAAAAGCATGCCTAGACATTCCATTGTTGCGCCCATAACCTAGGTTTAATGTGCCATTTAGCTCCTAGCTTTCATACCTCAGTTTCTAACACTGGAAGAGGCAAACAGTATTGAAAGCAGGAACATCTAATCACCACATTACGATCATGAGCACAAATCATCATGAATGCACAATAAAGAAGACACCTGAATGGGCCCTATCCTCGCAGAACACTCAGCAAAGCTCAACAAATAGGTGCTATACAATGTAGTTCAGGGAAGGGAAATAAAATAAGGCTTAAGAAGAAAACTATTGGTGGACAAGAAACTGACACCTTCTGTCTGGAGGATTCAGGCTAAGGCAGGCCTGATGAAAGAACCCACTCTCATTCAGGTTATTTATTTTGTCAGGAAGTTAGTGTGTGAAACAAACTATGTATCTGAGTAATATGCTAATAATAATAATAAGGCAACTTGTTTTTCTTCTTAGTGCTTTCCTATTTAAAACCATCACTTGGAGGGGAAGGGCTTGCAAGTGTTGCATGCATGACAGTTGAGTAAAAGTGATAGACTTGGTCAACCAGGGCCGGTCCACACATCAGGTGAGGCAAGCGCCTCAGGTGGCAGAATCCATAGGGGCCACAGATCACAATGCAGCCTGTCCTTGTTCCTGATGTAGATCTTCACTCACCCCTTATTCCTTGGTGGGGAGGGGGGACACCATTTTGTGGTTTGCCTCGGGTACCAAAATGTTTTGGGCCAGCCCTGTGGTCAACTGTGAGAAGTGCCACTCTCTGGTGCTCCTTGTTTAATTCTTCTCAGGTAGCCTTATAGGTGGGAAGCCTGGGTTAAAAGAGGTGCCTGCTCACTTAGTTGTTCATGTTTTTGTAAATGCTTTCCCACTCTTCCCAGAAATATTTCTTGTGAGCTGCTTATTGCAAAGAAAGGGGGAGGCCTTTGAATATCATAGTGTACTTTCTGTTCTTGTACTTGTACAGGAGTGAAGTGAAAGTTGCTAAAGACTGGAATCTGCAAATGCAGCAAAAGAAACAGATGAGAAACAACTGCATGTGCTGGGTGTGTGCATGGGAGCAACAGGAAGAAAGAGAAAGAGGCAGCAGGCAATGGGGCAAGAGGCTGCTCATGAGACTGTTCATTATTCATTAAATGGAAGTCACAACTAGACATGATGGAGTCTGTCATTCACATGTCTGTCCCACCCATTACATCCCAGCAGTTGGTTGCTCCCCACACTTCTCTTTCGTCCTGCCTTCAACACTGGACCGGAGTCAGATGTAGATAAAAGTGCATTAATCAAATGATGGAGGGGGCCAGGCGCCAATACAGCTTGTTCCTCCCTCCTTTTCTTTAACCTGCTTGGCTGAAGAGCATGTGGCTGCCCTCACACAGTGGTATACAAATATTTTAATAAATATTGTTCATTCAGTTTCTACCGTTTTCTAAACCCTTTGCTCACTAGCATCACACATCAAGCCAGATGAGAGCCAAAGAGGTTTACGTGCTTCTAAGTTCAACTGTAGGCAACCAATGTACATTGGAGGTACGCAAGTAAGTAGCATCATAGGAGATTCACATGTCTGTCTGGGGCAATACCAGATACGCCTGTGGAAACTGTTAGCTACTTCCTGTCTATCTATAGTTGGATGACTTTTGAGCGTTGCAATAAACTGTCAATGTCCATGGGGACAACTTCCTGGGACATTCAACAATGAAATAGAGCAGGGGTCAGCAAACCTTTTCAGCAGGGGGCCGGTCCACTGTCCCTCAGACCTTGGAGGGGTGGACTATATTTTGGGGAAGAAGAAAAAAGAACGAATTCCTACGCCTCACAAATAACCGAGAGATACATTTTAAATAAAAGGACACATTCCACTCATGTAAAAACATGCTGATTACCGGATCATCCGCAGGCCGGATTTAGAAGGCGATTGGACTGGATCTGGCCCCCAGGCCTTAGTTTGGTATGAAATAGAGTAATGTAAGGCTGACTTCATGTTCTCTATTACTTAAAGCCTGCATACTTTTTAAACCAATTTAAATTGGTCACAACTGCAGTTACTGCTTTACCAATTCTGCATCCATTAGCTTGGTTGAGCTCAAAATATAGATTTTTTCACTTCCTCCTTCCCGTTCATGGAAAGAACTTTCACTCCTCATCTGAATCTCCAGCATCTCTCAACCTATGCTTCCCACCTTCGTTTTGCAAATAAATCATTTAAACAGAAAGTCTGAGGTGGAAGAGACTTAGCAAAAAGGCATCTCTTGTAACCTGCAGTTATCAGAGATGAAAATGTATTCGTCTAGGCTCTATATATTGCTAAACTCTATTCAATGGCAACAATTTATTGTTGCATTTCTCTAAAACAAATGTTTTAGCGAAATGCAACAACATAACGTTGTTATGGGAAACATGACATGACATCCGAATGTCTGCACACAGTAATAAATCTCAGCGACTAAGAGAAGGCAGGAAGAAAAAAGTACAATCTTGTCAAGGGCTGATATAGATTGATCAAGAAACTTCTCAAAGGCAGACTGAGATTCATGGGGGGGGGGAGGCTAATTCCATGTTATAAAAAGGATGAAAAACAAAACTGCCCAAGGCCTTTCCATAAACATGTAGTGTGACTACACGTGGAATACGAATGACAACTCTGGATAATGTAGAACTAGAAAACGTGAATAAAAAGGCAACCCAAATGATCAGGGGGCTGGGGCAAGTCATCCTACAGGTTCATCCTCATTGTTTTGGGCTTTTTAATTTTTTTGGGGGGGGCAGAGTAAAAAGGGACGTGGTACAGGTGAACATAATTATGGATGGTATGGATAAAATGTGGTAAGTCTCTATGAGGCACAGGATGATGGAACAGATGGGCTTTGGGTGTGATCCTGTAGAACTCTTCTTAAATTCTTATGGGATTAATAGTCACACAGGAGGGACTATAGCTCAGCACTAGAAGCGTTTAGGTTCAGTTGCCAATATCTCAATTTAAAAATACATATATTGGGTACCAAGCCTGGGGGAAAATAGAATAACATAATAGAGGTAAAGTAAGCCCAAGGCAGAGGAGACTTGTGTTCGACTGAAGCTCCTACCCAGTATAAGATTCTTATGTGCTAAGAAAACATTGATGTGCTACCTTCTGTATATCTACAAAGCTATAGGTTCATAAGTATGAGAAGCTGCGTGCCCAAAAGTTACATGTGAACGTAGATTCCATTCAGAAGATCCAATCAATGCACACCTTCCATATGTTTTATTGTACACAGACTAGAAGTCTACACACCTCTTATTTAACTCAGAGAGCTTTCCAAGCTCAACATTTACTCTCTTTTAAAATGTTGTCTAAGTTGCATAGAACCAGAGGGACTTAGGTGTAGTGGTAGTCTGGGAGAGATTTTCTGAATCCAGACTCTGCAGGCAAAACCAGAATGCTTAACAAACTTCAGTTCCCATGTGGAAGCCACAGATTCCCCATCTCTGAAACAGGTAGTGGAGTCAGGTGGTTTGGAGTCACGCTTTGAGGCCTGTCATTGGAGGTGGGGGGAGCCAAGATATTTGCCTGGTAGCAGAGAATTCTGAATTGGATATCTGCATAAGAGCAGGATTGATGGATGTGAAGTGTATACGATACACAGCCTAAAACATAAAGATTATTTTAGGGGGGCAGGCTTTTTGTATTTGGAGGGGCAGCACCAAGTTGTCTGCAATTCAATTAGTTAAGTATTTTTATTTATTTATTTGATGGGGGGGATGCTACACCCATGAAATAGCATCTTTAACTACTGTCACAGATTTGACATTTACAAAAACGTAACATACTAATACATTAAATCTTCAGATCACCAGAGATGTACATTATGAAAGCTATCAAAGCTTTACTAGAGTAACAGAGCTACTGTGTGAACACACACACACACACACACCTTAGCACCCTATGTATCATAGTATCTTTCACTTTTCTTTTAGAATATTCTAAAGGGGTGGGAAACTCCAGTCTGCAGACCAAATTTAGCCCAGCATGGGTCCCAGTTTGGACATGGGTGACTCAGCTGCACCAATGAGTTCCCCACAGTTGATCCCTGCAGAAAGCAGGCTTGAGTCACTGGCTATGAGCTAGTGCTGGATCAGCTGCACAACTGAATCCCTCTTGGGTAATTTCGTCAAGCAGCCAATCCCTGAATAAAACAGGATTGAAGTCACCTCCCTTGAGCTGATATGTGGTAGCTTACAAGCCCTGCCCCACCCGCACCTCAAATTTGAGCCACAATGGTTAGGGGCAGGGCTTTTTAAAGCCAGAACTCCGTTCCAGCATCTCTCAGGTGGGGGCCATTGCCATTATAAGAGAACAAGGTGAGTCCCGGCACGGCGTTTTCTAGAAAAATAGCACTGGGGAAATAAGAATTTGGTAATACCCAATTTCCCAACCCTATTTTAGACTCAAGTTTTAGAGAGCAGTCTTTTTCAATGACTACTAGCTATATCAGGTATGTTCTACCACCACTGTCAGATGCTTCTGAAGACCAGCTTCTGGATACCACAGAAAGGGAGAGTGTTCAGTGCCCAGGTCTCCTCCTTGCAAGTCCCCACAGGCATCTGGTTGGCCACTGAGAACAGGTTGCTGGACTAGATGGACCATTGGCCTGATCCAGCAGGCATTCCTATGTTCAACCTGGTGCCCTCCAAATGTTTTGAACTACTACTGGAGGATGGAGTCCAGAATGGCCGCAGGCTATTTTAAAGAATAATCTGTAATAGCTAGCATACATTGACAAAGCTGAAGTTGTTCAGAACACCATTCACAGAAGCATAGAGTTGGAAGGGACCCCAAGGGTCATCAAGTTCAATCCCCTGCAATGAAAGAATCTCAACTAAAGCATCCATGGCAGATGACCAACCAACTTCTGCTTTAAGATTTCCAATGAAGGAAAGCCCACCATCTTTCAAGAAAGTCCGTTCCATTGCTCTACATCAGCCTTCCCTACCTAATCTGGTGTCCCACTGGACGTTTGGACTCCAATTCCATAAGCCCCAGACACAAAAGTCAATGGTCAGGAATGATGCAAGTGATAATCCAGGAACATCAGGAGAACCACAGGTCCCCCACCCTTGCATGTAATTGTTGGTAAGGAAACACAGGTCTGGCAGTAGCACACAGCATCTTTAGGAAGCTACTGGGGTCCCCAGTATGATGATGCCTGCCTTCCCTCTCCCCACTTTCCATGAATATTGCACACTGGCAGTTGATGACCACCAATTTGCTTTTTCCAGTGTGCAAGCTATCATATCAATACATGACGTGGGGGTGGTGGGGAGTGGGGAAGAGTGTTGTACAAACTTTGAGCAGCAGAACAAACAACTCAAAACCTGTGGAAACAAAAACTAACAACACCCCCGCAAGACAGCAGCTTGTTAAAAACGTTGCATGCTGAGGACGTCTGCACATTAGCTATGCATGCATGCCACCAGTCAACAGCACCATAGCAGCACACCCATCTCTCACACAGCGCACAACTATGCTCCCAGAAATAAAGGTGAGCGTGTGTCCTTCTTTACAAGTGACAACCCTTTATCTGAAGGGCGGGCAAAAAACACAGCCCTCTATGCGAAGGACCAAGTCCAGTTTAAGAATAAAGAACATTAAGAAGGGAAAGCAGAATCCTTAATAATAATAATATTTTTTTTTATTAAAGATTTTCTTGGTTTACAAAAGTACATGTCTTGTCTCATTTTTCAGGTTGTACAGTTCAGGTTTTCTAAAGGTCAGTTACATTTGTTATGAGACATTAGTGTAGAGTACAGTATAAGGTCAAGTATAAGGTCAAGAAGAATGGGGGGAGGGGTGGTGGTGAAATTTATATTTCTTTACAGTGTGCGTGTAGGGTTTTGTGTTGGCGTCAACTGGATAGGTTCTCTGTCTCAGAATTCTCAAAGTTGACCTCCAACAGCACCTGGACTGAGCAGGCACAAAGGTCGCCTGGTTATAGCCGTCTCCGCTGTGTTGAGATCTATTTCTGTTAGCTAGTATTTCTAAGTTGCCACCCAACCAGGAACAGAAAACTCAGCTTCCTCCACCAGAGGCCCCAGCAGGCAGAAGGCATATACAGGTAGAACCCAGAAGCTTCTCAGGAAAAGGGTTCGATTCCTGTTTTGGTGCCAGTGATTCCACACAGTAAACACTAACAATACTAAATGGAACATGCTGGGTGCCTGTGGGAGGAGAACTAGCTTTTTGCAAAGTAAAGGGAAGGAAGCCATTTGTACAAGAATGAAGTCTTCACCAACATGGTTGCTGGAGACAGGAGAGAAAGGTAAGCAATGGGTAATAAGAGGTTTGGGCTCAATATGTACCCTATGGAGATAAACTTGTGGCCTCCACAATGCAAAACCTACTTTTTGGGGAACCTACTGGAAACAAGCTTGGAGTTGAAACCAGGCCTCCCACACTAGAGAACAATACCATAATCACAGTCACAGGAGCAGACCAGAGAATGAACTCTCATAGAGCCTCTCTGGGGGGCCAGGCCTACAACATAGCATCTCCCCCCCCCCACACACTTTATCCACTAGTGGTCAAATATAGGGATTCTAGTCACATCGGCCAGGATGGGGTGGTACTACTACCACTATGTGAAGTGGTAGCTTAATAGAAAATGTTTAGCTGACATGAAATCCCAGGGGAAAGGGGGATGGAGAGATATAAAAGGTGATGTGCAGGGAAGCTTTCATTTCGGGATCTCCATCGACTCCAGTGGGAAGGTTTAAGCTACAACATCTCTTGCTTGCTAGCTTTTAGGCACCAAGCAAAGCACATTCTGTTCCCTTGTACATTTAATAGATTTCTATGGATCAGAGATCCTTTTAATTGCCTTTAGTGCTGTCTCTATTAGGGCTTTTAATTGCCAACTACATTTTATCTATTTTTATGTGCTGTTTCATGTGTGTTGGTCATTGTATTTTAGTGCTTTGCAATGTAAGCTGTTTTGAGACTATCTGGAGAAAGGCAGGACAGACATCCTCTGAATAAAAATAGAAGTGCATGCATAATATCATGTTCTCATCAGAGTTAGGATCAGCTCGTAAGCATGCATGCAGCTCTAGCTAGTTTCCATTCCCAAACTGAAACAATCACCACTGAAAAGTGAAGAAAGAGAGTAAGGAGAGGAAGAGGAGTCATTATAGTGCTGCAGTCACCAACACAGTGACTGTATGCAGAACGGTTCCCTAGAGGACATCCCCTGGTGCATTATCATGAAAAGCACATTTCTTAAGTGTTCTGTCATCATCCTATGTAAAATAAAAATAAAAATAAAAATGAAGACCCATGACAACTGATGCCTTGCATCAACATTCCTACAGTTCTGGCAAGAACTGGATCTGTGATTTTATATATATATATATTTTAAAAAGCACCTGTACAGTCTGCCACTGTAAGCTTTAATTAAATGGCATTTATAAATATTTTTGGAACTGCGTGTTGCAAATTCAATAAATTTCATTATTAATTCTATTGATTCTGATTTAGACTCTCCCCACCTCACCCCTGCCTTGGAAAAGCAGAGCAGTGTTTTGTGTTTTCTCTTTCAATTTGTCTTTTTTTTGGGGAAACGATCCCCTGCGGAGGAGGAAGAGAAACCACTGGAGAACAGGGAGCTCATAGCACTCCCTCAAAATTCTTCAGCCTTCTAATGCCAACGTAGTTGAAAGAAATTCTTTTAAAAAAACAGACTTCCTGCATGAAATAATGAAACCTCAACAAAAGGAACTGTGGCACCATCTTTAGCAACCGGGTAGCGGAATGGTCCCTTCAACAGAACATGCACTCTACCAGATGATGATACAACTGACCAGATGTTTGAAGCAGTAGAATAAAATAATAATAATAATCTAATAATAAGAAGACTTTATAAGAAGACTTTAATAATAATAGGCATCTGGCTGGGTTGCCTCAGCCACTCTGTGGAATGGGATTAGAAGTGTCATCTGCTACATGTCTACTCAGAAGTAAGACACATTGAGTTCAGTGGGGTTTACTTCCACTTCAGTAGGTGTAAGATTGCAGTCTCAAAGTACTAGAGCATGGCAAGTACACAAATGGTACACCAATGGTAAACAGCTGCCTGGGTAAATGGAGGTCACCATGTTGGCTATACCTGTGTTATATATAAATATTGTTAAAAGCTGCTACACAGCTATTAAAAGCATGGAAACTTATTTTGTATCAAGTCCCATGAGCCAACGGTAGCCCTAATGTATGATAGCTTAAGGTTCTTTTGACAAAATAAGTTGACTCAACAGTGCTGCCATGCATTAAATAGTAGATACAGTGGTACCTCAGGTTACATATGCTTCAGGTTACAGACTCCGCTAACCCAGAAATAGTGCTTCAGGTTAAGAACTTTGCTTCAGGATGAGAACAGAAATCGTGCTCCAGCGGCACAGCAGCAGCAGCAGCAGCAGGAGGCCCCATTAGCTAAAGTGGTGCTTCAGGTTAAGAACAGTTTTAGGTTAAGAACGGACCTCCGGAACGAATTAAGTACTTAACCCAAGGTACCACTGTAGTCTGATGTTGTTAGTCCCAGCCAGCATGGCAATTCCATGATCAGGGATTATGGGAACTGTAGTTCAATCAGGTCCCAAGGACCACAGGCTCTCAATTCCTGGTTTAAAGTACTGTAAGATGCCTTGTCTTGTCTTGGGGTTTCTTTCCAAGCATGATGAAATCACCTTAGCTGTGACTGTACAAACCACGGCTGCACGGAAACCTCTCAAGTGTCAATCATTTGAAATTTGGAAACGAAAAATGTCCACAGAAATACCAAAAAAAGGGAAGTCACTGCAGTACAGCTGAGTAATTTGAAGCCAAAAGTTCACTGGCAGAAGCCCCTGAGGACTTATTTCACTTGCAAAGGTAACTAGAACCCATGTTCATTCCTCTAGTTCTACATGCAACCCTTTAAACAAGCATCGACTTTTATTTTGAGGAAGCACACTCACTTTCTATTTAGAAGTCCATTATGCATAACGTCTTAACTCTTTGCTGACTGAAAGAATCGCTCTTCTAAAGCACAGTGTGCTGCTAGTCATTATTTATCCCACAAAAACTGCCATGGAAAAAGAAAGCAATTAATTTTGACATAGGTGAAAAATAATCAGATCTATGAATATTTTGCTACATTTCTACGATGCCACAAAAGAGTATGTCATTTTAAGTACGTTGTCCCTTCTGGAGTGGAAAATCTTTTGACAATGTCTGTTCTTCTGGTGAAGTGTGTGGTCACTACCAGCTATGAATATGCAAAGCCTTTCTTTATTAAAATGTGAATAAAACTAACTTTTCACTCTGTGTCCAACAAAAGCAACACACGTTTGCCATCCCCTCCTTAAATTAACTCTGCATGATTCAAAACTTTATCAAAAGCAATGATCTATTTCTTCTTCAGTACTTTACTTCAAACCAGCATACAGTGGTACCTCAGGTTAAGTACTTAATTCATTCTGGAGGTCCGTTCTTAACCTGAAACTGTTCTTAACCTGAAGCACCACTTTAGCTACTAGGGCCTCCTGTTGCTGCCGCGCCACCAGAGCCTGATTTCTGTTCTCATCCTGAAGCAAAGTTCTTAACCTGAAGCACTATTTTTGGGTTAGCGGAGTCTGTAACCTGAAGCATATGTAACCTCAAGCGTATGTAACCTGAGGTACCACTGTACTACAGCAGCCACTGTAGCATGGAGGGCACCCCGTGGGGAGCTACAGCACAAGATGCTGCTTGGGCTTTTGGCACAATCTTTGTGTCCACTTTATCATTTTGTCTTCTATGGAGTGTGTGTACAGAGTCCCCATCTTGTCATGACTCTCCTTCAACCAGTAGTGGCTTGATGCCTCCTGTGACTGGTGAGGCAGGAGAATGGTAGGCAGAGGCAACTCATTCTAGTTTTCTCACCATCCTGCTTCCTTCCCAGCTGAGTTTTATAGGAGGAAAACTAAGACTAAGGAGGAAGAAGCTGATTATAAGTAGGTAGGTAAAGCCTGGCTGAGGGTGGTTGGTAAGACAGAGTCACATTTGCGCTAATAGACCAGCCTTCAACGTTTATTTCAGATCATTCTGCAAATACATTTACTAGATGTGACTCCCAAATTGTACAATAGTCATTGCATTTATATAGACAAGGACTAAACTACTTACTATTCAGAGAACAGTTTGTGGATACCTATGATGTAGCATTGTTGCAGCTAAGTATGTGTAGACCTGATCACTGATTGACTTTAATATCACAATGCTCTCTACTCTGGGGTAAACAAACAAAGCAAACACTTTAGTTTCCTGCCTTTGCTTCCCAAGGCACCAGTGCTTAATACATATATATATATTTGGTTGGTTCCCTTTTGCATGGCTACGAAGACAGGAAGCCATTTTTGCAGCTGTTCCGGTTTTGGAGAAAATACCAACTTTGTGAAATACCAATTGGGGAAGCTTAGAATAAAACAAATGAAAACTTTAATTTACCCAGCATTATATCTGTTTGCTTTAGGATTCCTTTTTATGTAATTGTTAACTTTAGTTCCACCCAGATTTCTAAATCTGACAAATTAATCATGAATGGTAACAAAACAAAACACTAGCACTTGTGGTGATTCATTGCAAGCTTTACTTTTACTAAACCTTTTGATTACTTAACAGAGCTTAACAAAAAAGAAAAGTCATCAGAGTGCCTGTGGGGAACAATAGATTATAATGCATCAATATCAGATGAGTTCCCAAAGTTTTTTTCCCTTAAGCAAACAAACTCCGATCGTAACAAGAAGGCAGGAAAATGTGAGCGGTACTTACAAAGGACTAAAACAACCAGTCAGATGACCTTAAGAATTCATCAGCACCACATGAGAGAATAGGCCGGATAAACGCCCCTTCCCGCAGGCTAAAGGAAAAGCGAGCCACTGCGAAAATAACGCTACTTCCTTTTAACTAAACTACTGTAACATGTTTTAATCTGGGGTCCAGATAGAAGCTCCTCTAGGGGTCAGGCGCGCGCACTGTCCAATTAGTACCACACTTCCTCTTTTTAAAAAATGTGCTCCGCATATGGTTCACAATGCAGAACTTTAATAATTTTCATTTTAATAAAAGAGAGCGCACAGAGGGAAGGAGCATTTATCAGATTTCAGGGCTTATTTGAGAAAAATAAAAGCTCCCTTGGTATATTACCGCAGCTGAATTATGCAAGGTGGTTATCTAAAAATGATACAAAAGCCCGAAAGGCTGCAGCTGAGAGAAAGGGATTTATCAAAGCCCTCCTCCCAGGAAACTTCACGGTTGATAGGAATCCCAATCTCCAGCAATGCTCTCTACTCACTGATCTCCACCCCCCGCGCCACTTCACAATAGAGAAATACTCCTGTAATCGAACTAAAAATCTATGGCCACGCCTTCTTTCCCCTTGTTCGGGACATACCTCGCGCAGCCTTTCTCCCCCCTCGAAAGAAAGGACCGTCTTTGCATGTGCGAAAGTTTTGTTTGGCTGGCAAAATGCAAGGCGAAGAGCTGCACCACTGTTCGCGCAGGTTTGGCCAAGCACGAGCCCAGGTGCTCCTACCCTGGGCGACATCAGTGTCGCTGCAACCCTATGCACGCTTACCTGCGAGTAAGTTCCACTGAACTCAATGGGGCTTACTCTTGAGTAGGCACGCCGCAGCCTTGCACTAAAGCAAGCCACAGATTTTTAGACCGGGGGCATCTACCTCACGGAGGAAATTCGGAGGAACCAACCAGCGAAGATTCAGCTTTCTCTCTGCAGGGCAGCAGGACTTTGCTACGTGGCTAAAAGCAGCAGCAGCAGCACCGACGCTATTAGCCCGAAGCGCGGCGGGGAAGCAGGATAAATGCTTCGGAAGCGGCGGGATAAGTTCAAATTGCCAGGCTTCGTCCTTCGGAAGCCAAGCCACCTTCCAGCCGCTCCTTCCCGCCACCCAACCGGGGCTTTGCCGAGAGAGTCAGGGGAGCCCACTTACTTTCCCCGGGGTCCCGAGCTTGGGAAGTCCACGCTCGCTGCTTCAGCCCAATGGCCCGGATAGAGCCCGAGCCCGGCGGGAGCGCCTCGCCGGCAGCCGCTCCGTTTTCTCGGCCACAGGGGAACTGAGAGCGCGCCCGAGGGGAACCAGCCAGCCGCCGCCGCCGCCTCCTCCTGCCCAGCGCCTGTCCTGCTCCCTCGCAGAGAGGAACTTGGGCGGCTTTCGCAGCCTGTCGGGGGCTGAGGCTTCGCCGCTCACTTCCTGGTCCCGGGAAATTTGCATAGCAGGTCGGGAAGGTGGCCGGCCGGCGAGGGGGAGGGAGCCGGGATGGCGGGGGGGGGGGGAAGCTTTCTTGGAAACCGAAAGGCGGGTCCCGGCAGGACGGCGACGCGGCGATCCAAGGGCAGGGGCAGTGCGGACACACCCGCTCCGAGAGCGGGAGAACTCGCTCGCTCTTGCTCTCGCAGCCGGGGCTCTTGAGGGCGCGGAGGGGGCGGAGGGGAGGGGACTCGGTCCGCGGCTCCGAGCTCGGTCATCCCAAGGAAAGCAGCTGCGCGCCTTCCTTGTGGGTGGGGAGTAATTATCCTGACCGAAGCAACCCGGTGCGTGAGGGGATAAAAATAGCTAAGCCAAGTGGACTCTGGTCCCAGCTCTGCCCCTTCACGAGCCTCCATCGGGGACTAGTCAGCCCCCAAGAAGCCTGCCCAAGTCTGGCTCGCCTGGTCCTGGGCAAATCAGGGCCTTCCGGCCTTTAGCCCCCTCTAGTGAAATGGGGAAAAGAAACCCTGGTTGCATAAGGAAGGCCTCTGAAGATCCATACTCTAGCCACCTGCTCCAGTGCTGCGTTACACCACCCCAGTCTCGGAGCCAGGAGAAATGCAAGGGGTTCTGGTGCTTCCCCAGGGTTCCGCTTCCTTAGGGCCAATGGAGATGGTGGTGTCTTTTGGAGATATGGTTTTATTTACACACATATACAACCTGAGCATATGGAGAAATGAGAGGCTGGCAGCATTGACACCCCAACAGATCTTGCTTCTCCTTTAGGTTTCCAGGGGAGCTCCCAAAGTCCAGCGCATGTTATGCTAGCAGCTTCTAGCATTCTGGACCCAACTGACTGTCACACACACTAGCCTATTGTTCTACATAGCAGCTAGGTGAGGCAGTGGGGGTAAGACCCTTCTGTCCCTTCTGTGGCACAGAGCAACTTTGGTTATGCTAAATTGTGGTATTTAAGCCATTGCCTTGACAAAGGAACTAGTTTGGCAAGCTTGCTCTTAAACATTCTACCCCCACAGATACAGAATCCGGAGAACTGGAAAGGGACCCAGGGTACCATCCAGACTGACACCTTCCAAACACATAACAGTTACTACACAGAATCAGCTCTGTGGCTGTATACACATCACCATTTATTTTGCATCCAGTGCACTCCCATTGCTAGTTTTTGAAGCCACATACACATGAGGTTAACCCAGAGCCGGCTCTGCCCTTAGGCTTACTGAGGCAGGTACCTCAGGCAGCAGAAGCCCCCAAAGCAGCAGCCCTATGGGTGCCTTTCCCCCGCCACAGAAGCAGAGCCAATATCAGCAAGACAGATTGTGTGTGATTTCAGCAAGATCTTACTCAAGATTAAAACCAGCAGCAGAGGTGACAAGGTAGGCAGAGAAGTGGCAATAGCAGGGCAAGGCAGCGCTTCCCATTTTGCCTCAAGTGGCAAAACGGGATGCGCCACCCCAGTTTAGCCATAATCTATATCGGTTCTGTAAGTTCTTGAGAAGTGCTGTCTATTGCATTTTTCATCAAAGCAGCTTTGCTTCAGCCGGAAAACAAGCCACATTCACTTTGCAGGGGTCAGCCAGTTGTGTACATTTGAGGCATCTGTTGCACATGTGCAAATGTCAGCTTTGTGGAGAGGTGTTCGGGGGTGTGTACATGGGAGGGAATCAAACAGGATAATACGCATTGGGTAAAGACACCCTCTTACCCGTCTCTGATGTGTACAGCAAGGGGCAAATGTGGCTTGAATCACAGCAGGAGGGGAAATACCTTCACTACGTTTTAAGCCACTAATGCGTACATAGCCTGATTCAGTTGTGCGCACTGCACGGCCTTGGATAGCTCTCAGCGTTTCAGCTTGTAAACCCTCTATCTATAAAATGAGGGAAACCAAGGCTTACCTTACAAGAAAGGCAAGCACAATAAGATTGTAAAGTTAAGAGTTGTGAAACCTCTGGTGGGGGAGCCTTTCTGTGGATGAATTGGCATGACTTCTGCTAATGGAAGTCTTGCTAATCTGAAGGCATTAACCGCTGTGTAGATACAGCTGAGTGGCCGTCATTTCAAGATAGAGAAACTGCTTCATGCAACATCTAGCTCATGTATGGCAAAAATGGTCACTAGGTGGGATGGCATTTCAAATGGATTAGACAAGAAGCAGAGTCTACTGAAAACCTTTCGTTATGATAAAAATGGAGCCTCCATGTCCAGGAACAGTGTACCCCTGATAATCACTTGTCAGGAACAAGCTCTCTCAGTTTTGCTGCTGCTTGTGAGCATCACAGAAGCATCTGTTTTCCAAGTATTGGAGGCTGTATACGTGAAACAGAACTTTGGCCTGCTCTTCTGATCCTGCAAAAGCTGTTCATGTTCTTCTTTCCTTTCCATATTAAACATGCCATGCAAATACCTTTATGGAAACAATGCACCAACAAGTGTCAGCTTGTCATGCATCCAGCACCAGCAGGAATATTTTCCCTCCTGGTATCCCATTTGTTCCCAGTTTTTTGCTGTATGAAAAGCCAGGAATCATTAACAAGGGTTTTGGATTGTCATTGTATTTGATTGATTGTGTGTGAGTTTTCATTTTGAACTACCCAGAGGACACTGTTGATCGAGAGGGATAAATAAGCCATAAATAAATAAATAAATAAATGTTACAGGTAGATAGCCGTGTTGGTCTGCTGTAGTCAAAACAAACAAACAAAAAAATTCCTTCCAGTAGCACCAACTAAGTTTAGTAGACTTAGTAGACCAACTAAGTTTGTTATTGGTATGAGCTTTCGTGTGCATGCACACTTCTTCAGATACACTGTATCTGAATAATTTTATTATTATTTTGTTTCAACAATAATATATACTCAGGGCTGCCTGGGAGTGGGCCTCAGCCAATAGAATGGCTGGGGCAGGTTCCACAGGAGGGAATGTATTGGGACACCCGATCTCAGTGATCATGGGCTGGAGGAGGAGTTACGCTAAGACCAGACCATATCATTACCAAGGAGGCAGGTTTAGTCGTTGTTTGAGGACTTTCCCTGTCCCCAGGTCTGGTCCTGACCGGAAGGATACTGGAATCAGCAAGGAAAGCCCACATGACCTGAAAGTGTTGCTGTGCAATGCCAGGTCAATGATGAATAAAACCACTGCCATACACGACTTGATTGTGGATGGAGGATTTGACCTGGCATGTGTGACAAGAGACCTGGTTGGATGAGGCAGATGGGCCTGTCCTTGCCGCTGCTTGCCCATCAGGTTCCTCTTACGCACAGCAACCCAGGTCATGTGGGCGGGGGGGGGGTGTTGCAGTGATTTTTAGGAAGTCATTAGTCTGCACCAGGCGTCCTATTGGGAAGACCAAGTTCTCTGAGTGCATGTTCTGGAAGTTGGGCAATAGGGGCAGTACAGGATTCCTATTGGTGTACCGACCTCCCCGCTGCACCAAGGATTCCCTGCCCGAGCTGCTTCAGGTCGTGGTGGATATGCTCCTGGAGACACCTAGCTTGGTTGTCCTGGGGGATTTTAACATCCATGCCGACACGACCTTACAAGGGGCCGCTCGGGACTTCGTGGAAAGCATGGCCTCCATGGGGCTGTCCCTGAATAAGTTTGGCCCAACTCATAGCCTCTACGGATGTTGGTGATCTGACATTAACTAAAAGTGAAACAAAAGAAGTGCCATGGTCAGATCACTTCCTGGTGCAACTGGACTTCTCCGCGACCCTTCCCCTCTGCAGGGAGGTGGGACCGATTCGGATGGTCCGCCCCCGCCACTTAATGGATCCAATTGGCTTCCAGAGAGTGGTAGGGGATGTTTTATCCCAAGCTGATGGCCTTTCAGCTGATTCCCTGGTGGCCTGCTGGAATGCGGAGTTAACCAGGGCTATTGACTATCTGGCTCTGAAGCGCCCTCTCCGATTGCATGGAGCCCGGAGCTGAGGGTGATGAAACAATCGTTGAGACGGCTAGAGCGCCGATGGTGGAAAACTCATTCTGAATCAGACTGGACACGGGCTAGAGCTCAACGTCGAGCCTACCAAGTGGCAATGGTGATGGCGAAGAGGGCCTTCTTTGCAGCCTCCATTGCATCTGCAGGAAACAGCAGCAGGAGACTTTTTCAGGTGGTTCACAATCTATCGGAACCACCTGCACCACCGGGGTCTGGTAGGGACCCCAAGATCTCCTGCAATGCTTTTGCAAAGTTTTTTGCAGATAAAGTCGCTCAGATTCAGAAGGAGGTAGACTCCACCGTGGGAGCAGGGCCAGGGCGGGAGAGTGCTAGAGTTCTGTCTAGTCCTGTTACATGGGATCAATTCCAATCTGTTACCTCCGAGGATATGGACAGGCTGCTTGTACAAGTGAAATCGACCACCTTGATCCTTACCCATCCTGGCTGATAAAAGCGAGCCGGGAAGGGCTGGGCGATGGGCTCTGCGGGGTGGTGAATGCTTCCCTCTGTGATATGACTTCAATAGGAAACAGCTAAATAAGAGAGTTTTCATTTATGCCTATTTACAATGGAATTCTATGCCTATTTAGAAGTAAGTTCTGCTGACCTGTGGGATTTTCTCTCTGATAAGTGGTTATAGATTGTAAGCCTTACAGGGCACTCCCATGCATATTTACTCTGAAATAATTCACATTGTGTCCCATGGTGCTTGTTCTTAAGTAATGTTGCATAATATTGCAGTCTAAAAAGGCAAACCTGTGCACATTACTTGAGAGTAAGTCCCAATGAATTCAAATAAAAATAAATTCCACTGAATTCAATGGAACTTGCTTATTTATTTATATTAGATTCTATTTATGAATCTCATCCCATAAGATATCTCAAATTGATTTGACTGTAAAAACATCAGCAATACAAAAAAATAATAATTTCACATAGAGAAACAACTTGCTTCTGAGTATGCATGCTTAGGGTTGTGCTGTGTACAGTAAGTCACAACTTAATGGTTAGGCTTTCAGATGAAAAGGTGAAGATGTTTCTCAGCTGTCCAAAACCCCTGTGAGTTACAGGAGCTTGCAGGTACCAGTAATTGGAGCCTATTTGCCTTACTAGCCATTGTGTGTTTGAGCGGTTGTCTTCGGCTGAGCTAATTTCACACATTATCTTTTTTCTGCTTGACTTGAAAATGCAAATATCCTCCAGCTATTCATGTATATATCACATGTATATACATATATCTGTATATATAATAACAGAGCCAGCAATGATTTATGAGTACATCTTACTGAATGTTTGTCAATGCACTTGTGCTTCATTAATGTCCCGCATCAGGGGTTCCCACTACAGGTGACTGGGGAGGGGGATAAAAAGAGTAGCAACAGGAAAAAAGAAACGAACAACAACAATTTTTAAATATCGCAAAATATGGCACTTCAGTTAGTATAACATTTGACTCCTTGACTAATATGCCCTACTATAGACATCAGCTGTAAGAATTTGGTGGGAAATACAAAAAAAGCTTTGGATATAGCTGTCCTGTGAAATGTTTATATTCAAATACATAATTTAGGTATGATTTCTGATAAGAATGCCTTTCAATGACAGAGTTAAAATGTTTGCTGTGGGCTAACCTTGTAAAGAAAAATAATAAAAACATGTCATAGATTTACTGTGCTAAGAGCAAAATGCATGGATCAGAGTACCGGTAGATGTTCAAATTCTTTAAGGCTGGGTGCCACTGACAATTGCCCAGGGTGATCAATGGGCAGAGCATTCATTTGAGGAAAAATGAAAACAAATGCACAGTAAACTGAAGTCTGGAAATAATGTGATTATAACTAACCATCTCCTAAGCCCTTTCCCACTCGGCTAATCCCCTCTTGCTCCCCACCCTGTTCCCTCTCCCTCCAACTATCAACTGACAGAATCCCCACACTGCCCAGGCTGTCATTTCCTCCCTCCTCCCTCCTGCCTTCCAAACACAAACTCCAAACATTTGTTCAAAACAGTTCTGTACTGCTTGTGAAGGATGCCATGGCAAACATCTAATTACATAGCCAACTCTCTAACTGACAAACAAAATAGCTATTCAGCTTTGGAATGCCTCAGATCAGGCTTTGATTACACAAGGATTACTATAGGATTATTATTATTATTATTATTATTATTATTATTATTATTATTACACCTTTTCCCTCTTATATGACTGGTGAACAGAAGGAGTCACTGCTGCCTGTAAGGTTGGGGTGCCCATTCTGGCTGTTGGACCAGATAGCTGGATCAGAAACTACAAAGTCACTGTGCTTTGTAGTGTTGCCCATCAGATCCAGCGAATGATTGGGCAGGAAACCTGCTACTCTTAGGCACTGAGCCTGACAAACTCCTAGGATGGAGCAGCCCATTGACTATCACCAAGCTCTTATTTGTGAAGCTGAATAGCAGATGGATGCACTGCTTAGAGTTCAGGTGAATCCAAAGAGAGTCTCCTTCTGTTATGGCTGTTCATTGTTCAGTCACGTTGGTGGAATGTATGTCGTAATCCATGCTACTGTGGAACTGGGCATGAAGCTGCCTAACACCAGGGCAGTGCATATGTCATTTTAGCTTGATGATGTCTTCTCTTCTCGGCAACAGTTCTCCAAGGGATTCGTACAAGGAACTTTCCCAGCCTGTGAGATATCAGGAACTGAACCTCGGACCCTCAGCTGCTTTACCATCAAGCTACAGGCTCACTCCAATAGTAATTCTGAATTCATTAATGCAGAATAAAGGAGTATAATCCAGGATATAATGTGGCAGACAGCAATCTTTCAACAGTGAAACTCTGTAAAGTACCCCTGTCCATAAAGGTGGACGCAACAAATGCAGGTTTAACCAGTTGCAGTATTTGCACAGCCAAAGATGCATGAATCTGGGTGCTTTAGTGATGTAGTTGATGCTGGAAAAAATGCTCTCCATATAGTCTGTCTCTGTCCAGCATGTTGCTAATTGTTTGGATTTGAGGCTGCTAGCCCTTCGTTTCTATAAGGAGGCCCTATTTCTGCCAGCTTTAGTTCCATCTGCAGCCTGCACCCCATTCCATATTCAAAGCATTCAGAGGCCCCTGGAACAGATTTTCAGGGGAATGCAATTGGAAGGGAGAGGTGAGAGAGCCCCATTCTGTGAATATGTTTTGTTCAGGGAAGGAAAGATGGGATCCAAAGTAATGTATGCAAGCAACAAATTGTGGGCTGGAGCATCAGTTCATTCTTTTCCCCTTCACCATCCTAGAACAAGAAGGGTAAAAGGCAGCCTTGAAATATTCCAGTTGTATACACAAATGCCCTCTCTTTGACCTAGAAAACCATGCTCTGTCCTGCAGGCATTATATCCTGTAGATTGGATCGCAGACTGGAATGTATGACATCACTTTGTACATGTAGTATGTAATGCAAATTTACACAGGAGCTTTCCTAAATGTTCAGAAGGCTTCACATGTATTATCTCAGTAATACAGCCAGGTAAGGCAGGCAGGTTGTAGAGACTAGACTAGTGTAGTCTCCATATTGTAGAAGGTCAGAAGGGTAAAGCTAGGAGACTATAGACCTGAACTTACAGTGAGTGCATAGCTGACCTGAGATTTAAACAAAGCACTTCCAATTTCTTGAACTACAACATTCTAAACACATTTTTTTCTGAAAGAGAGAGATAATATGATGGTTACGGTTTTAAAACATTTTAAAAATCAGGTTATTTTCAGCTTATAGAATCAAACTATACTCCATGAAGTCAACCTTAAATACTTTTCTCCTACGGAAGAAGGAAGTGCACTTTGTTTTTGTGAGCTGCGTTGCTATCAAGAGTCTTTTGTTCATAATCACACATTCCTGAACCGGTTACTTGAGGTGAATTCTATTATAAGGAAAGAAGCAAAGGACTGTTACAGTTAAGTAGACAACGGTAAGTGATGAAAGCATAATAGAAGATTACTATCACAGGAAGCAAAAGCAAACATTTGAAGCCAACTCACTAAGTAACCAAACAGCTTTTTAAAGCCTCTAATAAAAACCCCCACAACCAGCTCATACTGATTACAGTATTTTGAAGGAGCAGTAGTGTTGTTCAGAATCCTTTACAGAACTAATGTGAAAATAAAAAAATTCCTTCCAGTAGCACCTTAAAGACCAACTAAGTTAGTTCTTGGTATGAGCTAATGTGGTTAAGGAATGACTCAGGCAAAGTTAAGTATTTGTGAGTCCCAGCACTTTTACTGTAATAGGAAAATTCTGTGCTTAACCAACTCACACCCAAAATAAGTGAGTGTGTGAAAAAAAGAAATACAAATAAATTGGACTTTATTGTGCTTAATTTTGGAGGAATCATAACCTTACGCTAGTATTTTGTATTTTAAAACATGTTCATAAGGGAACTTCCTCTTTGATTCATTGAACACATTATAACTGCTCACCGTTCATATTTTTCCTGCTTCAAATGTCACCACAACTCTTCTGGTGAGGTTGCATGCACAGTATATACATAAAGTATCAAATGTGGTGTCAGTAATAATAATACAACAAAACAACACCACCACCACAAACTGGCTTATAAGTATAAAACCAAATTTACTAGAATAATAGCTAGAAAAGAGATAGACTTGTAACCATTCAAACAACAAACATACTAAGGTGCCATGTGCAAGACAAAGCCTGGAGATAATGTAAACATGGAGTGGATAGATGTACAACTGTATCTTAACAAGTTACATGTGCAGTAAACGTTATACAGACTGGATAAATTAATCGTTCAACAAGTAGCATAAGTCCAGTCAGAGAACGGCAACCCCGTGCCGCCACAATGGCAAGGGTAGCACACTGGAGAATGTGAAAAAGTTTTTCAAAGCTGTTTTTCAAAGACTGGACTGGATGAGATGTTCGTCAATAGGTCTTGAGTTGGAAACACAAAGCCGTATGCATGGATCAATCACGGGAAGGCAAATCAAAGCCACCACCCTGGTGAGAATAACACAAATTGGCAAAAGGAGACCTGTTCTCCGAATATATTACAGGTTTCGCTACACACTTCATCAGTCTGAAAAGCTGCATGATACAAAACAGCACTCCAATTACAATGTGTGGTACAATGTGTGGGCAATCTCCCAAGAAGCTCTCGTAGCCCATAAGTGGTACCTCAGGTTAAGAACTTAATTAGTTCTGGAGGTCCGTTCTTAACCTGAAACTGTTCTTAACCTGAGGTACCACTTTAGCTAATGGGGCCTCCCGCTGCCGCCAAACCGCCAGAGCGCAATTTCTGTTCTCATCCTGAAGCAAAGTTCTTAACCCGAGGTACTATTTCTCCGTTAGCGGAGTCTGTAACCTGAAGCGTCTGTAACCCGAGGTACCACTGTAGTTACAATGCACTCTTCCATAAACTACCCCCTCTAGTGGGAAGAGTTGCTTCCACATAGCAAAAGCAGCTGGAAAACCACTTAGGTTTTGCTTTCAGCCCCCCCACCCCCGCCATAGGACAAAAGGATAAACAGGTCTCAAAGATACCACAAATGATGGCGTGTTTGATTGTTAAATATGACCAATGTGTTTCAGCATAGAAAAACTGAAAAAACTCATTTTGTGTCTGTGTTTCCCCTAACAAATAAAATTATAAAGATACCACCCTTCAAAACCTATGTGCCCTCTCCCTCCTCCTACTCCCCATCTGATCATCTTGAATTTTTCTTTGATAAATTGAACGTTAAAGACAAAACTGTATAACAGTTGTAATGCTGAAAAGTTGCTAGATATCATTTCATCTGTAATTCTAATTCGATGGTGCAAAGTAATCTTGCAAATGACCCCACAGCTTTTGGTGTGAAATAGTTGTTTTCGACCACATCCTGGCCATTAACAGAAGAGGAATGAGCCAGATCCTGTGAACCTAGTACCGCAGGATGGAGCTCAAAGGCTGCCAACAGCACCATCAGCAAAGCACTGCCCTTTCAAATACCCGTCTTGTACAAAAATATAGAACTTCTAGACACAATTCACACAGCATGTACAGAAAAATGAGAAGGGCCAAGGAGGAAAATGCACTTTAATAGGTTGAGTTCTCACAGTAAGAGAGATGTATGTGGAAGAAGTAGAGTTTGGATTTGATATCCCGCTTTATCACTACCCGAAGGAGTCTCAAAGCGGCTAACATTCTCCTTTCCCTTCCTCCCCCACAACAAACACTCTGTGAGGTGAGTGGGGCTGAGAGACTTCAAAGAAGTGTGACTAACCCAAGGTCACCCAGCAGCTGCATGTGGAGGAGTGGGGAAGCAAACCCGGTTCACCACATTACAAGTCTACTGCTCTTAGCCACTACACTACACTGCAGCTCAGTGGGAGAGTCCACATTTCACATACAAAAAGTCCCAGGTTCAATCCATGATCTCTCCAGGCAGGGCTGGGGAAAGACACAGTCAGTGTTGACAATACTGCGCTCAGTGGATCTATTCTCTGACTCAGTATAAGGCATATGATGCTTTCACACTAATGAAACCCCCTCTCCACCTATATTCAAAATATTTAAATGCAATACCATAAAACTCAGAATCAAGCAAACAAATTAGACCACTTTCTGTTGTCATGACTTAGCAAGGCTGGCGTTTGGGCTAAGTTCCGTTTGTGGAACCTCCCAATGTATAGGACTCATACACACAGAGCATACACATGAAGCCTCCTTTGATGGAGACCCAGGTGTCATGCCCAGTCCTATTTGCTTTCCTTTCTGAATCTGGGAGAGTGGGCATATCATGACAAATTGTCAGCACAATCAGCTTTGACAATACTAAACACTTTGCTTAGAGGGTAGAAGATTAAAGTGCAATATTCTGGACCGGCTCATTTTTAAAACTATACTAAAACGTTTCTTTGGGGGGGGGGAGCTGTCCAAATGCAGACATAAATGTGAACATATTCTCCTTTCTTCCAGGGATGTGCTGAGAGTCTGAACTATGAAAGGTTCTCTCCTTCCTTCCCCTGCTTGTTTTCCATCCATGCTCATCAGATGGGAGAGCAAAGAAGTGAAAGAAAAAACTGGGCAGCAATATCAGGATATCCTGCTCTGTTTATCTAGCGAAGTCAGATACATGACTCATCAAACTGTTTGATAACCAGACCCTACTGGGTAGCTTTCTGCTCATTTAAAATTTCTCCCTCTCCCTCTCCCCCCCCCTCTCTGTGTGTGTGTTTAATACAACCTTCTGGAACAGAAGCAAGTCATGGGAAGGAGGAGCCAGAAGGGGCATCTCTTCCAGCTGCAGCCAGGTGGAATGGCTGCTGCCACATGACAATTGAGGGAGGAAAGGAGGAAGCTGATGGCCTGGAGCTGGTCTTCTAGCAGAGCAGATAGAGGCTCTGCTTCCCATCTCAAATATATCTCAAATATAGTTATCTTTATTTCTTGCAGTGCTAGATAACCATAAGAAGCTGTCGGAAGTGCTGCAGATTCTACTGCATTTAGGTACGCTTTCCATTAAGCCTGGAGAATTCACAACAGATTGTGATGATCACTTGTGCTTTGGCTGCTTTAGTTTAAGTGAGTTTTTCTAGGATCACGTGTGTGAGCACATAGCAGCTTGAGAAGAGCCTGCTGGCTCCGGCCAATGGTCCATCTAGTCCAGCATCCCATTTCTCACAGTGGCCAACCTATGGAAAGCCTAAAAGCAGGATCTGGGCACAACAGCACCCTCCCCACTTGTGATCCCCAGCATACTGCCTCTGACGGTGGAGGTAGAACGTAAGACACTGTGACTAGGAGCCATTAATAGTCTTACGCTTTCAGCTGCTCTACAAATAAGATGCCAGCCTAGCCTAGTTTTATTGCTGCTAATCATGACAAATGATTGAATGTTTTCAATAGAGCAATAAAAAGCAGCTGGATGCCTGACTCAATGCATTCTATGGTTCTAAGTTCAACTGCAAATCATAATCATCTAATGCAGCTCAGTAATTTAGCACTCGGCTGGTTACTTGTAACAATTCTCTTTTCACTGCCACAGAGAGAAGAGCGGCAGGAGCAGCTACCATAAATACTGTCTTACACAGGGCTGTGTGAGGAGAGCAGCTGTTTCTAAGTGCTATTGGTTCTTAGACTACAAGAGAGCATGAGACATGTAGGCAGCTTTCATAGATCCACCCTGAATTAAATGACAGCGGAATATGACAATTGGCTGCTCATTCTGTTCAGTTCAAAACTCTGTAACAAGGACTGCAACAAAATTTTGCAGAATGTCCTCCCTCCTAAAAGTTTAGGAATCTGGTCAGTCATTCCCCCCAATAAGAGTTCTACTCTTCTTTCTTCCCCTCCCCCTACTGGATTTTCCCTTTTCCAGCTACTTTCCCAGGCTACTGAGCATGCAGTTTTAATTGTTTCGGAGTTTGTCTTGCTCTTTTAGTAGCAGGTCACGTGATCCCCATGAACACTTGGGTACCTACCTCTCTCATTTCTCAGTGGCCCTGTTTTGGCTACAATCCTAGCAGCACTTGCCACCAGAGATCTCTATTAGGGACCAACAATTTTTGTTGATTTATTAACAAACAACACTCCCAGGAATCTTTCCATGTTAATGATGGTTCAGTTTCAATTTGCCCCCTGTCAGTTTTCATTAATTCTCTGGAAACAGAGCATCTTGTACTGATCAGCTTGGTCACTCCTTTGCCCCAGTGCAGCAATCTAAAGGAATTTGGCAGCAATTAGAAAGTTATTGTTGCTAGTATGGCGTTTAACAGGAAAGGACAAATCCAAAGCATGATGCTCCTTTGGGGTTGTTACATTTGAGTGTGGAATAAGGCTGGGGGTCCTTCATTTCATCCCTTGTTCTCTTTTCTTTTTGCTGTAATATTGCTGGTAGTATATAAAGAAGGCCGATCGCCAAATAATTGATGCTTTTGAATTATGTTGCTGGAGGAGACTCTTGAGAATCCCATGGACTGCAAGAAGATCAAACCTCTCAATTCTGAAGGAAATCAGCCCTGAGTGCTCACTGGAAGGACAGATCCTGAAGCTGAGGCTCCAATACTTTGGCCACTTCATGAGAAGAGAAGACTCCCTGGAAAAGACCCTGATGTTGGGAAAGATGGAGGGCACAAGGAGAAGGGGACGACAGAGGATGAGATGGTTGGACGGTGTTCTCGAAGCTACCAACATGAGTCTGACCAAACTGCGGGAGGCAGTGGAAGACAGGAGTGCCTGGTGTGCTCTGGTCCATGGGGTCACGAAGAGTCAGACACGACTGAACAACAACAACAATATTCTTGTATGGGATGGGGAAATTGGAGAAATGTACAGTATGTGGGTTGTTTGACCATCCCTAGGATTAAGTGTGATCCTTGGGCTACCCAGTGTGGAAGACAGTTGTGATTTACAAGTTAGCACCCACTGGGCATGAGCCAGGGGATGATGCATGTTTGCAATACTACAGGTTAAAAGAGTAGGAAAGCCTGTGAACAGGATTTATATTATGGGTGCTATAAATTATTATGCTATGCCCTTTTAATGTGAACTGGCTGCAGTGCGTCTGTGGTTGGGTTGTCATCTGTGGGTAGTGTATATATAGCTGTCTGTGACTACTTCTGAGGTGGATTGTAGGAGGAATGTGCCTGCAGGGAGTAAATCTTAGGGCAGTCTATCTCAGTGTCAGGCCTGTCCCAGAGAAGGAACATGCCTGATAATTAACTGTTTATTGGCAAGAGAAACACAGCAGCTTCCGGGTGCTCCAGATACCACACATTTGTAGCCTCTAAGCAGCTGTCCAGAGGTCTGGACCCTATGGAGTACTCGCAGCAACAGTGGGGGCCCTCCTCTCCTCCAGCTTACATTGCAACCCTGATGGGTTGCGTGCCTGCAACCTGAGGCTTCTCCTGCACAGAAGGTGCCACTGCTCTTCCCACTTCAAGACCCCCCTGGTTCTAGGGGACAGTGGGGTGGGGAAAAGTGGGAGTCTACTGTCAGCTGAACCACCTCCACATCTGGCACAACTTCCTCTGCCCCGACTTTCCCTCCTCCCCAGCTCCTGCATTGCAGGCAGCATCACCCCACCTTGCATAAATCACTGGCCCCCTCTTCTGGGTCACTGCCCTTGTCCCCTACCTCCCCCACACTCTACAGAGCCCTTCCAGTCCCTGACACTCAGTGTTCAGGGGGAGGGGCAAGCATGGCCAGGGTAGGGTGCACCAGAGGAGGGATTACAGGTCCTTGCATGGTGGGTCCTCTCAGTTCTTGGTATCTCTGGATGCTCCACCACTGTGACCAACAGTCTGGGGGTGGTGCTGTTAAAAGACTGGGTCTGTTTGCCATAGGATCATGCTGATCCCTTAATTGTGGATGAGCAGGCTGACCTACTGCATTTTATCAAGACCTGGGTGGGCCAGATGCAGCTCTGCCTGCTAACCTAGTCAGATTTGGCAGGGGGAGTTGCTGTGGACCACCAGAGTTCATTTTCCATCACCAGGAAACCCTTTGGAGCAGGAGTAGAAGGCTTGTATCTGGTGTTGGGTCAGACAGGTTAAGGACCCTGCTTCCCAACAGCTTCCCAAACTGAGGTGGTCTCCAGCATAGTGCTGGAGAATTTTGGCATCCATGCCAAAATCCATGCTCTGGGCCCAGTTTAGGATTTCATCATGGGCTGTCTCAAGTGGTTATCTGCCTGACACATGGAAGAGTGGGATACACCCTTGATTTGGCCTTTGCTCCAAATAGGGAGGTGTGGTGGTCTAGAAATATGGGCAGAGATTGCCCCTCTGTTATAGTCTGACTACTTCCTGGTGAAGTTTGTATTTGCAGCAACTATTCCCATCTGCAAGAGGGCAGGAAGTTCAGATGGTCTATCTATCCTTGGAGGCTAATCTAGCTAATATGTTTGGGAAATGGCCTCACTGCTCTGTGTATGTAAATGGAAGTCTAATTATTAATCCATCTCACACTTTATTTTGATAATCACTTAGAAAATCCTTCAGACTTATTGTAAAATATTTTATTGATAACTGCAGCAGGCATTCTAAACCATTTTTCATTAATTAACAAAATGACAATATTTTAGAGGAGCCACTGATTGTAAAATATATAACAGGCAAAGGGAGTATTCTTCAAAGCTTTGGGATAATACATTTTGCCTTGACAAGCAGGTTCACTCACATAAATAAGTCAGGGTGCATGTTTTTTTATTAGATCACCAAAGTATGCAGTTATGGTTTTCAATTTGTTGTTCAGAAAGTTTTGTTCTATTTCAACTTTTCCTCCTGGCCCAGCTAAGGAAGCTACCTAAAAAGTAAAAAGAAAGAAAAACAACAACTGTTAAATAACTCAAAATGTGACACCAAGATGGTAATAGATTCAGAACCTTAAAAGCCCTAAACATCCTCAGCCTTGTATACCTGAAGGGGTGTCTCTATCCCCATCATTTATCCTGGACACTGAGGTCCAGCTCTGAGAGTCTTCTGGCAGTTCCTTCACTGCGAGGTTACAGGGAACTGGGCAGAGGGCCTTCTCAGTAGTCACCCCCACCCTGCAGAATACCCTCCCATCAGATGTTAAGGAGATAAACATCTATCTGACTTTTAGAAGACAACTGAAAGCATCCCTGTTCAGGGAAGTTTTTAATGCCTGATATCTTACTGTGTTTCATGTTTGAATTTGCTAGAAGCAGCCCAGAGTGGCTGGGGGAACCCAGTCAGATGGGTGGCATACAAATAACAAGTTATCATTATCATTGTTAGTAGAAGTAGTAGTATAAGCGGGAAGGCTTATCTAGCCCAACCTGTTTCAGAAAACCCACTACCACAGGATCCTTGATAGGTGACTATGAGCCTCTGCTGGGGAAATAATCAAGCCTATAAGAAGTTGAAATAAATGCTACCTGTTCCATACATAGGGACAGCTAGGAAGGCATAGCTAAGGAGCTCTATTCATTGATAAGGCCTTGGTGTGTGGGGAAACAGGTTTCTTTTTGTTCAAAAGTGGGGGACACTTTGGGGCAAGCAAGGCCTGTACAAAGAGGTTATGTTCCATTCAAACTAGAATGCACCCAGTCTGCTGACACTTGGGAATACAGGAAGCTCAGGCTTATACTGTGTCAGTCTATAGATCCATCTAGCTCAGCATTGTCTACACTGACTGGCAGCGGCTGTTCAGGGTTTCAGAGAGTGTTCTCTCCCAGCCCTGCCTGTAGATGCTGTGGATGGGGCCTGGGAGCTTCTGAATGCAAAGCAGATGCTTTACCAGTGACCTATAGCCCCCTTTAGTAGCAAAAAGAGGGTGATAAGTCTTTTAAACTGGCATCTTTAAACCGACTACCTGTATTATGTGGTACCTGTATTAATGCCAATTCCATCACCAATTGGCCACATTCACATGTCACTGTGAAGCACAAACCATAGCTTATCATGCATACAAAGATCACGCCTACTACCCTGCTCCCTGGTATGGTTAGGTGAAAGCAAATCACATTCTTCGCCTAGTGCTACATCCAAATCAGGGACAAACCAGATCATTTGGGAGTGAAACAAACCTACAAAAACTGTTTCAAACGAAACACAAACCAGAATGATGGTTTGTTTTCTCCCAACACTCAGAGGGAGAAGGAAAGCAGCTGTGATTCATTTGTGCATTGCAAACCACGTGACATGTGAATGTGGGTAATGCCTCCTCCCATGGCTGTATTTGGATAGAATATCAATTCATGACATGCCAGCATAAGCAGTTAAGTAGTAAAAGAATAAACTGGAAGGAAGCATATCTGATTGAATATAAACCCTCCCAGTGACAAACCTACGTTTACTAAAATCCTCTCATTTCCCAGTGCTACTTCCTGAGCTCCTTGCTAGGTAAGGGAGAATCTTGTCTGTGGTACAGTGATTCATTAAGGAATTACTAACTTATCTTGACTCCCCAAAATATCTCAGCAGTTTCCATTTTTGCTTATGTACAAATGACTGGAGTCATGATCTACTTGTGTGGACTAGTTATATTACTGCAAGTGGATTTCTCTAAAGTTCATTGAACCCTGAGAGTTAAGGGGAAAAACTGGATTACACAAGATCCTCAATACAATTTAACTGCTTCTGGAAACTGCATTTACTCAGTTCCTGTCCTATGCGCACTTGTTTGTTAAAACACATGTGCATGTAGGCAGCACAGCAGGCTTTTAGGGAGAAACAGATTGGATTATATTTAAGAGATGCAACTCTCAAAAATAAAAATAAACATTCTTAGAGAAAATGAATTTCTGTTCACCCCATCAATTAAAAGAAGGAGGGATCGTCATTCAAATATATGTCGCTTCCAGTTGCCAGCTGCTTATGGCTAGGTGCTACATGGCAATTTTCAAAATGGTCTGGAGGAGACCCTCATCTCAAAGCCTCAGATGGACAATGTGTGTCCTGTAAAGCTCAATGGGACCTTCTCACAAATTTGAGCATCTGTATGTGAAATGCCCATATTTGCTGCACGGCCTGGGCTGTGCCTAATGGAATAAATTTCACAACTCTTTCTGTTCTCAGTGTACATGTTCTCTATCTGCAGCACATGGAGATGTACAGTTCCAGAGTGCCTGCCTATAGACTACTGAACCCAGTCAAACTTGTTTGCGATTATCTCCAATGGTTTGAATTTGAGTTAACATATCTGAAAAAGGAAAAACAAACACACACAAATCTTCCTGCTTCCTAGGATAGAATTGGATGTGGAAGCTGTGTGGATATTTGAAAGGGATATCCGTTATGCTTGTGCAAATAATGCTATCAGTGATGAGATCTGTGTAGTCTCTGCAGCAAAGATTACTTAGGAAAAGCATATCTGAGCATCCCAAACTTGACAGGTCCCTCACCACAAAGATGCCATCCTATGCACATTTACCTGTGATTACATCCCGCTAACTTGACACACCTGCCCATTTGGGACCATCTTCCTATTTGATTGTACAAGCTATTACTGACATTTTTAAGTTTTGCTTTTTCATGTGCTACCAGTTTTTATCTCTGTTAACATTAGCAAGATCTGACATTTTTGGAACCTTTTGAAATTTTGGAATCTGCAATATCTCAGCAGACCTTTATGTAAACTTGGGAAAAGGCTCATGATCCTGAGAGAATAAGTATCTGCTTTTCTCTACGTACTTTGTTATTGCAACAAACCTAGAACTGCAACTGAAGAACAGACAATGGCTTAGATTGTAAGCCCAAACGATCAGCTTCTAGAAAGATCAGTTCCAGAAATGACAGCACACTGGGAATAGTGGTCTGGATGTGTGTGTGCAAACATACATACAATGAACTTTTAACAAAAGTCTGTCCTATTCCAGGGTAGGTGTGTACATCCATATAAATTGCCTTTGAAGTTGTACTTTTTACTGCAAGTTGCTATTAAGTCCCCATCATGAGCAAACATAATAATGTCTAATTAACAAACACCACAAAAACAACATTTGTTGACCTAGTTTACCTTCACTTTGCTTTTGTGGTTCTGAGCTTTTTAAACAAAAATACTTTCATGCCAAGCAAGTATCCCACAACCTGAAAACTCTGTCCTGAAAAGTGTATAAAGAAAGCCAGCAGCAAACACCAAACAGTTCATTCTTTGCTCAGTTTAAAAGCACAGCATGCATAATTTACTTATGCTATCTGTATCTTTTTGGTATGACTGCTCCCTCTAGAGGAAGTAGAAAGAAACTGACAATAATTCAAGTTTGATCACCTCTGCCCCTTCAGGCCGTGTTTATATATATCTTCAACGTTTTAAGGCTGGATTTGGTTATTAACTGCTTATATTAAACTTTGTGGGGGTTTGTACATTGCTACATCTACAGCAATGTAAATGTTGTAAGAAAACTGAAAATGCAAAGTAATGGTGCCCAAACTTTTGAAGTGTGATGGCAGACCCCAGTACAAGGTAGTGTAACAGGTATGGTTCAGGATCTCTGATGTGCAGCCTGCAAGCCTTTCGTTGCTAGCCATGCTTGTAGACATTCCTAAAACAAGGTTTTAATGCTAAACGACCAGGGCTTGGGAACACCCTTAACCATTATTAGAATGCTTAGATGTCAAAAATCCAATTTCCAACTTTTAAATAATTACTAGAATTGGAAAAGTTGCAGCTGCACCAGCCCAGTACAGCAAAACATTTAGTGATGGTCTTTGCCCAAAAAAATACACCTGGTCCAGCTTTCTGAGTTTTTTGCTCGGCATCAACTAGTATCTAGGGTTACATTGCCTCAGAACAAAGAGATTCTATTTTTATAGTCATTAACAGACCTAGCCCCTATGGACTGGCCTAACCCTTTAAAAATGCTATCTAAGCTAGCGGTCCTTGCTAACTTTTTGTGTACTCACTGATTTAAATTATGTTTTTCTTTCTGTCTGCTCTGCCACTCAATCTCACAGAGTGACCTCAGTTTCTAGCACAGAATGATAACACTATCCATACTGTCTCTGCTGTTCAACCTCTACCATGTTTCCCTTTGGTCCTTTCCGCCCAAACTTCTAAGGTTATTGAATGTCAAAGAGCCTACTTTTTTTTACAACAAAAATACATATTTAGCATTCTAGGACCCGTAGCCCTCTAGGTGTTGGACTCCAACTCCCGTCAGCTCCACTCTGTAATGGGCAAGGTCGGGAATGATTGGAGATGTAGAGGCCACCTGATTCCCCATCCTTGTTATACAGGGAGAAAGCTTGACAACAATAATATTCAATCTTACACATTCTACATAGGCTCTCAGTCCTCCTTACAACAAACGTGTAAGGTAGGTCAGTGTTATTGCCATATTGTAGATGGAGGTGGGAAGAAATGGAAGGTGAAAGACAGAGACTTGACTTAAGCCTATTGGGCAGAGGTGAAATGTCTGTTCGCAGCTCAGGGGCAGAAGTCAGTCAGCAGAAGCCTTGCATAAGGACTTTCACTTGTGCAACAGGGCTTTCCCCACCTCTGCCCCCCAAAATGGCTTGAGTAGGTGTGGGGAGAGTCCTCAAAACAGTGTGTGTGTGGGGGGGGGATCATTCCTTTTGGCAAGCTGCAAATGCGCAACACTGAATTGCACCCTACGTCTCTAGAATAGCAACTGTACCAGCGCTACCCCTGAACCTGCAAATTAAAACTTACCTGATCTATGTTAGCATTACGAGGAAGAAAGTACACAATCTTGCTGGTAATCTTTTGCGACAGCTTGAAAATTTCAAATGTACAGATGTGTTAAGGAAGAAAAAGCAAATACGCTTTCAATGGGGATGGCTCTTTTAGTAAGACAGTCCCCATAGGTAACACACATTCTTCCACAGGTATATACAGAAGACCATGAGTGATATTCTGATCAGGGCCCTAGTCTACACAAGCAGCAGGATGAGGTAGCAGAGTGGATTGTACCACTTCAGAATGCAAGATAGGTACAGTGGTACCTCGGGTTAAGTACCGTAGGTTCTGGCGTATTAGACGACCCCCCAAATTGGCAGCTGCAATTTGGGGGTTCGTCTTATAAGCCTAGTCGCCTAATACACTGGGCAGCTCCGTGTTGGGAGAAAGCCGCCTGGCGTGGAGCGGACTCCGCTCCGCCCATACCCGGCGTATGAAACGACCCCCGACTCTTTAACCCCTTTTCCGGGGTTAAAAAGTCGTCTTATACACCGGAATCTACGCTACTTTATTTGTTCCGGAGGTCCGTTCTTAACCTGAAACTGTTCTTAACCTGAAGCAACACTTTAGCTAATGGGGCCTCCTGCTGCTGCTGCGCCGCCGGAGCACGATTTCTGTTCTCATCCTGAAGCAAAGTTCTCAACCTGAAGCACTATTTCTGGGTTAGCGGAGTCTGTAACCTGAAGCGTATGTAACCCGAGGTACCACTGTATAGTTTTTAAATATCTAGTAAAAAGCAAAACACAACTATTTGCAAGTATAAAAATGAAAACAAAGCATTAACAAATCAGCAAGAAGTATTGTTCAGATTAGCCTTCTTCTTGCTATGCTAATTTTCAATTTAGAGCTGTTATTCACTTTCAAAAACGTGTCTCCCCCTACCTCTTGCAGTTTAAGTGGTATATTCCATGCAACCACTTTAGGTCTCTCCAACCTAATTCCCAGCTTCTCTGCTGCATGTACTGACCATACCCAAACTACTTGTCTAATGTTGTCTGATGTTGTTCAGATGCCTGATGATCGTCTTCCAAAGCAACTACTCTATTCCCAACTTAAGAATGATAATGCTGGTGGACAGCAAAAGAGGTTTAAAGATTATCTCAAGGTAAATCCTTAAAAATGTAGTATAAACACCAACAACTGGTGACAACGAGCCCGCCAACTGGAGAGTAAAGGTAAAGGTACCCCTGCCCGTACGGGCCAGTCGTGTTCGACTCTAGGGTTGTGCGCCCATCTCACTTAAGAGGCCGGGGGCCAGCGCTGTCCGGAGACACTTCCGGGTTACGTGGCCAGCGTGACGAAGCTGCTCTGGCGAGCCAGCACCAGCACAGCACACGGAAACGCCGTTTACCTTCCCGCTATAAAGCGGTACCTATTTATCTACTTGCACTTAGGAGTGCTTTCGAACTGCTAGGTGGTCAGGAGCTGGGACCGAAAGACGGGAGCTCACCCCGCCGCGGGGATTCAAACCGCCGACCATGCGATCGGCAAGCCCTAGGCGCTGAGGTTTTACCCACAGTGCCACCCGCGTCCCTGTTCAACTGGAGAATAGCCTCTACCAAAGGCAACATGGACTTTGAAGAAGCATGAACTCAGGCCGAAAGGGAGAAACGTTTGGCAAATCATCTTCACAGTGATTTAACTCTCACCCAGAAACCTATGTCCTCACTGTGGAAAGATGTGCAAATCCAGAATCAATCTCCACAGTCACTTACAGACAAACTGCTAAGACCATTTTCGGCTACGAGTGATTGCCAAGAAAAAAGAAGGTTTTTCTCCAGAGACAGAACTGTTTCTAACCCTCACTCATACCATATGGACAACAGATCTGAAAGGATGATCACGATGAATTTGGGAACCTGAAACTGCCCTTTACACTAGGTCCTCAATGTGGGAATTAGTTACTGAATCATCTAGGACACATGTAATGTCATCCTATAAGAACTCAGAAATGTTAACCCGGAAGGAATTACTAGATTTAGTAGGTGATCTCGCCACAGGACCAAGAGTGAGATTTGATAAGTATCTGATTCTTTACAGCCCTAGGAGTCTATGAACCAATTTAACACCTTTTGTCTAACAGACAGTCAAAACTAAGAACAAGGAACTGTCAAAATGTGGTGGTGTTTTTTTTTTAAAGCAACTACAGAAATTCCCCAGATTACGCAAGAATTTATGCCAACTCAAACAAAACCTCTTCAACAAAAGAAATCTGGTTGTCAGCATTATAAAGGCAACATCCTAATTAGGACCAATTCTGAAAAGAAAGTTACTTTTTAAAATAAATAAATAGTATTCATATAATAAACATAGGGGTGTGTGAAAAAACCCAGCTTGTCTGGAAGCTTATTTATGATGTAATTGTCCACATCTCTTGTTAGTCAAGAGTACCCAAATCTCTCCTGAGAGAAACAGCAATGAACATTTGATTTACAAGAATCAGTTTGCAACACTGTCATCAGCTGCTTTGAAGAAGGACATCACCAATCATTCAACAGTACAAAAATCTTAACTCATGACACTGGAATTCCTATCCAAGTTGTGTCATGAAAAAGAAAACCCCCACAATAGAACTTAAGCTTAATATAAGCAACTTGAAACTAAGACTACAATTTTCAGATCATCTGAGCCCCTTGCAACTACAAAGTAAGGGGGAAGGACCCTGTTCTCTGGAAATAATTCTTTGGGAGGAAGGGTGGGGTATTAATTTAATGTATAAGATGAAATGATATATGGCAGAAAGCATAATATGTGATATGCGGTCGCCCTGTAAGAAAAAACAGCATTTGTTTTACTTTTGTGGAACAAGTGACTTGAAAAAGGATATCCATCGGGAGAAATCATACTCTGAACATCAAAGATTTCTGCAGCAGCATATTCAGGGCCACCCCACGGAGGGCTCAGAAACACAACATCTGCTTTTAAACTGGATGCTAGCTTCATGAAGTCTCCACAGATGAACTCTATTTTATCTGCTACTCCATAGACTTCTGCGTTGTTGAGAGCAAGACTGATCTTCACAGGATCGATATCGATTGCGATTACTAAAAAGAACGAACAAGGTATTTTTTTAAAACACAGGTTTTTCTAAAAAAATTCAATCAGTCATGTACAGTATGTTGAAAAGCAAGGAAGCAGTGGGAATTAGTATTTGTGCCACATAAACAACCAATTGCCTAAGCTGGAATAACACCACTATATTTTCTCTGCATTTGTATAATTTTTTTGGCCGGTGTATATTGTGTAACTCTAAACTAATCTGATAATGGTTTAATTTTTCTAAGCAAGCAAAGCGTAAGGCTGAACTCAGATCGTCATGGAAAAAAAGACTCCATCTCTTGGAGGATCTCACTAGTGAAAGCAGGAAAGGCACTTCTGCAGATTCCTCCCTCCTCTTACATCCACACAGTAGAGGGTGGAGGCAGTATCCAACACTTCCAAGACAACGTGGAAAGTGACACTGGGAACTGGAGGGAAGAATTTAGCCAATTGCAAAGACTAGATCTGTCCCCTAGTAAGAATCTTTAGCTTTAACTAGAACACACACATACACAATCTCTCTCTCTATATACCTACCACAACGCTAGCATTATTAATGCGCACACAGTGGAGAAGAGAAAAGAAGCAAACAGAAATGTTTACCTTTTTTCCCTGCCAAGGCAAACTGAATAGCGTTTCCTCCTACGCCACAGAATGCATCTGCTATTAAGTCAGAGTTGAAGGACTGGCTTACACGATCCGCAATATGCTCTGCAATCTTCTCAGGCGTAACAGAAAACCATCCCTCTAATGGAAGAAAGCAGTAGTCATATTTCTGTACTTATAAAGGACAAGCTTGAACATAAAAATCAGTGAAGTATATAGCTCACACATGCACAATCATCATTTAGCAACCGAAGTATCAAGTGATGATCTACATGTGTAGAATGGTCTATTACAGAACTTGCCAATCACTTCAAAACAAAGTAGCTTCCAATCACTATATTCAGCTCTATCATTACTATTTACCTCTGTCTAACTGAATTCCTTCATCAAATCGAGAGAACAGTCTATACCGCTGTGCCCAGTATTTAGCCAACTCGGGATCAGCAACTATTTCAGGAGGCAGGGGTTGCCCACACCTGTTTGTCATCTTCGGTATTATCTTGATTTTCCTCTTGTTTGTAGTTTTTACTTCACCTAAACCAAAGAAAACCATACTGTGCAATTAGCTCATTTCTCTTAAATGGATTTAGGAACACAAAGAAAAATCTAAACTACTTTTATTACTCATTTCAGTTCAATTTATGCATTGCTTCAGAGAGCCAGGAGGAGTCCCAAAGTGATTACAGGGACAACAGCATGCAAAATATAACATACAATAAAATCCATTAAACTGAAATAAATATTAGTGTAATTGTTCACTTCAGCTGCTGATATTGCAACAGGGAAACAAAAAAGCCACAGAGATCTGCTTTATTGCTGCATCTACTGTAGTAATCAAATGTGAAATTCCCTACAAATTTATTCACTGGGAATAAGAAATAAAAAAATAAAAAATAAAGTAGCAAAAGAAGCATCTGAAAACATACAAACACATTCCAACAAAAATTAGTACAATGAAAACCAAAACATTCTTTTCTCCCACAGAGATTTCAGAAATTTAAGAGAACACAGAAATTCTCTTAAACCAACCAACAAAACCTTTTACGCAAAACTCCCCCTAACACCTATGTTGCTTATCCTATAACATTTATTGAGAAAGAAACTGTTCATTGGACCAAGAAGATCTCTACTATAGGTTGGAACTGCTCTCTTGTAAAGCAAACTCACAGAAGCAGGCAGAGTTCCATGCTCCCCCATCAGCCTGCTACATTTATTTCCAGCAGAAGTTGTTGCTAGCTGGATTTTTATTCAAAGGAGTAGCTGGTGAAGTAGCACTCTGTTCATCGCCAAACAATCCCTCTTGCAAATAAAAAGGGGATTAATTTTGGTTTTTTAAGGCTTTGGGGGCTTATCAACAGTTTCCCATTCATACACACAGACACACACACACACTTTTTAAAGCTTTTACTCAGAATTATCACATACCTTCTGCTTCCACCTGCAAGTAGTCCGGAATATCCACAGGAACTAACTCTCTTCCTGAAGGATGTGCATCTTCTCTTCCTGCCTCTTCCTTAGGCTCCTGGAACTTCCAGTCACTTGTTGCTACTACCAGATTTTCTTTGCCTTTTCCCTCAGCGCTGTTTCCTCCACGCTTACCAGAATCTGAACTGGAGAACGGCAGGTCACTTTTGGGAGAATCCAAATTATTTTGTGAGCCAGCAATGTTTTCCTGTTCCTCTGAATCACTACTGGAAGAAGGAGGGTGAACTCTGTCTTGAGACATCTCTTCCGCAGGCTCATTCACTTGTTTCAAGAAGCTTTCTACCTAGGAAGACCATGTATTACAGAACCACATTTCAAACAATTGCAGAAATGTGACTTGCTACTGAAGGGAGATTATCACTACTTCAGCAGTCTAAGTAAAAGGAGAAAGTCGTCAACAGAATCCTACAAAGGAACACTACGTTTTGGCATTTGGGAGCATTCACCTCACAGGCTTGTAGACTCCCCCCACCCCCAGGAAGGGCTCTTCCTCCACTCCACCACTGCTTACTGTGATATCCAAGTTGCTTAAAAAATATGGCTCAGCCTTAATCCTGATAGTTTCTTGTTATGTCTACAATGAACCTTGATGTAAGCGGACAATGCCATTGCAGAGAGAAACAAGCTGTTTTATCTGTGTAAACTGGTCCTTGGGTACATTGTGTTGCAGTTTCTTTCACTGCACATATGCAAACCAACGAAAATATTAGGATGGACATGCAGTGCAGTCATCACATGACGCACCACCACATCAGATGACCTTGGCAGCTGCAGGGTATCTACAGTGGTGCCCCGCAAGACGAAATTAATTCGTTCCGCAATTTTTGTCGTCTAGCGAATTTTTCGTCTTGCGAATCACGAAATCCCATAGGAATGCATTGAAAATCAATTAATGCGTTTCTATGGTCAAAAAAAGTCCAAACAAAGCCAAATTTGGTACAACAACAGTTTATTAACTGCTCTTTAAAGTCACACATACTGTAAAGAGCAGTTCAAAAATTTAAGGGAAAATAAATTAACTTTATAAACAAAACATGTCTTTGTTTTTAGTCGAAGAAAAAAAAGTCGCGAGACGTTTTCGTCTTGCGAAGCAAGCCCATAGGGGAAATTCGTCTTGCGAGGCAAATCGAAAACGGAAAAACCTTTCGTCTAGCGAGTTTTTTGTCTTGCGAGGCATTCGTCTTGCGAGGTACCACTGTATATGTAGGGAGCTTCTGATATGGTAAAATCTCAGTTCCTGTATATGCCCCGGGAACAATCCCAGATGGTATAATGGGGCTGCGTCCTTCCTAAACATTGAAGTCTCTTCTTAAGATACAGTCCTTACTAGACTAATATGAATTTAATTACTTATATAATCTAGTATACAGTAAGAAACCTACTTTCTTTCTCTCACTAGCAACTAAGAGCATTCTAAATTATGAACACAATCTTGCACTATTTTTAAGAGCCAACAGACACACAGGTTTTAACATCAGAATCCCAAGTTCAAGACTATTAATATACCATATACAATACTGACCTTAATCAAAATGCTGCTCTTTTTAACTGCCCCTGTCTCAGGTTCTTCTGTAAAAAATATATGTTTCCTTTTGGTCTTGACTGTTCTGTGCATGTCCAAGAATTTTGATTTAAACTTCATATTTTTATTGAGATGACTCACTCTTCTTTCACTGAAGTCAGGAATGTCTCCGTATCTGGAGAAAACAGAATAAAAGTTAAAAACAACCTTTTCAGTGAGGGGGGAGAAGTTTTGCTCAGCTTCATAGTATGTTTATTAGCTGTGCCTTCTTCAACTGAAGGCCCCCTTTAAGCATGCCAACATTGCCACATAAATAGGCCTAAAAAATTAATGGAGTCACAGCAGTAAACTTTGCTTTTATACATACTGTGATACATTTATAGCTTACTAAAAGGCTTTAATGCATTTTGTACGAATATATCTTGTGTTGAATCACGCAAGTATTTAAATAAGGCCTGGGGAACCTTCAAGCCTCCTAGCTAATTCGGCCCATCAAGTCTCCCCATTTGGTCTGCAATGACATTTCAGCCAAGCCATGCCCACATGCCCTATACCTGATGTCATATATAATGTTGGGGGTGGGACAGGTTTAAATCCGGCTCAGCTGAAAGGTGATTTGCAGGCAAAGTTTATGCAAAGTACTGCAAGTATAAGTGCTTTGAAAGGAGCTTAGAGTCCTTTTCAAATCACTCCAGAAGACCTTGATCAGATGACTGAAAGGGACTTAGCAACAGTGACCAAAGTGCTATCTTGTGCAGTACTTTGAAAGGGGTTTCTCCAGAGGGTACTGAGTAGCACTTTGCAAAGCACTCTGCAAGACATATGGAGGGCATAAATGTCACCCAACATCAATGTGAAGCCAAGTGATTGACAAGTAAGCTACCAAACATTGCCTGCCCAGGGCAAGGGAGATCATGATCTGGCCCACTGGCCAGATCCAGTTTTCTACCTTTGATCTAAATGGTCTTAGGTTGTGGGGTTTTTTGTAATTATGAACAAGTCTAAGTATCCGTCATTTGTGACAACTTTAGTATATCAAGAAGATGCAGGAAGTGAACACCCATAGTATTTCAACAGCAACCTAGGAAAAGGACATATTCTACGCATAAAACCAGCAACCATCAGCAGCGTCACTTTTAGGAAGGGATGGGGAACCTTTGGCCTGATGGCCAAATGTGGACCTCCAGAATTCTCTATCTGGAGTTTCCAAGTCACACCTCTCACTGACCCTGCTCTGCCTGCTCCTGAAGTGCTTTTGCATCTTACTTGCTTGAATGGATACAGGTGTGTAGAAACCTCTAGATTTTGCATGGGTTGAATGTAGCCTACTGTACAAAGGCAAGAGCCACACCTCTTGCTCCACCCACTTTTTGCCAACCACTGGCATGCAGCCCCTGGCAGGTTGCCTAAGAGGCAAGGTGGTCCTCAGGCTGAAATGGTTCCTCACCCCTGCTTTAAGGAAACCATTAGAACACTTATTACTTTTGTCCTCTGCCATGTTTGAGTCCCAAAAGACAGCAAATCTTTTCTGAATCAGCCTGGGAATGTTCTTCAGCATCCAATTCATGGCTAGAAAGAAACAAAAATATTTGTCACTACAGTTCACAGTAACTTGAGACAAAACAGCTGCCTATTTTGACTTCAAATGAAGGGTAAGTTGATTTCTAAATGATTATAAAGCAACTGAGCAAAAGAAACAAGTGTTCACTGAATTCAAATAATGACTTTTATCACTTGTTTACAAGGTCAGAAATTCGCAAAGCCGGGTTCCCCAATGATGCCTAATAAATGCCTTCTCAGCATTACCCGAAGTTTTGCGCCCAATATTGTTTCAAACTGAGACTTAGGGTCTTCAGTGAGACTGCCATAAAGGCTTTTGGCTTGAAAGGTAAAAAGTAACTGTACAAAACCATTAGTCTGGCTATCTCTACCAGGAAGGGAGGGGACAACCTTGGACTCAGAGAACTCATAGAATCTTAGAGTTGGAAGGGACCCAAGGGTCACCTAGTCCAACCCCTTGCAATGCAGGAATCTCAGCTAAAGCATCCATGACAGATGGCCACCCAACCTCTGCTTAAAAACCTCCAAGGAAGGAGAGTCCACCACCTCTTGTGGGAGTCTGTTCCACTGCCGAACAGCTCTTACTGTCAGAAAGCTTTTCTGAATGTTTAGTCGGAATCTCCTTTCTTGTAACTTGAAGCCATTGGTTCGAGTCCTACTCTCCAGTGCAGGAGAAAACAAGTATGCTCCCTCTTCCATGTGACAACCCTTAAGATATCTGGAGATGGCTAGCATATCTCCTCTCAGTCTCTTCTTTTCCAGGCTAAACAAGCCCAGCTCCTTCAAGTGCTCCTCATAAGGCTTCGTTTCCAGACCCTTGATCATCTTGGTTGCCCTCCTCTATACACGTTCCAGCTTGTCAACATCATTCTTAAATTGTGGTGCCCAGAACTGGACACAAGTATTCCAGGTGTGGTCTGACCAAGGCAGAATAGAGTGGTACTATTACTTCCCTGGATCTGGACACTATACTTCTGTTGATGCAGCCTAGAATAGCGCTAGCTTTTTTTGCTGCTCCAAAGGCCACTGTCCGTGGCCTTTGGCCCATTTTCAAACATACAAGTAATCTGTTCAAACCTCTGGCAAGAGCAACGCGTCTGTCTATCAGCAGCCTGCTGAGTAGCAAGGAAGGGCAGGGAAAAGACAGAGAAGTGAGAGCAAAAACGGAGAAGAGAAGGAAATGCCTGGCCATGCTGGCTTTGGCACCTTCCAACACTGACATGTGATTCCCGACAGAAAAAGGCTGCAGACCCCTGTTCTAAACTATAGTGAGTTATTCTTCAATAGAAATAGACCCAAGAGAACAGCCTTATATTTCACAGAATATTCAAATCACTAGTAATAACATGAAAGCAGCAACATTTTAAAAAAGGCAATATGGCAGCAGCCAGTAAGGGTTAATAAGTACAGTCATACCTTAGTTTTCGAACAGCTTAGTTCTCGAACATTTTGGTTCCCGAATGCCACAAACCCAGAAGTGACTGTTCCGGTTTGCAAACTATTTTTGGAAGCTGAACATCCGAAGGGGCTTCTGCAGCTTCTGATTGGCTGTAGGATCTTCCTGCAGCCAATCAGAAGCTGCACTTTGGTTTCTAAATGTTTTGGAAGCCGAACGGACTTCTGGAACAGATTCTGTTCGACTTCCAAGGTACGACTGTACACTAAATCATATAGGCACCCAAATGTGAATGGGAGAAGTGAAAGATATGATAGATAACCTGCCTCCTCTTTAATCTGACTTGTTTGCGTTCAGGTGGCTCATCATCATCACCATCATCACCGTCACTGTTACTGTGCGATCCCCTACCTCCTGTGGCATCTGAACAAGATCTAGATGACCCCTGTGAAACTAAGAAGGAAAAGGGGGGGGGAGAGAAAGCATTGCTTTGATACACTGGTGGGGAATTTGTTTGCCGCTAGGTTTTGAAGACTCCATCAGCTCCATCGTTCATGGACAATAGTCAGGGATGATGGGACTTGAAATCTAACAACATCTGGAAGGCCAAAAGTTCCTCATCCCTGCGTTAATGAATTTTATTTGTTTGTTTGCTTAATTTGTATCCCACCAATGGTGCTCAAGATGGCCAACAATAATACAAAACACAGCAAAATATAATAAAATACAATAAAACAGCAATCTTCAAGCAGTCATTCATTTCCTGTATGAGGAAAGCAACTTCAATCAAAAATTTTACATTTTCACCAAATTCACAGTGGAAATACTATTTTCCAGTTGCTTTTCATTAGGAACCCAACTGCACTCATCAATCTATCTGGTGTTGAGACAAAACTGTTGGCTGTGCATTTGGCGAAACAAATCAATCTACCATCAATCTGAAAGCCTCTGCTTCATTGAGTATCTGATCTAGGCATTTAAAATTCAAAACTATCAGAAAGCCATTCTTTCAGAGCCTCTTTCCAAACAACAGTATAACAAAGTCCAAGTAGCCAGCTCTGAATTGAAAACATCAGCATCTCAGGAATGTTCGGATTTCTGAAATACTGACAGGGCTGGGAGGTGCCTGGGCACTGCAGTATGTTCTGATAGCACCTCAAATTGGTAGAAATGCCTAGCAAGAAAACCAAACATTTCTGTGGAAAGATCAGAGGAATTGTGGATAGAATATTAGGGGTGTTTCAGAGAAGCAAGGTTGGGCTTTGTCTTAAGTGAAGATTGAACAATAGTTTCCCTTTAGAATGACAAATGCATGTGGATGGAACACACACACCCTTTGCCCCTTTACCACCTCACAGACCATTACCTGTACATCTTGCAAAATGGAACCAATCACTCTATTAGATTAATATTTTCAAAGTGAGACATCTGGGTGCTAAATAACCTTTGAAACCCAAGACCACAATATGGATGTGAGGCTCACTTTGTAAACAATATTCTAAAGACCATTCACATTTTGCAAATGACTCTTCTGGGCCCAAAACATATCCCTTTTGAGAAGAAATGCCTAATCCCTACCTGCCCTGGAAATGATAGGTAGAATTCCAGGCTGCAGAAGTAGCTGCTTATGCACACTTATTTATTCTCTACTGGATTCAGTGCAGGAATGTAGTAGACAGACAATATCTCTGAGCTGGCACTGGAAGCGAGTTGAGAATGTAAGCTGGAGCGGAGCACTTCTACACAAACACTGTCTACACCAATGTTCTGCATTTCTGCTGGCTGCTTTGTTTCCAGCTCCCCTGCACTATTTTCCAGGTCACTATTATGTGTGGTGTCAACTGAGAGCACAGGGAGAGGGTCTTTTTATACCTGTGTTCCAAAGCAGTCTAGGATGCTTGAAAGACAAAGTGTTCAGCTCTAGACACAAAGTCTTCGATGTGTCATCTACACTCCTTCAGCTGAGAATGTAAGTTGAAGGATTGGGGGAAAGGGGAGGGAAAGGGAAACAGGATTACAAAGAATGGGGAATAAAACATCCAAAATAATACAGCTTTTATATGTGCCACTCAATGGAGAAATGCACAGTACGGAATATGGGATGGCTGCAAGGGAATTTCTTTCCTAGCTTTTGCAAACACAGGGTCTTATGCCTCCTGGGAAAGTGAACTTAGTATACCAACCTGGCTTGTCTGAACATCCATTTTCAGAAGACGCATTACTTTCTCTTGTTCCCTCATCACATTTCACAGTCTGAGCAGTATCACAAGGACAACACCTCTCAATGCTTGTTATGCTCAGTCCTCTCTGACCATTACAATCATCCGCATTTTCCAATTTGATCCGTTCTGTTTCTTCAGAGTTTAGATTTATTTTACTAATTTCAGGAAGAATGTCACTATTACAGTGATTATCATTTGGAGAAGGATTTTCCTTGCAGCTGGCACTGGACGCGAGTTGAGAATGTAAGCTGGAGCATAGCACTTCTACACAAACACTGTCTACACCAATGTTCTGCATTTCTGCTGGCTGCTTGGTTTCCAGATCCCCTGCACTATTTTGCAGGTCACTATTATGTGTGGTGTCAACAGTCCAACCTTGACTTGCCCAGTAGTGAAACTGTTGCCAGTAATACCAGTATAGTTCATTATAGTGCTGCTCCCACTTTTCCTTTACTTCAGGATTATTCCAAGGCTCAGTAATAGACAAAAGTTCAAAATTTTTCTCTTGCCAACTTTGCCACAGAAGTCCTTCTCCATACTCACTCCAATACTTTTCCCATTTTTCTTTCATATGAAACTCATCAAGTAAAAGCTCTCCATTTTCACAGCTCTTGTCATTCTCGGATCCCTTTTTAATTGAAGAGTGATCATCGGAAAGAGAGAGGTCATCTTCATCATGATCTTCTTTCAATGATTCCTGCATTTCTGTGAAAATATCTCTTTGCAGCGTTTTCTTTTTCTTCATCTTCTTCTTCTTCTTCACTTTCTTACTTTTCTTACTAATATTCTCAAGTGCCTGAAATTCAGCATGAAAAAGCATAAATGCAATTTTATGTACTTTGTTCAACAGATTCTGATTCAACATGGTTACCTAGTTAATTTATTTCACAAATTTTCATGGTATAGCTTGGTTGTAACCCAGCCAGAAAATCACAAATGACACATCTACCCAGCTCTACAATTCTATGATTCTACGCCATAATCTTCAACTGCTGTCTTATTTGGTGTGCTCTTAGATTAACAGCCAAGAATGCATTTGCTTTCCAATCTTTTATTTCCAACTCAACTTTTCTTTTGTCACACTTCTTAAAAGCCCATTTTCCCTATTCCTTCTCTCATTTAACTTTGGTTTTTAATTTTAGAGCCAGGAAGAAAAAGAAATGTATTCCTGAAAATTCTTTTGTGGGGTTTGTTAATGCAAAGTACTAAATTTACTTTACATTCCAATAACTTTAAATAGCACAAAGGAACAGAAAGTGCATTGGGTTTTATTACCAATGTCTTATGGGCTGCTGCATTGCCAAATTGAACAGGTAAGCCCATGCGTTTCATGAGTTCAGCCTCTGAATCGAGTTCAACGTCTTCCACTCCAGAAGCATGACTGTTAGATAAATCAGCAGTCCCAATGGAATTATGCTTGTCTTTTTCTTCATCCTCGGTGGTTACTTGATCTTCCCCTGTAAACCACAACACCAAGTTACAAAGTTGTATTTTCATTCTTACTTTTGTCAGTCGTAGATTTCTGATGCAGAAGAATTACAATACCAAATTATTTTTTCCAACAAGCATCATTTCAAAAGAGTACACCAAGTTCCTTAGGAAAAATGATTAATTTCCCTTAAAGCGAATTGCGTTAGATGTTTATTGAAGTTTGAGAAGATGCTCTTTTGAAAATACCAAATGTAAGTGAACAATTGACTCAAATGTATATTCAGTGATTGATTCCATGCTTAGATAAACTCTGTTAGTCCAAAGCTAAAGTTCCCAAAATGCTTGAATTTAAATAAAATATTAAAAGCACGATTTCCTACTGCAGACACTTTTTCTTCCTACAGGCACAAATACAAGGGGGGGGGGGGAGAACCAGAGGATCTCACAGTCACGAAGACTAGATACCAAAGGCACACAACTGTCTATATGAGAACCCAGCTGCAAAACATTTCAAGCCTGAAATTCTATTTAATGCAAAACTATGTAACAAAGCAGGCAGCTGGCAGCCATACCATGTTTCCCTAGTCCATGTCCCTGTTTGTGAAATGTTATTTCCATGTGAGGTTCTCAGGCACCTATTCTCATGTCCTCCTTATTCTCCCATGCCTTTTACAAATATCAGCTAAATTATTTTTAGCCTGTTCTTATTGCTGCTATGTTCTCTTCTGCTGCTTTGCTCTTGTTACCAACTTGCTGTTTTTATCATTTAACTTTTGTAGGGGTTGCAATGCTGCCCTGAATACTATCAGGGCAGCACTACAATCACTACAAAAAATCATTGACGGGTGGAGTATGAATTGTATAGTAAGCTAACTAAAATGAATAATTATTTGTGGAACCAGTCAAGAAACCTAAACAGAATTCACATGCAGCAGTTTGTACAGCAGTTTCTTGGGATGGGGTGAAAGCAGGGAAGGGGCACTGCTGAGATGCCCTACCAACTGGTTGTTGATCAGTCTCCTACTGTTTTATGGCCGAGGGCTTTTACGTTGGAGTTCTGAGATTAAATTGTTTTCAGGTACTGATGTAACCATCTAATAAAAATCACTAGAATCAGGCTATGAGATATTGGATAGCCTTGGGTAGAAGTGCTTAGCAGTGATTTGAATCCATGTTTATTCACATATATGTGTAACACTAAGAGTGGAATTTTGTGCATGTTCACTCAGAAGTAAGTTAATCTAGGCTCACTCCCAGGTTGATGTGTATGTAGTTCATAAGTAATACTACATTGGTTCACTTACCTAAAGACACCCTATCTTGCCGATTCTCAAGCAGATTTCATATGTGGTTTGGAACAATATATTTACTCAAGCAAAACTACTGTTGTAACACTTTCCATATATACATTCTCTTTACTTTTCCAAAAGTCTTCACCTACATTTTCTTATATGGAAAAATCTGTATCTTAGCGTTGGGTTGATAAATTAATAGCAGGAATACAACTATAATTTGTTAATTCAAGTTTCTCTACCTTAGAGGTGTGCAAACAACTTATTTTGCAATGCACACAATGTTAATTCAACATTGTGAACATATCTTACCTATACTGTCACCTTCATCTTTGACATAAAAGCCCTTCAAGCCTAGTTTGTAAAGTTTTCGATCCCTAGGGAATAAAATAAAAATACATGTCACTGTTAAGGCCATCAATGAAATATGGAAGTAAAATAGCAGATGACAAAGAAAGCATGCAAAAAAGGCCATCTTTACACAACATGCTATAATTTTAGTTTTCCTGAAACTAGTCATCATGTACAACAAAGAGTTTTGAGGCACCTTAAAGACTAACGAATTTATTTCTTGGGCTACATTCCATTTCATCAAATGTATGAAATGTTGTCCCAAGGTGTAGACAGCCCAACTCTCTTTGGCATATTCTTCTTTCTGTTACTCTCATATGCCTTCAGCTTGACTGAAAATAGTGTGTATTTCCATTCAAGAAGGGAGGGACGCGGGTGGCGCTGTGGGTAAAACCTCAGCGCCTAGGACTTGCCGATCGCATGGTCGGCAGTTCGAATCCCCGCGACAGGGTGAGCTCCCGCTGCTCGGTCCCAGCGCCTGCCAACCTAGCAGTTCGAAAGCACCCCCGGGTGCAAGTAGATAAATAGGGACCGCTTACTAGCGGGAAGGTAAACGGTGTTTCCGTGTGTGCTGCGCTGGCTCACCAGAGCAGCTTTGTCACGCTGGCCACGTGACCTGGAAGTGTCTGCGGACAGTGCTGGCTCCCGGCCTCTAGAGTGAGATGAGCGCACAACCCTAGAGTCTGTCAAGACTGGCCCATACGGGCAGGGGTACCTTTACCTTTACCTTTTACCATTCAAGAAGTGGCAGGGGTCTGTTCAACCTGGCACGTCTCCATGCCAAGACAAAAAATGCAACAGGTTCTTATCCACAAGAAGTGGTTTGTAGATAATGCAACCTTGACAGCACAAGGAAACTGCAGAGACTCATCAACCCCCAGCCTACTCATCAACCCCAAGCCTACATGGAGTTTGGCCTCACCATCAGCCTGACAAAGACCAACATCCTGTTTTATGGAAGTGAATCATGGGTAGCTTACACCCGCCAGGAGTGACACCTCAATGCCTTCCATATGTGCTGCGTCAGGAAGGTTTGGGGCACCACATGGCAGGGCAGAGTCTCAAACAAAGATGTTTTCTCCCAAGCTCACATTCCCAACATGTTTGCACTTCTGTCTCTGCGGCATCTATGCTGGCTTGCTCATGTACACAGAATGGAAGATGGCAGAATCCCCAAGGATGTGCTCTACGGAGAGGCAACAGGCCTGTTGACAGACCAACTCTAAATTACAAAGATGCTGCAAACGTGACATGAAGGCTGGCAACATTAACCCCGTAGTATGGGAATCCTTTCCAGACAATCACGGTGCCTGGAGACGGACAGTCAGGTGCATCCACACCAGTGACCAATGGAGGAATGTCCACTGGGAAGAACACAGAGAGAAGAAACACCATGGTGCACTTGGAACAACAAAACCAGACGGCCTAATCTGCAACAAAACATGCCTGTTCCATATCAGTCTCTACAGCCAAAGCAGGTGCTGCAACTCTCCAAAAGTTTGACTTTACCCCCAAAGACACACACTTCCATTGTATCCTGAGACAGACAAATGCCAACAACATGAGAAGTCTAACACATAGCAGCTTTACCTTACTTTACTTGGGGGGGGGCACCCCTTGCATTTCACCCCACTGTTAGCTAGCAAAAGTGTGGCAGAACCTCATAATTACTAAAATCCAGGCTAAATTAGCTGAACTTCGAACCCCACTAAAGTACATGAGACTTAGTTGTGACTAACATGTCCCATCTATTTCAGTGGTACTTGAAGTTCAACTAACATAGGAACAGGATTTCCCAAAGTTGTGGTACACATACCCCTGGGGGTATCAATGGGTGCATGACTCCCCCCTCACCCACTTCACTGTGATGTTTTTTGGGCTGCAGAAAACAATTCAAGGATAAAACAGTATTATTAACCCCTGCCCCTCTATATATCTCCACTTGTGAAGATCTTTGCAGCAGTAAAGATTACGCTCTCCAAAGCGGCATGTTATCGTTCTAAGTTTGGTGGGAAACAGTGAACTGGTGGATCTAACCCATTGTCATCATCATCATCATCACCACCAGGTTGCTACTACTCAGAAGCCGCGGGAATTCAAAAGGACACTCCTCGGCGCCACTTCTCCCGCAATTAAGCCGCCTCGGATCCCTGTCAGAGAACTAGGCGGGAAATAAACAAGCAAGCAAAAAAAGCGAGTGAGACCTTCTGGGTGGCCGCTCACACCGGCTCCCCCCCCCCCGACTCCACGACCCCCCCCGACTCACTCCACGAAGGCTCGCGTGCACAGGCAGAGGATGTCGCTTCCTGCCTCCGCCTCTCCTTCGCCCCGCAGCGTGAGCAGCAGCTCGGCCACCACCAGGGTCTGCGGCACCTCGCGCAACATGCCGCCACTTCTGCCCCTCGAAAGGACTCGAGGCAAGCAAGGGCTCCGAACCCCGCGGGAGAAACAGCGTGGCGGACCCACACGCGGACGGGTATTTCCGGCGGAAGTGCGCCTTCTCGAGTGTTGCACCCTGTAAGAGTCCGGCGGGGGGGGGAAGGCGATGGCGCGCGGGGCGGCTTTGTGCCCCTGAGGAGCAGAGCGAATTTGCTTGGCGAGGCTGGAAGGAGGGGGGGGACCCCTCCCTGTTCTGCGGACATTTGAACTACAATTACAATAAAATATTTTGTGCTGTTTCAACCGTGCAGTTGTTTTGTGCTGTTGCCAGGTGTTCTCGAGGCCGGTTTACCCCTCCCTCTCCGCCTCCGGCACAGGAAGGCAGAGGCAAAAAAAGGGCTGTGTCATAAGAAATGCAACTTTATCCCGCTGGGTGGCGCAACATCAATCCTTAACGACAGCCCGTCTCCCATTTTCTAATGTTGTCCATGTTACAAGGAACTCTCTCTTTCCCTCTCCCTCCCTCCCTCTCTCTCTCTGTGTAAATCCACGCCCTCCGTTTCCAAAAGCCACAGTGCTCTATTTTTAAAATGTGAGCTGCCACACAGGCTACTAGTTTTCCTAGAAGCCACATCCTCGGTTACGGAAGCGCTTCGCCATGATGCAAAATAGGCGTTCGTGGAGATTGTACTGGTGCTCAAAAGCGCTGCTATTATTTCACATGTCCCAAAGCTAATCTCCAGAAAAGATCAAATTAACCCCTGTGCAGTAAAACATGTTTCATGTCGTAGTGTCTTCTGGGTTTTGTTGTTGTTGTGCTTAAGAGCATTATCAGAAATTATTTTCCCCTTACAAATACCCCATAACTCTTTACCATACCAGACACACGTTGGCTCTCATTTGGTCTCTTTAAAACCAAGACAGAACCACAGTTGCCCCCTGTCTCTCTACTTGGGCATCCTTGTCATCATGTCTAATAAAACTAATGCATGAGCAAAGACACATAACTACCCTTCTTCTCCACACTGTGTCACATTGATCAGTCAAGAAAGAATGTGCAATGCACAGTTGTTACCCATTGTTCTTTTTAGACCAGGGATGGGGAACACGAGGGTCCAAATTTCATGGAGCCCATGGCTCAAATTCATACGGATTGGAGGAGCCCAGTGAAACAGAAAGTGGGCAGGAGGGGGGAATTGGGGGAGGAAATAGTAAGTCTAAACAGGCCAGATCTCTGGAAGAACAATCTGTCCAATCTTGTCTATCCGCTAGCAGCCCAGAGAGAATGTGGGGAGGGGGAGGAATTGAGTGAGGGAACTGGGGTGTCAAAAAGAGAAAATGTAGTTTTGTCTACCACTGACTTCAGTCCCACCCATGTACATCCACCTGATTACACCAAGGGAATGTGGCCGTTACAAAGAAGCAAAGAGTGATAGTGGTCTTTGTTTCCTATCATGTCTAGTGTGATCCTTATACAGTACCGCAGTTTGTCGCTTGCTCTAATAACACTGTTAATATTTCCGATTCTTAGAACATATATCTGAAAAATTTAAGTTTGCACTTATAGAGAGCCTGCTCAGGAGGATATTTCGAGAGATGTGCTGAGCCCTGCTCTCAGCTTCGAATGGCATTCACAGAAGGCATGGAAAACAGGAGTGGGGTTGTGCCAAGTGACCTCATCATTGACCTCCACAAGTTCAAGTGAAAGACGCATACAGCTGTATGAATTTAATGCCCTGCTCACACCTTCTGTTGAACACACTGAAATTGAGTGGGACCAATCAGTTCAATTCCTCACCCTCTGTTTAATGAATGTGAGAATAGGGCTCCACTCTCCCATACACATGGATGTTAACAACCTCCTAGTGATACAGCAATAAAACTGCTAGCACATGTACAAAGCTAACAGGATCTGGTATGCTTTCAAACTGGATGGGGGACTGAATGTTGAGATTGCTGGCATTGCAGGGGGTTGGGCTAGATGACCTTCAGAATACCTTTCAACTCTATGATTCTATGATAGACACAGAGAAAGCAGAATCTCAGAATTGTAAAGACACTCATGACATATGAGAACCTGTACCCGCCCAAGGTCTCCTGGATCATCAGAGTGTGTCTTACCTCCTGCAGAGTCCATTACTCTGAAAAGTTGGGTACTCTTTTCAATACTGTGTTTGATAGGCTCTTTTTATAATTCTGTTGCACACAACTCCAATATCTGAGATTCCATGAGTGCTTATCCAGTGTATGTGTTTCCTTTAGAATGAGGGACAGTCGAGACTGTGGGGTCTTTATGATATATGGTTTATTCACACACACACACAACCCGAACCTATGATGAAGGGGTTCACATCATTAAGACCCGAAGAGGGCTTTGCTTCTCCTTATTGTTTAGTCGTTTAGTCGTGTCTGACTCTTCCTGACCCTATGGACCAGAGCACTTCTGCTTCTCCTATTTCAACAGGCCCTTTTTATTGCTCAGTCTCCCGGCTGCCCAACCTACAGCCTGCCAGCTTCTACCTTTAAGCTCACACAACTGCGCAACTTTGGACTTTGTCACCATCCTATTTGTCTTATGGCACAGAGGCACTCCCTTTGTTACCTCACCTACTTAGAGAGCCATTATTTCATCAGGAAGCTAGTCAGGCTGTTCCAGGAATTGAACCTATGCTGATCCCAGGAATCAGAAGGCGGTTCAGACATACAGCCTACTTCCCCAACACATAACAATATAGTGGCCTCTTTCCTCTTCTGCACCTCTCCTAGCTCACCACTGGAACTGCAAGCCCCAAATCCTTCCCTTCCCCTCAGACCCCTAGTTTCTTTATGCTAAACAAACTCTCCTTATCTGGTCAGCATTTTAAATGGTCAGCATTTTAAAACAACTTGCCAGTCCCAGACTGAATTGCAGAGCTGAACACAGCTATCAATTGTATTGCATCCTTCTCCAAATTCAACAGTGAAGTTTTGGATCAAAATGAATATACTGTATGTAACGTATTATTATTATTTTTTTAAAAAAACCACCACAAAAAAACCACACAAAAAAAACAAAAAAAAATCACTGGAAAGCGTACAAAAATGGGCATGCATATAAAATGCATATACCTTACATACAAAATCTGAACTGCAGAATTTTAACTCCACTTGAGTAATTTCTCTAGTTTTTTTTTAATTTTTCATTTGGAGGCGGTTGTCTGGAGGCGGTTGGAGGATGGATGGCGGCAAACAGATTGAGATTGAATCCTGACAAGACAGAAGTACTGTTTCTGGGGGACAGGAGGCAGGCAGGTGTGGGGGATTCCCTGGTCCTGAATGGGGTAACCGTGCCCCTGAAGGACCAGGTGCGCAGCCTGGGAGTCATTTTGGACTCACAGCTGTCCATGGAGGCACAGGTTAAATCCATGTCCAGGGCAGCTGTATACCAGCTCCATCTGGTACGTAGGCTGAGACCCTATCTGCCTGCGGACTGCCTTGCCAGAGTGGTGCATGCTCTGGTTATCTCCCGCTTGGACTACTGCAATACGCTCTACGTGGGGCTACCTTTGAAGGTGACCCGGAAACTACAACTAATCCAGAATGCAGCAGCCAGACTGGTGACTGGGAACGGCCGCCGAGACCATATAACACCAGTCTTGAAAGACCTACATTGGCTCCCAGTACGTTTCTGAGCACAATTCAAAGTGTTGGTGCTGACCTTTAAAGCCCTAAACGGCCTCGGTCCAGTATACCTGAAGGAGCGCCTCCACCTCCATCGTTCTACCCGGACACTGAGGTCCAGCACCGAGGGCCTTCTGGCGGTTCCCTCACTACGAGAAGCCAAGTTACAGGGAACCAGGCAGAGGGCCTTCTCGGTAGTGGCGCCCTCCCTGTGGAACGCCCTCCCACCAGATGTCAAAGAGAACAACAACTACCAGGCTTTTAGAAGACATCTGAAGGCAGCCCTGTTTAGGGAAGCTTTTAATGTTTGATGTATCATTGTATTTTAATATTCTTTTGGAAGCCGCCCAGAGTGGCTGGGGAAACCCAGCCAGATGGGCGAGGTATAAATAATAAATTATTATTATTATTATTATTATTATTATTATTATTATTATTATTATTATTATTATTTTCTAATATTCATACTTTCTCCTTTTTGAGCTTCTTTGTACATGACCCAATTATTTTAGCTTGAAAAGAAGCCACCTATTGCATATAAGCCATGTACACATTATACACTAAACTGCCCAAAATCTAATTGCACAAAACCCAATTATTATAAATACATACATAATAAATTACTTGGCACATGATTGAAACTCATAATTAAAATTTGTGCAATAAGTAAGTCATGTGAAATTAACTTTGATGTGGCATTCACTTATGTAAAATTCAATTACACAAGGGTTATTTTACAACAAGAGCCATTAGTTGCACAACTTATCTACTGTATAACTAGACAGGTTACTATTTATCCAGCCTGGGCTGCCAGCAAATAATGTCCAATTCCTTTGAACAGTGTTGAAAGTAAATGAATCACAATGGTTATCTAGCACATTTCATCCCATGCAAGGGGCTCCCTACTGCCAGAGAAACTGCACAGCTGTTTGTAGACCACATTTTTAAGCTGCACAGGCTACCGCAGCAGATTGTCTCTGGCACAGGAACCCACTTCACTGCTCAGTTCTGCAAGGCATTCAATGCAGTGGCTGGAGCTGGAGCTGAGCATCTCTTCTGCCCACCATCCAGCTACAAATGGCAATGCAGAGGAAAGGAAATAAACTAAGGAGCAATATTTCTACTGCTATGTCAATTACCAGCAGGACAATTGGATGGCATTCCTCTAGCTAGCGAAGTTGACATACAATAACTCACTGCATGCCTCCACCAAGCAAACTCCCTTGTGAACAATGGATATCATCCTCACACCTGCCAGACACCAGCTCCCCTCCGGTGAGAAGAAGAAGAAGAAGAAGAAGAAGAAGGGGGGTTTGGATTTGATATCCCGCTTTATCAGTACCTGAAGGAGCTAACATTCTCCTTTCCCTTCCTCCCCCACAACAAACACTCTGTGAGGTGAGTGGGGCTGAGAGACTTCAGAGAAGTGTGACTAGCCCAAGGTCACCCAGCAGCTGCATGTGGAGGAGCGGAGATGCGAACCCGGTTCCCCAGATTATGAATCTACCGCTCTTAACCACTGGCTCTTACACTGGAAGAGCTGGAAGCAGTTCAACAGTTGCTATGAGCGCAACTTGACCGCCCCAAAGTGACATACCAGAGGACAGCTGATGTGCACAGGCAACCAGGAACTCTGATCCAAGTGGGGGGTTGTGTCTGGCTCTCGACACAGGATCTGCCTTGGAAAGCCCTGTGTAAGAAGTTGAACCGAAAGCATATCAGTGCCTTCGAGGTGGATGCAGATCAACCTGGTAGTGTTCCACCTGCATCTGACCTCTGTGAAGATCCACCCTGTGTCTCCAGAAGGAGGCATATAAGATGCCATCCAGCTAACTTGGGGACTCCAATTTGGATTTGTTTTGTCCACTCAAGTCTGCTGGAGCCCGTCTTTGCATGCAGTGGAAGTCCCTAACTCACCAAAGATTTCATACTCATTGGCTACCTCACCTGGTTTAGCCGGCCAGTTGAAGCTGATGACAGATGTCTGATTATGGGCCAATCTGCCATTAAACAGCAGCAGCCCAAACACTTTAATAAATGCCTAAATAAATTATCTAATTACATCACCAAATTATATACGGTGGTTGGAATTACAGACAGATGTACTTGGAATCTCATAGAACAATATATCCAACAAGTTTTCATGTGTCTATCAGGGAGTAGGTCCAGTAGGTCCAATGTCTTAATGGGTGTATGTAGGATTGCAGTTTTGGATGGATTTGAGCTGCAATATAATCATACACCAACCTTATTTGGGCAGCTGAATTTATTTATTTTTTTAATACATACAATGTATAACCTTATAATCAAAATGCTCAGGATGACAAATAGGGATTAAAACCAATAAAATAACAAAAAAATCAACAACACACCATTATATATACACATATATATTTAAAAAAGGAAAGTTGGTTTAGAAAGGGGCAGAGAGACTTAGTAGCAATAATTCATTGTGAAACTCAGGGCAGAGGAATAAAATCCAGTAGTGGAAGCGATGTAGAACATAATTTAAATGGCCTGAGAAAATAAAAAGGTATCTGTCTTGATCCAGTAAGATATGAAAGCAATTGTATGGTGTGCATCTCTGATGATGGCATTCCATGGCCAAGGGATCAATTCTGAACAGGCTTTCTCACACAGTTTTGAGATCACTATCACTTTGATGGAGCCTTGCATGGATTAGAAGGCTGAAAGTCCAGCTTGCGTCACCACAACCAAAATCAATTTACAAGTGGATAACAGATATGGGCACAGTTCCTGCTGATTTTTATCTTCCTATTGCTAGTCTAGGAAGGGACAGTATCTTTCTTATGTTGGTTTCCATTAGTACATAACATTACTTGAATCTAGCCCAATGACTTTGATAAGACAGGAAAATTGGGGTTTGGGCTTTCATTTTAATCATCAATTCACCCACTTCCATCTCAGTCATCAAAACAGTTCTTTTTGCTCTAGCCTTTTGAATGCCAGCAATATCTCATTTCCTTGCACCAAAAATTCCTGTGGACCTTTCCTCCCCCTCCTTCTTCGGGTGACCTGCTCTCTTTCCTTTGTTGTCCTTTCTTTCATTCTTGACTTTCTGGCTCCAATATCTCAGACTCTCCTTCCTATGCTTTCCATAGCACCCCTCACACTATTGCTCTTTTGCAAAACCAGAACTTTATTTCACTCCTAGCCTACCCTGTAGAATCACCCCCAGTCTCTGGCCTGCTTTCTTTTGACTGTTGCCCTAAAAGCTTCCCCAATGTCCCACAAAATTACTAAGCTCTCTTCTTCCTCTGGGAACCTCACCTTCTCTTTTTAGTCAACACGTTTCCTTCTGAAACATCCTATTGATGATTATTTTTGGCCCTGGCAAATATATGTGGAATGAGGGCCAGCCTTCAGATACCAAGGCTTCAGAGCACAAAGGGCTTAAAAGGGCATGTAGGGGAATTTGGGGCTGTGCTCAGGTCCTGCTTTCAATTTCCCATTTGCCTCTGGTTGGCCACCACAATAAAAAGATGCTAGACTAGATGAGCAATTTTCTTGTGTTAAAGTGTAAACGGATCCAGTGAAGATGACTAGTCACAGTTGGTATTTTGTATTGACTGAAGTTTCTGGCCAGTTTTCAAAGGCTGCCTTATATAAAATGCATCACAGTGATGCGAACAGGAGGTAACCAGCACATGGAACACTGAATCCAGACTCTCTGTCCAGGTAGGACTTTACCTGGTATGCCAAGATGGTATGAGCAGAAGAGCAGTGCTACCCAGGAGTAACTTGGAAAGAGGGATACAATGGTTCATGGTATGAAAAGGTGCCCTGAGGTCCAGGAGAATCAACAGTTGCACTCTTCCTGACTCTCTCCCAGCAAAAGACCCCCATCAGGGTGACCCAGGCAGTTTCAATGCCAAAACCAGGCTTAAACTCCAATTGAATTGGATAAATAAAAAGCCCCCCCCCTCAAAACAGCTGGCAAAAACTCAACTCAAGCACTTTTCTTAGAGTGAAAGATGCTGTTTCTGTGATACAAAACATTAGCCATGTTTTTTCAACAAAAGAGATGCTTGTATAAATAAAAAAATACTGCAAGACTGTTAGGAAGGAAATATATACATTTTCAAAAGAATTTTCCTATTAACTTGGAATCTTATAAAATCGTTCCAACAGTGCTCTTTGTATGCTACCTGGAATTTTTTGGTGTTTATCTCTGAGATCTTCTATTGCTGTCTTTGTCTGAAAAAAAATCCAGAAAATATTATGTTTATTTTTATATAACCCCAGAATATATAAATGCAAGTGTAAGTTTAAAGTATTTAACCCTTCTATACAACAGAGTGGCTGTGGACCCTAGTAGGTCCAATTTTTAAGTAGAGCTCTGTCACTTAATATTGCATGCAATTCTCAGAGGTCATGTGTCCTGTTCAGTGGCGTAGTGTGGGGGGTGCAGGGGGGCCGGCCTCACCGGGCGCAACATCTGGGGGTTAGGGTTAGGGGGCGCAAATCCACGGGTTAGGGGGCGCAAATTACTCGCCTTGCCCCGGGTGCTGACAACCCACCCTACGCCACTGGTCCTGTTGTGTTCCATCTTTTCTCCTCTCCCTTTAATTTTTTTTTAAAAAAATGCAAATTACATTTAATTTATGAGCAGAGCAATCCTAAATCCAAATCTACCGGGTAGAGAATGGCATAGAAGTGCCCCTTGTCCTTAGATCTAATGATCTACCAGTGGAGAACCCATGTTCACCATAGAATTATTCTTGTTATTGTTATTCATTTATTTATACCCTGCCTTTTTCCCTGACAGGGACTCAAGATGACTTACAGATATCAGAAAGAAGCAATTAAACATTGATAGAATTAAAACTCTCTGTCTCTCAAATCTATTTAAAACAATAAATCCAGCATTGCACCAGCCCTTTCTTTCATTAAAAGCAATCAATTTCAAGAGGCCTGTTGCAATGAAAAAGTCTTCATCTGCCAGCAGAAGTACAACATGGAGGGAGCCAGTTTAACTTTCCTAGGGAGGTAGTTCCAGAGTCCGGGAGCAGCCATCAAGAAGACCCTCACCTGAGTCCCTACCAAGCAGGCCTGTCAGGGTGGCAGGACCAGGAGAAGGGTTCCCCTTGAAGATCTCAAAACCCAGGTTGGTTTGTATAGGGGAAATACAGTCAGCTTGGAACTAAGCCACTTAGGGCTTTATAGGTCATAACCAGCACTTTGAATTGCGCCCACAAACAGACCGACAGGCCAGTGAAGCTGTTGTAGCAAGGGAGTTGTATGTTCCTGCTATACCCATGGAAAACTTTATTTGCATAGATGTACTACCAGTGATCTTCCGGTGGTAGCTGTCATTAGGACCGGAGACAGAATGTTCCAGGGAAGAACCTCAAGCTGGTACAACTAATTATCTTCTCACTAAAACCAAAGGAAGCAGGGAGGAAGACACAAGTGGGGTGGAAGGAGGTAAGTTCAGCACCACCCCACTTTCCAGCCTGGTTGCTCCAAGCCAGCAGGCCTTTAAAGGTGGAATGCCTCTCTCCACCCCTTTCCACGTAGGAATTCACACCAGGAGACCTAATTACTCCTACTGAAATTAATGGGAAAGTGAAACTAACCCCACAACCTTTCAAAATAAACTTGAGGAAATATTTTCCCCTGTATAATCTAATCTATTTTTAATGTCTTTATACCACTATAAAGCACACTGGAGGACACCCTCCCGAGTTTTGTAATCTTCCCCTTTTCTCAAATTCCCGGTGTGCACAAAAGAACGCATCAGAAAATGACAGGAGAGGCTCACTGAAACCCAGGAGACAATTTTACCGTAGGTTAATTCTGCTACACTTTCTCTGTCTTCAGGCAAGTGTTGATACTTTCACTGTGTGAACCTGCAACACTGGTTTCTTATCTGCAATGCTCTTTTGAAAACCAAAAACCATATTAGGCAATTGGGGTACGCTGGGTCCCTTCCATTGTTTTCTATAAGCCCAGTATTTTACCTCAGCATTTTTTGGCCACTGTCATTTTCTCTTCTGTTAAGTCCAATATTTCAGCAATGCATCTCTTCTGTTTTCTTCCCCAGGACTTCTTGATACTCCAGTGAGGAGTTTAAGTGAACACCTATACATGTCTACTCAGAAGTAAGCCCAGCTGAATCGATCTCAGGTAAATGGGTGTAAGATTGCATCCTAACCATGTAACCTTATGCATGCCTACTGAAAAGCAAGAAACACTGAACTCAGTAAGATGTACACCCAGAAAAGTGTGCATAGGATTGCACTCCCAGAGTACTACATTACGCATATGCCTTGTACTTTAGAACATAGGTATTAATAAAACCTAGTACACCAAACTTACCTTTTCAACTAGTTCTTCAACTGTTATATTCGGATCATAAGGAATAGGATCTCCTACATAGGAGCAAAATTTGACTGGAAACCCTCCATATACAGGAACAATTGGCCATCGGGTACGTTCATACAGCCACTTAAATGGCCCTGTGTGTAAATTTTTCAAAAATTCTCATTTTTAATATATGGTAATATGATATAGTCTTAGGAATGAGAAGAAGCCTTAATAATAGATGAGCAAAGGCCATGCAGTTGGGGCTAACTGTGCAAAAAGTATGTCTAAATTGTCATGCACAATAAGCAGCCTCAACCCATTGTATAATTATACATATTTTAAACCTCATTGATTTCAATGTGCTAATGTGTGCACAAATACATACTAGACTACAGTACAAGTAAATCCGCATTACCCGGCCATGGACCAGGCACAACTGGACACCTAAACAAATTCAAAGAAACTGAAGAGGAAGAACCACACAAACAGAGATGGAGCAGGTAAAGGAAAAAGAGCTAGGATAAGACAGTGTGATGCAACGCAGAGAAGGATGTATGACAGCATAAAGTTCAAGATGACAACAAAAATATTCCAGGAGAAAAATTCTAAACACAATTATACAGAAGTCCAACTGAAGCCAGTGGAATTTACTTATGTGTAATGTGTTTAGCCCTAGGGCATAAGCTGATATGGGAAGATGCAAAGGGAATCAATCTTACATATTTTTCCAAGTGCTCTGTATCCTTCCCGAAGATTTTTTGTAAATATAGGGATGATAGGCTGAGAAAGGTGGGAGAAAAGTAGCCACAATTAGGGCAGTAGTTCAGCCTCCACTACTTAAATATCTTGTATTGATATCATAGTTATCCTCCATGCACAAAAAGGAAATCATCTCATGGATGTTATCTCCATGTATAAAAAAGGTGTTGTATGGTAAGATGCCACAATTCTGAAACCAGTTTTCCAATGAAACTTATCACTTCACCTATGTCTCTCAAAATTTCAGCATCAGTATTTTAAGCTCATTACATAAACTGAAATCGACACATCTCAATGTAATGATAAACTATGGTTTAGTCCTTACATTAATAAGCTTTGGCTTTTTGCGTTATAATAATTTTAATAATAATTTATTATTTATACCCTGCTCATCTGGCTGGGGAAACCCAGCTACTCTGGTGCATCTGTGAGATCATCAGAAACTTTCACTCCATTGTCAAGTAAACTCTGAACTATGTTTTATTGAAACAATGCTTGAAGTTTCACTAAACAGCTTACCAATTTCAGGCATAATGCTACATAATGCTTCCAGTTTCCCCCTCCTAGTTGGGGAAGGGGAGGGAAGGGGAAGGACAAGAGTTTGAGACTCATTCACATACTGTAGTGATAAAGGTAATGTCACTGCCAATGAAAATTAGAGCAAGTTACTCAGCAATTTAATACTAAGAAAATGAGTGGGTGAGAATATTCATGCATCTGTTTGCCGTTTTGAAAAAAGGAGGGGATTCCCTTTCATTAATCATCCCAGGGTGCGGTCTGGAGCCACATGAGACCACCACCTTGCTGAAGCTGAACTGATGTGTGCCTGGCCACCACCCTGGGTTACAGTACGGTGGAAGAAAGGTGGTATACAAATGAAAGGAAATAAATAAATTACATTTCTTCAGCTGTCGTGGGGCATGAGCCCAAAGATAAAAACTTTTAAATCTCACTGATTTCCAGTGGGAAAGAGTTAACTCTCATTTCTTTAACTCTCTTATGCCCCACCTAACAAGATTTTTGAAGTTAGGAAATATCAAGTGCATAAGACAAAAGGAAAAACCTTTGCTTTAAGGATCCAACCCACTCCCCTTTGGATCATGTTAATGTATTTTACCCTCCACAGGTAAGTTTAACTTCCCTCTAAAGTTAAATGCATCTGGTGCACAGGCACTGCTGGTCATTGTCCTATTGAAAGGTTGTAGCCTTTATCCTGTTACTAGTGTATCAGGTGGAGTTGTCCAGCAGATGAGATTTCTCATCCCATGACACGTCCAGACAACCTGCCAGTATTTTCTCAACACACATGGATAAAACGGTTGTAGCATCACTGATCTTTCGAAAGGTTCTCTTACGGCTTTGCTGCAAATGCATTTTCTATTCAGGGACACAAATACACTCTTCAAATCTACAGCACCTGGCCACTCACCACTTTTGCATCTCTGGCCACGTGAGCAAAGCCTTTGCGGCTACCCCACAAGAGACTGTAGTTTTCGTCACTAAAAAGTGCTTCTCGGGCTCCACCTGGTAAGACTCCAAGCAAGTATCCCTTTCTCAGAATTTCAACACATTCCTCTCTTCCATCATGTGTAAGGCCATGTACTTTATAAAACAGTTTGATACCTGCAGGAGAAATACTTTGTTAAAGGGAAAACACACTATATAAAACAAGTACATCCTGCACATTTTAGACATAAAAAAGTGAAAGGTGTGCCATCTTTTATGAAAGATAGGCTCAAATGCAACAGCACAATTTTATACACTTCTACTCAGAAGCCAGAACCAGAGTTCAGTGAGGCTCACTGCCAGGTAAGTAAGTGTAGGACTGTAGCCTAAAAGTTGGCATCTGTCTTGTATGTAATAAAATTAAATTATGTTTATCAGTTGTGGACAGAAAAGGCATGAGACTGCAGGGCTAACAGAAAGCATCCATTTGTGTTTCTGAGCATTACATTAATTCATCCATGCAAACATGCAGCTTGTTGCACATCCTTTTTTGGAACACCAAAATCTTTATATACACGTTAAGAAACCAAAGCTTGATATATTATTCTGCTCCCAACATCTAACATTTAATTTGAAAGCAAATCTACATGCCATTCATGCAGCCTGCTCCTATGTAAATAACTCCTACTGAGTCCAATAAAAGTTACTCAAAATTAAGGGCAAGATCCAACATAGCATGAGCAGCATTCAGTAACATGAAGAGGCTTCACCTTCCTCAGCTGTAAAGCCTCCCATATACCCCCATAATTTGCTCTGGAGGACCAGAGGATCCTCTGAAACAGAATTTATGGGCATTTCGTGGGCTAGGGAGGTAGACAAGAAACCCAAAATCCATTGCGCACCATTGGATGTTGTCCTAAGTTTCCAAGTTACAGATAGGTAGCTGTGTTGGTCTGCCATAGTCAAAATAAAAAAACTGCTTCCAGTAGTTGGTCTTTAAGGTGCTACTGGAAGGAATTTTTTTTATTTTAAGTTTCCAAGGTTTCCAGCCTTAGATATTGCAAATGGATTACCAGGGCTTAATTATGCATACTGTATAAGTGTGTTCTGAAATGTGTTTTTATAAATGCATTAGATTCCAATGTTTCTCTTCCTCTTTCATCCAAGGCAAATGTATCAAACATAGAAACCCACAGTTAATTTAACAGAGCACAGCTGCCTCCCCTCTCTAACACATGATCAGTTGTACCTACTCTGAGAGTGCTCCTTAGCTACTTGACAGAGAGAAAGTGGGTCTACAGCCATACTATCCTAAACACGACCAATCTTGTCTGATCTTGGAAGCTAAGCAGGATCAGGCTTGGTTAGTACTTGGATGGGAGACAGAAAGGGAGGGGAGCACAAGCACACTGACTCCTGAAGTACTAATAGTTACTTTGTTGTTCTGGAGGGCACCATCCCACGCACAGACACAAATACACAAATCTCTTACTAAACTGAGATTTCCTTTAATAATTGATACTTAATAACTGAGTGCTGAGAACGTGAAACAAATCACTAAAAATAAAATGTGTTCATTCAACACTTATATAAACTAGTCATATCTAAAAGCTTTCAAGGTCAAAACTTATTTTCTGAAAGAGGCAAACAAAAATACTGCTCTTTAAAATAACAAATTGGGCTTCATGGATGTGGGCTTAAAACACTCACACACAGAACAACAACAAAAACCCCAAAGGCAACAAGACTTGAATCAGCAGGCGGCATTCAGGTAGTTAGAATACACAGCGGTACAAGACAAGACATTATAGTTAGGCTTTGAAATTTAGAAAACATAGGAAGCAGATTGTTTAGAAAAGAGGGGAGAAGGAAAGGCATTGGATAAGGAGAGCTGAGAGCTGGCAAAACAGCAATGGCTCCAGGGAGCATAGAATGTGAAATACAGTGGTACCTTGGTTCTCGAACGGCTTAGTTGTCGAACAAATTGGCTCCTTAACACTGCAAACCCAGCAGTGTTCCAGTTTGTGAACATTTTTGAAAGCCAAACGTCCGACATGGCTTCCCCTTGAGTGCAGGAAGCTCCTGCAGCCAATCAGAAGCTGTGCCTTGGCTTTCAAATGGTTTCAGGAGCCGAACAGACTCCCAGAACGGATTAAGTTTGAGAACCAAGGTACCACTGTATCCCTTTGGAGGAGTCCATCATTTGTGTTCTTTTTCTATGTGCATCTTTCTAGACTTTTCTTGTAGTTTTATCAGCAGGTTAGAACATCTTCTAAGGCATCTTCTGGGCAATATACGCAGTTAGTTATTCTTGGTTTGTTGAGGCAAGTAATTGAATCCTTCAAATAACTTTCCAGGAGATACTACATAAAGTGCTAATCTTGGCCTATTTTGTATTTTCAGAGGGGTACTAGACACTGAAAGAGCCATCCTAGACATCCCGAGGTTACAGAGAAACACTAGTCCTTGGGCACATCTGTATAAACCTATATAAATGTAGAAGCAAACTAAAGCCAATGTAAACACAACAAGTGGAAATGTCAATTATGACATACCTAGGGACTTGACTGGGGGTTTCTAAAATTGCCCCCGAGACTGGCCATTTCTAACACTGGTCCAGGCAAGATGCATATTATTTCCTATCAGCAGTGCAACAGTACCCAGATATGCCTGTGTTTCAGGACTAGCATTTTAAAATTATGGTGTACATTTTAAAGTTTTGCAACACAATGCACATGCACACCCACTACATTTTACCTGGTATTTTGGAAAAATGGTAATCAACCACTGATTGGCAGAGTCTGCCTGTCTGCAAATAGAGTCTAGATACAAAGTAGAAATAGTCTAGAGGAAAGGCTCCATGGTAAAATACAACAAGCCCTGGTCCTTCTGGTACTTTATCCATCCCGTGCACCTCATAACCTGTTCAAAGCACAGAATACAAGAGTTTTAGCATTGCTTCAATCAAGCCCCTAAGATTAGCAGAAAGCAACAGAAGAAATTGCAAGGAATGTCAAATGTTAGTAGAGTTATTGCAGTCAGAAATGGACTCCAAATTAATTTTTTAGTCTAACAGTGTTGAGTAGCCTGTATTCCCCTATTTCACTACAACGACAGCCGAACCAGATGATACTTTAATTGCACAGTGAGCACCTACATCCATGCTTAAAAGAATAATAATAAGAATAAGAATAAGGTAAGGTTTCCATTGTGGCCCTTCCTTTCCCAGCAATGATTTTGACAAAAATCAGCCTCCTAGACAGGTAGGAGGCTTAGGGCAGAAACTTCCACCAGTAGCTCCCCACCCCCCACCTCACTGCTGGTATTTTTTAGATTGAGAGGCAAATGTTCATTGGCATTGTGGCTGTTAAGGGAAGGATTTAACCTCCTTCCTACATGCTTTGGTCCCAATTATCATCAGTTCCTGTGCCTGTGATTAATTTCTTTAAAATTCAGACACAGTTGCACTTACCCATTTCTGCAGCTCATGAAAGCTGAGCCTGGAGCTCTAAAGGAGCTGTTGGTTCAGAAATGAAAAACTTCACCCAAGGCTTATAAAGGACCTACAGGGCTGGATGCAACTAACCTGACACTCTAGTGGAAGCCACCACAGGGGCTTCTCTAGTGCAATGGGGCTTTCACCAATCTACTCTGGAGGGTCAAGAGAAACCCTGGAACATCATGTGTGGGGAGGAGAGGAGGGATCATTCCATCTGGCAGGCAGAAATACTTGTGCTGACAAGAGCAACTGTAAAAGCCCAACAGTGAATTCCTCTCAGACACTTCACCCCTTCTTGGTTCTCAGCCCAGCCCTGATCAAGGCTGAAGCTTACACACCTCTCAAATAGCCAAAAGTACAGCCAACTGGGCAATCCGATGACAGGTATGAAACTCCTGTTTGGCCATCTCCCCTGTTCCTATGGTACTGGGCTGTTTGCATGTGAGGGGTGCTCTGAGAGCCAGCCTAAAACCAAAGAAACTGAAATTTGGGGCTGGGAATGGTGATGCCTCACGGTCACAGGTGGTGCACAGACCTACTGTTGGGTATCTCCACTGTTCCACCCTGGGAAGTGAAACCCACTGCATTTGCTGAGACCCTACATTCATGTAGCACAGGGACTCTAGATGTATCTGGTACGCATCTTGTGGTGGTTTGAATAATGATGCTTTCACTTCCAGGGATGTCAGTACTTTTACTAAATTATAATTCCATCATGTAAAAAATAAAAAAGATTTTAATGATGTATGGAATCTTCATACAATAATGATAACCCAAGTCCCTGTTCATGTAGTCAAGTACCAAAGTGCCATAAAGCAGAGCAGAGGGAGAGAAAATAAACAGGGCTATTCTGTCACCTCTTTGGCCCTTCCTCAAGTGTCACTCGTTGGCAGCCACTCTTATCAAGCTACCTTTCATCCCTGCAAGAAATGTAACTGTTAGAACTGGTACTTGACCTGCCTTTTAACTATTCCCTCCTCATGTCTTTTTCCTTGTCTGTTTTTGTCATTTGAAGTTGTGTGTCTGAGGAAAAGGACTGCTTTGCTGGTGACTTTTGTAAGCCACTCTGGGAACATAAATAAATGGATGTCTACTCACATTTTCAGCTAAAGTGCAGGGTATAAATAAATAAATAGTAGCTAGATAGCTAGATAGAGGTCTACTCCTAACACCCATTGAGTTCAATATGGCTAACTCTCAGGTCAGTATGAATAGAATTGTAGCCTAGTGATACAATCCCATACTCATTAGTAAGCACCACTGAGGTCAGTAGGACATCTTCCAGGTAAACATATAAAAGTCTGCTGCCTACACAGTTTTAGGTAAGTCGATAATGCTACCAGTTCAGCTTACAGGGCTGTTGTTAAGCTTACTGAGATAAAAGTATGAAAAGTGCTTTAAGCACTTGAACTGCATGATACAAGCGAATATTATTAAAATCGATTTCTGCAGTATTTCTAACAAAAACTTTAATAATACTTTTTAAATTCATGATTAATAAATAATCCTGTTACCCAAGTTGTCCCTGTGCAATGTGGAAGGGGGAGAAAATGGTGCTTACCATGCCACACTGTGCCATACATGTCCCAAAGATAAAGCACTGCCCTCCTTCCAGTGTCCCATGACTTACTGAGATAATCATCTCCTTTTACCTTAATCTTTATCTTGTAAATATTCAGAAGAAAATTAGAAAGGTAAATACATCCAAGAATGACTAAGACAGGTGACAGCAGAATTATGAATGGTGTTAATATCACCAAGAGGTACACTGTATAGTCTGTGAAAATCCCTAGATAATTATTTGGATACATCCAATTTTTCAGGAGGTCCATGAGCCACGTCACTTCTTCTTGTGCAAAATAAGAAAATGAACTGATCATCTTCCGTCTAAAAAATTTAAAAAGCAACTTGGCCGAAAAAGAAGTTTCTTAACGTTGGCCCTAGATATAGAAAAGAAACTTGTGGTTAATGCAGTGCAATTATCACAGCAGGTGTCATGTTGACCAGAAAATCAAAGCCATTTTAGGACTGCCAGGCCAGGAGCATCCCAGCCCCTGACACTTCAGTGCCCAGCCCCTGGTGATGTCACAGGGCAGCTTTGCAGATAGAGGCTAATTGGGAGAGGGGGGTAGAGAAGGGCAGATCGCCTCTATTTGCACCCAGCTGAAATTTGTAAACTGCACACACAGTTTTCTTAATGTTTTGCTATTGTTCTTGTTAATTATTATTACTGTTAATAATAAACCCAGCTGGAGATTCAGACCTTACACCTGCCACCTGGAAGAGGTCAGGCAGGCCAACTTGGAGGCTTCATGAGAATCATAAAACAATTAAAACTAGTAATAGTAATATTAAACCCAGCTGGAGATTCAGGCCTTACAACTGCCACCTGCAAGAGGCCAAGCAGGCCAACTTGGAAGCATCATGTCTGACGTGGTTTGTTATCCCTTTTCGATGGTGTCCAATTTCAACAGCCCCAGCCAGGGAACGGATGACCGTGCAATGCTACATGTGCCTACTCGTAAGTTACTCCCACTGAGTTCCATGGGAATCACTCCCAGGTTGGTCTCAACCTGGTTCCTGAGCAGCCGCCTTGCGGAAACGCCTTCCAGCCCGCGCCGCGTCCCTCAGCTCCCTGTCTCTTTCGGCATCCCTCTCCCTCCGAGCTGGGCTCCTCCTCGCCTCCCTCGCGCCAGAGGCCGACCCAGCTCCTCCTCGGCTCCGCGAGTGTCGCACCGTCGCCGCTGACTCACCTTCGTGCGGCTTCGGATCGCGGCGCTCCATCCAAGGTTCAACCCCACCATTCCTGGCGCGCGGCGGAGACGCCGAGGCGCGCGAAGGGTCCTCGCCAAGTGGTTTCGCGCGCTTGGGCCCAGCGCGGGTTTCCTTATGGCGGGGCGGGGGGCAGGTAGGGAATTTGCGGGCCGGTAGTGTGTGTGTGGGGGGGGGGGGAGCCGCAATGCAGTGCGACGTTACACGGCGTCGTCCGGTTGCAGAAGGGGAAGGAGACGTTCTGAGGAAACCTCTCCTCACAACCAGGGGCAGCTGCGCCTCTCGGTCGCTTCCTGGCTTTCCTGTTGCGTCACGCGCCACTGATACGGTGGAGAAAGGCTTTGTGTGAAACATAATATGAACCCCCCCCTACCCGCGCTGGGCTGTACCACTTCAGAAGGCAGGTGGAGATTGGCATCTTTCAGTGCCCCTTGCAGGGGGAAAAAAAATCATAACATAGGAGGATTCAGCCCAGCCTGGTCCCCATCCCACTTAATTGGCATGTAGCTGCTCTGTAGCATTGAAACATACCTGTAGCCTGAAGTGGTCCTGCCCACGCAATGTATTGCCACAGGAGCGGCAGGGCCAATAAAACAACAACTGAGAATAGAGAAGGAGACGAGAGGGAAGTGATTCTAAGAAGAAGTGAATCAGCCCAGTATTGGACAGCTTGTATTCCCCCCCCCCCAGTACATTTTTATTGGTTTCTTTAGACATACATTCATCATACCACATTGTAACAACTTGATTTTCCTGTAATTAAACAATATATATTTAAAACACAATAAAAGGGAAAACACACACACAAATGCATACTTATTTATTTGATTCATTTGTAATCCATTAGCATTTGACTTCCCTCCCCTTCTTACTTGGGGCTTCAGTTGTACTTAGTTAACTGCCCCTCCTAACACAGCCATTTATTCAGTAACCTGGTTCATTGTATTTTACTATTTTTTTCCTTACAGGAGTTATTCTAAACCGGTCAAAATTTTTAATTCTCCATAATGGTATTGTAGCAAAATAAATGTCTGGACTGAAAGGAAAAACTCCAGCAGCGTTGAGGAATAACAAAAGGGTGTTTATTGCTAGCAATAAAGGCTCCCTGGGATTGCTCTCCAAAAGCTGAGCAAAGCCCGAAAGGGTGGAGCCTGCTTTATATACATAGCTGTTTTCTCTTTAAAGCAATACATATGCCAAAACTTCCTTCAATCTAAAGTTACAACACAATACTAATTATAACATGTATGGTCTTTCCTTCATTACCAGTTCATTAGGCAAGAAAACAAAGGACTCTTTCTTGTCAAATGTAGACACTTAGGAATGTTGTTTACAACCTTGGAAGTAAAGCTGCTCCTAGCACAAGATAAGGCACAAGGCCTCTAGCATGGCTAGTTAGCTGAGCTTATGTGCATCAGTCTTTCAAATATTGTTTGAATATATTCCAATCATTTTTTAAAAATTGTATTGTTTGATCTCTTATCTGACCTGTCAGCTTGTCCAATTCTGCATACTCCATCAATTTGATCAACCAGTCTCTCTTGGTCAGCAAGGTCTCCATTTTCCAATTCTGGGCAATCAAGACTCTTGCTGCCGTGGTGGCATACATAAATACTTTCTTAAAGTCTCTTGGAATTTCATTCCCAATGATCCCCAAGAGGAATGTTTTGGGCTTTTTGGGGAATGAGATTTTAAACATCTTTTAAAATTTGTTATAAATTACCTCCCAAAATTTCCTCATCTATTTACATGTCCACCAAACATGATATGTTGTGCCCGCCACTTCTTTACATTTACAACACTTGTCCGAATTTTTTTAATACATTAAAGCAAGTCTGCTCGGTGTTAAGTGCCACCTATAGAACACCTTCATATAGTTCTCCCTAATAGTGTAGCATGCTGTGAACTTAATGTCCTCCTTCCATTATTTCCCCCCACTCTTGACAACTGTATATTATGACCTAAGTCCACTACCCACTTCACCATAGCTGGTTTTACCTCCTCATCCTTTACCAACCAAACCATTCTAAATTTTATACATTTTAGATAGAGTTATATGGTTATTATATATCAGGTCCTTCTTGAATCTTGAAAGTTCTTGACCAAATCTCTTCTTTTTATCTTGTTTGAATAATTCATGTATTTGGTGATACTCTAGCCAGCCTGTAACCTTTTCTTTTTTTTATCTTGTCAATATTTTAAAGCTGTAATTGATTATCTTCCTCCCAGAGAATTTATTTATATGTTACCCACTCGTCCCTCATGTTGACCTCTTTTACAGTCATGGCCTCCGTTGGTGACAGCCACCATGGTGTTTTTTGCAAGACAAGAGCACAGCCATTGTTGGGCTGTGCTCTGTATCCCCACGTCGGCAAGGCGGTGGTCCAGAAGATCACGATCAACCATATTAAAGGCTGCTGACAAATCTAAGAGAATCAGCAGTCCCGACCCGCCTCCATCCAGTTGTTTATGGAGATCATCCGTTAGGGCGACCAGATACATTTCGGTCCCGAAACCAGGACGGAAACTTGACTGAAATGGATCTAAAGCCAATGTTTCCTCCAGAAACCTACCAAGCTGTTTAGCAACCGCTCTCTCTTTTGTTGTTGTTCATGTTTTTATTAATAATTTTTATTAAGTTTTCCATTAAACAATCCGATCATATCACATTAATTATTCCAAATTATACCAATACAAATAATAAAATCCGAATATTTTGCCAAATTATAAATTTTGTTGGGGGTTCCCATGCTTCGAGTTCTGTAGGGTCTGATCATCTCTTATTTGTGCTGCTTCTAATGTTCACCAATCCCATCTTCCAATCTTCTTGATGCTATCCTTTTTTTTCTTAATAGCCTGTGAGTTGTTTCCACAGGTGAGTTAAAATAAACAATATTATGTGAATTTTGTAAGGCTCTCCCTAAAACAAAACAAAACTGGTAAGTCTTTTGTTTGCAGTAAATCTTAATGCATTAATCCAAAAGTCTTCCTCGAGTGGCAAATGCCATTTTTTCCAGCTCCGATGAAATAGAATCTAGGTGTTTGCTCATTAATTTTACCAGACGATTTGCACCATAAATTAGCCTTTCTAGAGGAGATGTGCCAGGAATTTTAGAGTACAAACATAATAACAGAGTAAAGGCGTGCCTCCCCCATGGCTATTAATTTTGCAACATAGTCTGCCTCTTAATGGTGGATCCTGATTAAAAAACACCTGCGTCACAGAGAGCCTTTTATTTTCTTCCCAGATATTCCAACAAACAGAGGCTTTACTTGTTATTTTCATTTCCACACAGTTTCTTTTACTCAGCCACCGCTCTCTCAATTACCTTGCCCAGATACAGAAGATTCGAAACTGGGCGGTAATTGGACAGATCTAAAGAATCTAATGAAGTTTTCTTTAAGAGCGGACACACCACTGCTTCCTTCAGCTCCCCTGGGAATGTCCCCGTGCCAAGGGACAAATTGATAATTTCGACCAGGGGAGTCTGTGCGACATCTGGGCACGCCTGAATCAGCCAAGACGGGCATGGATTAAGGAGGCAAGTGGTGAGCCTGCCAGCTAGGAGGAATCTATCCACATCAGCAGGGAGTATCTGATTGAAATGGTCCAATACTGGACCCAAAGACAGTCGAGGGGCCTCCAGTTCTATTACTGTATCTAAATTGGCAGGGAGGTCACGGCGGAGCAACAGGACTTTCTCCGCAAAAAAGCTCACAAATGCCTCACAGCTATGAGTCGAATTTGTGCTTAAATTAGCCAGTACAAATATGCTGAGAGTGGGGCATGTTGTGAAACTGGCACTCTGAGGATTTACTGAGTAAAAGAATAAGTACAATTGAATATTCAAGCAGTTCATTTGTTTTTTAAAAATAGGATATTTATTGAAAAGGTCAACAGAATCAATTGGCACAGACCTTTGTAAGCAACATGTTGATAATAGATTAAATTGTGATTAGTTAAACCAAATAAATCAAGCTTTCACTTTTAAATGCATGCATAGAAATACATAGGAAACTTAAAGGTAAAGGTAAAGGGACCCCTGACAGTTAAATCCAATCGCAGACGACTTTGGGGTTGCGGCGCTCATCTCGCTTTACTGGCCGAGGGAGCCAGCCTTTCTCCACAGACAGCTTCCGGGTCATGTGGCCAGCATAACTAAGCCGCTTCTGGTGAACCAGAGCAGTGCACAGAAACGCCATTTACCTTCCTGCTGGAGCGATACCTATTTATCTACTTGCACTTTGACATGCTTTCGAACTGCTAGGTTGGCAGGAGCAGGGACCGAACAATGGGAGCTCACCCCTCGCGGGGATTCAAACCACCGACCTTCTGATTGGCAAGCCCTAGGCTCTGTGGTTTTAAATCAGGGCACTTCCTGGTTGTCATTATTTCCACAATGCAGAGTACTAACCGCTATATGATCACGACCAGATTGTCATTATTTTCAGGTGTACCATGGGGCTGACAGGAAAAGCAGGTCAGAGAGGTAGACGCGAGGCTAAATTGCAGTTAGTTTCTTTATTAAGGAAATGAAACAGTACAAGGAAGCACATCAAGGCAAGTGTCCCCCCCCAAATAAGAGTCTATTAATTTTATTAAGTATTTGCTTCACCTGGATTTTGGTCATGAGGGTGTAGGCTGCCCTGTACATGGGTGTATCCGGGGGGTCAGGGGGGTAGCTGTCCCCCCAAATCCATTCAAATCAATACAAGTCAATACAAATGTAAGGTTCCGCCCCCTAACAAAAGCTTGCCCCCCCCCAACAAAAACCCTGGCTGTGCCTATGCTCCTGTGTCTCTCAATGACTCGATTTTCAGCCTTCTATTCCATGCACAGGTTACATCAAAATTATGGTGAAGTGATCTTGTAACAATGTAAGAAAGTCTGTTCAGAACTGGTCCCTTGGCTGTGGAATGCCATTGTAATTGCTGTAATATCTTTTTTGAGCAAGACAAATAGCTTTTTATTTTCTTAGACCTTTTAAAACTATGTTTTACACTGGTTTTATACTGGTTCTACTACCCTGTAGATTTTATTCCTCTGTCCTCAGTTTTATAATGAATTATTGCTACTAAGTTCCCCACCTTTTAAATGGTGTTTCTTGTTTTATAATAATTTGTGATTTTATAATGGTGTTGTATTGATTGTTTTTTGTGTTATTTTATTGCAATCTTGCTTGTTTTAATCCCTGTAAACCAGGGGTCAGCAAACTTTTTCAGCAGGGGGCTGGTCCACTGTCCCTCAGACCTTGTGGGGGGCTGGACTATAAGGTTCATGTATGATTATATTGCAGCTCAAATCCAAGGCTGCAATCCTACACACACCCATTAAGACATCGGCTCTACTGCACAACCACTCCTTTAAAAATTGGTGGATGTTACTTCCAAGCACACCTTAATTCCAACTGCATCATATAATTTGGTGATGTAATTGTATGGATAGCTGTTTTGTTTTCTTATTTGCAAAGTACAGCCTGATACTGATAACAGATTATAATGACTGCTTACCCAAGAAAATTTTACACCTCATATTTAAACTAGGTAGAGTTCAGGGAATCACATGGCACGAGTGCTCTGTTGCATAATTTATAATAGCCTTAAGCTGGGGAGAAGTACACATTTTAATAGTTTCAAAACGTACAGTGGTTGCATAATGATAGGTTTTAAAAGAATGAAATATTAATATATAAGATAAAGCAGGTTGTTGCATCTAATGCTAGTACTACTAAGAATAGAAATTAAAGGATATGACAACGTTCTATTAATTTCAGTGGGATACAACCCAATGCATTGACTCCCATGAGAGGTGGTGGACTCTCCTTGGAGATTTTAAAGCAGAAATTGGATGACCATTTGACATGTCTGATTTAGCTGAGATTCCTGCATTGCAGGGGTTGGACTAGATGACACTTGAGGTTCCTTCCAACTATACAATTCTATGATGATGATGATGATATTTTATCTATACCCCACCTTTTTCCCTGATAGCACTCAAGGTGGCTTAGAAATTAAAATAAGAACCACTAAAACACACAAAAGGCCCATAATTAAAACAACAACAACAACAATAATTAAACATTGATTATAAAAAAACCTATTAAATCCATAACAATAATTGCAATAAAAACAACATGGTGCCAGCCCTTTCATTAAAAGCTGTCAGTTCCCCAAAGCCTATTGGAATGAGAAAGTCTTCACCTGCTGACAGAAGGACAACATGGAGGGAATTAGTCTGGCTTCTCTAGGAAGGGAGTTCAAAGTGTGGCGGCTGACACTGAGAAGGCACTCTCCACCACCCCTGCCAACCGTCCCCCTAACGGTGCGGGGACCAAGTAAGGGCATCTCCTGAAAAATGTCAAAATCTAGGCAGGTTCATATGAGGGAATACAGTCTTTCAGATAGCTTGGACCTAAAGCTGTACAGTCATACCTCGGGTTACAGACGCTTCAGGTTGCGTTTTTTTGGGTTACGGACCGCCGAAACCTGGAAGTACCGGAACGGGTTACTTCTGGGTTTTGGCGGTCGCGCATGCGACCAAGGGTCATATAGTCCAAGTCCCTGCAATGCAAGAATCTCAACTACAGCATCCATGACAGAGGGTGGGTGTCATCAACTTAACCCTGAAACTCTGGACAACCTCCTCCAGAGGTTTCATGTACATGTTAAATAGGATGGGGGACAGAATAGAACTTTGAGGGACCCCACAGGCCAACAGCTAAGGCATCAAACAGGAGTTCTCCAGCACCACCTTCTGGGTTTGCCCCTACAGGAAGAAACAGAGTCACTGTAAAACAGTGCCTCCAAGTCCCATATCAGCAAGTCTGCCCAGAAGCATACCACCAAGGAAAGCCACCAAGAGGTCCAGCAGAACCAACAGGGACAAACACACCATGTCTCATTCCTGGCATAAGTCATCCACCAGAACATCAAAGCGGACAGACTAATTCTCTTTGTGATATTTATCAAATCGTTCTAAGAGGGCTCTTAATATATTTCCTGGTCTCTTTTGGTGTCTGTTTCGAATATTTTCAAGAGCAATCTTTGTCTGTTAAAAGAAAAGAAAAAGAAAAGACATGAAATTATATTCAATATTTGGAAGAACGCTATTTACAGGTAGCAATATCATTACAGTCGTACTTTGGATCCTGAATGCCTTGCGACTCGAACGTTTTGGCTGCAAACCTGGAAATGAGTGTTCTGATTTGTGAATATTCTTTGGAACCCGAACGTCCAATGGGGCTTCCACGGCTTCCGCTTGAGTGCAGGAAGCTCCTGCAGCCAATCGGAAGCTGTACCTTGGTTGTCGAACGTTTTCAGAAGTTGAATGGACTTCCGGAACGGATTCCGTTTGACAACCAAGGTACGACTGTAATGGAAAAGGAAGAATTTTTCTGCATAAGAACAAAAAATAAAATCACCTTCGGCTGCAGAAGCATCAGTGGTATCCAGTTAAGTTGGAGTAGACCCAATAAAAACTGATGGACTCTGAGTATTACTTAAATGCAATTGCCTTCTGTAGTAATGAAGTATGTTTGTTCAGTGGGCACTATGCTGTGCAAACACACAAGTGTATATGCAACCCAATACAGTGGTACCTCGGGTTAAGAACTTAATTCGTTCTGGAGGTCCGTTCTTAACCTGAAACTGTTCTTAACGTGAAGCACCACTTTAGCTAATGGGGCCTCCTGCTGCTACTGCGCTGCCGCCGCGCGATTCCTGTTCTCATCCTGAAGCAAAGTTCTTAACCCGAGGTACTATTTCTGTGTTAGCGGAGTCTGTAACCTGAAGCACCTGTAACCTGAAGCATCTGTAACCCAAGGTACCACTGTATATATGTGTACATTTGCCATACTTTATAGTGCAATGTCATTTTTCTTCTACAGGAGTGGGGATCCTCTAGCCTGCAGGCCAATCTTGGCCATGAGGGGGTCCGGTTTGCCCATGGGTGATGTCAGCTGACTGGCAAGGGTTCAATCCTGCTGGATGCCATTTCACCAACATGCTTTCTGCAGGGAATGAGCTGATGAAGCAGGCCCCTCCTTTTCACCCTGCAGGTCAACTTTGGCAGGTGGGCAGGACTGTTCACCTATCAGTCACCTGCTGTCATCATCATGTAACCCTACCCACCTGTGAAAGTTGTCCCAATGGGTGGGGAAAGATAATGATCTGGTTCCCCAGAAGTGGCAAGTGGATTTGCATATGAAATTGTTTTTTGTAAAGCAGTCCTGAGGAGCGCGATCTCTGTCTAAGCAGAAATGTAGCTAAAAGTTCTGTAATTTCAGATTGGGGGTCCATTTAGTCAGTTATAGAACTCTTTGGGTTAGCTAGCTTTTGCTTAGTGTCAATAACTTAAATAAAAAAGAGAGGCTGAATGACAAACATGCATAAAATACGTAAAATGAATACCAGTTTTGGTCTTATATAAGCAGTAACTTCATATGCAGAAAATGATTCAAAACTGAATTGTGGTTTGCACAAGAATCCAATATAGAGGTAGCTTACTTTTTCAGCCAGCTCCTTAGCAGTGATATCCGGATCATATGGGATGGGTTCTCCAATATATGTGCGGAATTTGACTGGAAACCCTCCAAAAATGGGAAGGATAAATATCCGAGTCTTCTCATACAGCCACTTCAGTAGTGCTGCATTTGAAAGAGAAAAACATTTTGAGAGAGAAAATGAGTTCCTACAGGTGTGGAAATCTTTATGTATATAAGCCACTTTGCCAAACCACACCTTAGCTCAAACATGCAGGCTTCTCACCGCAGCTTTGATCTTTTAACTCAGTGTGTGGCATCAGCTAAACCGAGGTTTGGCTTAGCAAGCGGTCTGAGTCTGGGGTTGAGGATATGCCGTCTCCTTAACCAATATTTGTTATTGGCTACAGATTGTGATTAAGAAGGAGATCGCTTAACCACAGTCCTAGGTTCAGCTGGCACCCTAAGCCACACAGTGTCCTAGGGCCACATCACACAGAACTAAGCAAATACAACCTCTAAGCTCAGCTCTACCATTAGGCCGAGTAATGCAGTTGCCTCAGGTGGCAGACATGGTGGGGATGCATTTGCTCTCCCAGATATTCTGCTTGAGCACCTCCACCATTCTCATCCTCCTGAACCAGTGCCCTAACAATGATAATGCTAGTAGCTGAGCTAGCTGGCTGGCTATCTTGCCTAGTTGCTTCCTTCCAATGTGCCACTGGCAGTGCTATTGGAAACGGCTCCTGACTAAGCAAGCAAGCAAGCACACACACACACACACATGCAGCCAGCTCAGGCCATACACTCCAGCAAACACTGTGCATGTATCGCCTTGCTCATGAAACACCTGCAGATGTCACAGTGAGGCACTGTGAATGGGCAGAATTCAGGCACCATGCAGAGCTGCAGATGAGCGTTGACAAGGGGTGGAGGATGCAGCTGTGTACAGCTGCAGCCAGCCCAGGAACCTCTAAACTAAGTCACTTTGGGTTGCCCTGAGCAAGATAAAACTACCAACAAATTAAATAAATAATAATAAGCTAGTCTGATGTCCTCAGGTGCAGTGGAGGACACGCCTAGTAAGATTCGACTGACAGTCCAGTAGAATTCTGAACAAGACCAAAGGGATGGAATCATAATCTTGCCTCTCACTTCAGCTAGCAAAGTGCCTTGTGTCAGCCCTGGCAATCTCCACTGACAAAAAGCTATCCTGAATGCTTTTCATCGGTTGTTGTGTGTCAGCTGCTACCTACCTCAGCTTACCACTGATTCATGATGGACAGCAAGCATTGTCCTAGGTGGTCTTTAGAGTGAACCTATTCAAACTCTACTTCCTAATGAAACTCAGAAGTAGCATACATCACATATACATATATTTCATGAATGGGATATGTTGCCAATTCATGAGGACGATAACGTACATTGCAGAAGTTACATTAAGGGTGACAATGATATATAGAAAGGAACATAAAAAGTGAAGCTCACATATTTTCCCATATGTTCTGTATCCTTCTCGAAGATTTTGTGTAAACATAGGAATGATAGGCTTTCAAAAAAGGAAAGGAAAGATAAAAACAAAACATTTTAACTGGCTCCTAGACTTTTTAAATTTTAAAATTATAAGACCCTCCCCAGCCCTGCTGGCCCAGAAAAAGTAGTCTCAACATATTTTTGACTGCAAGAAGCCCAGTTTTAGGCTTTGGCTTAGTAAGCAGTGATAAATCCATGAAAATAAGTGCTCAGCTGGCAAAAAGAACCACATATTGTATATGTTAAAAAACAACAACCTGTCAACAAAATATTCAGTTTTTTAAAAACCCAGTACAACTTAATTGAACAGTTTATCGTGGCAATAATGTGTTAAAGCCCAGCTGTAAAAACACTTTTTGCTACTATTTAGAAATGAATGGTAAATTCACTGCTCACTGGAAGTCAACCATATATTTCAGTCTCCATGTTTGTAAAATTTGTGCCATATTTCTTCAGTACAAGTGTGTTTTAATACCAACTGACTGCACACAATCAACAATACTGTGGGCAATGTATAATTACTACAAATAGGCTACTTACCACTTTGGCCTGTAAAGCCACTTGTGCAAAACCTGTACGTTTACCCCAAACCAGGTTGTAGTTCTCATCACTAAAATTTCCTTCTCTAAGTCCACCAGGTGCAATCCCCAATAAATGGCCCTTCTTCAGAATTTTTACACATTCATCTTTATTGCCTTTTAGGCAAAAAAATAAATCAAGAAGTGGTCTGACACCTGAAAAATACACCCAGAACAAATCACATTTTTATCAGTATTATTTATAGTATAGATAGATATTATACAGTTTCCAGTGATGTGGCCCCATTAAGACTGCTTGGCAGTCTTTCAAAGTAAGATAATTAGGATGTGTAGACTTTGTAGACATTTCTTCCATTCTCTCACGTATTCTAGCAATAGACTTTTTTCTGAAAAATCGAAACAGGGAAGGTATAGCCCTATGGTAGGCAATCTTTCTGACGTATATTGTTTAACTGAAATATAAGTATGAGAGAGTAACACTCTGGTACATGCTACAATGCAAATGTATCCACCCATTTCTTACAGTGTAATCCTATACAACTATACTCAGCACATGTAATGGCACATGTATCAGCAAGGTTATAAATTGTTGCCCTACCAAGTCAAAATGCTACCAGCCACCACCGGGTCTAACATACTACAGTGGAACCTTGGTTCTCGAGCATCTTGGAAGCCGAATGATTTGGAACCTGAACGCCAAAACCTCGGAAGTGAATGCTTCCATTTTTGAACGTGCCTCGGAAGTCAAACGGCTTCCGAGGTAAGTTTCTCCATTTTCTCAAAGGAATTTGCCAACCGCCCATTGCACCGTGATTGTCAAACGTTTTAGAAGTTGAATGGTCTTCCGGAATGTATTACATTCGACAACCGAGGTACCACTGTATTTGCGAATTAGAGTTGACCATTGTCTGTCCTAACAACACTTTATTGTATCCTTTCAGTGGAAGCTCATACTTTGGATTTGGAAGTCTTCTAGGGCGGAAATGATATTACAGAGCCAGCAGATAGATATTCTTTATGACGCATCACAGTATTAGAGTCACTTTTCAATATTCTAATTCTAAATATGAAGTAAAAGTATTTTACCTGGTAGTAGATACAAGCCATTATCAGCTACACTGTAGATGTGTCTTCCAGTCAGTGTATATAATCTAGCTACAAAGAGCATATAATCCAAAACAAAAGCTCCATGATAATAAACAATTACCCCTGGTCCTTCTGGTATATGCTCTACGCCAATAATTTCATAACCTGAAAAGAGCACAAAATGCAACAGATTACTATTGCTGTCATACATGTTACATAATGATTGGAGGAAAACAATTAGCAACTTGTCTCAGGGGATTTGTGGAGGAAAAATAGAGGCCACTGGCCACCTAGAGAAATGCTTCTGCCATCACACTTCTTCACTGCCTTTTGCTTCGATCCCTGCCACATCTCCAAAATGTCCACCAATTTTGCCACATGTGAATGATATTGCAAAATGGAGTTAAGTGGGGGTTTTGGTATGCTATATTGTCCTGCAGCTCTTTCTATGTATGCTACATTGTCCTGCAGCTCTTTCTATGTGATGGCCCCAGGTTTGTTCCCTACAACACCTTTACTGAAAATCAGATTCCCTTCTTTCATGATATTTCCCGAAATGTTTAGGGCTGAGCCGCCTTGCAGCAGTCTGCCTGTGTGCTGAGGTATTTGTCAAGGAAGCCTCCTTCCACCAGAAGAAGCTGAAGCAAATGGAAACTTCAGAGAGTACCTTTACTTGTGGAATACCCTTATCAGGAAGGTTCATCTGGCCCCCCGTTTATTGTAATTTAATCACAGGTATGGACTTATTCATTTTGTCAGGCTTATAAAAACCATTTCAAGCTGAGGTTTCTTTTTTCTGCTGATGATATTGACCCCAGAGTTCCTGGTTGTACAGTGACAATATTCATGCTTTTGCTTCAGAGCTTAATCCTGAAGCTCAGTTTTCTGAAGTGAAGTGGTTTATAGCATTCAGTGGTTACTGGTGCCTGTTTGAACTGCTAAGGCAGAAGGCAGAGAGGTCAAGAGTGCCCCTATGCTCCATGGTAACGCTGGGGCTAGGAAGAAGAAGCTGGCAGCTTGTGCCACCCTCTGGACTAGATATAAGTAAGAAGGCAGGAAAATGTGGGCTGGCTGATGGCATACTAAGGCTGCTGGGACAGAGCCTCATTTGGTGTAAAGGACAAGCCTGCACTGATAACATTGTCACTATTGTTATTTAAGGAAATACTTGCTTACCATGCCATATCTTTCCAATTATATCCAAAGCACTTGTAAGACGCCTTCTTGGTGTGACCCATGCTTCAGTAGAAGTGTCTTGAACTATGTTATTCATTTTCTTGTAAATATAGAGAAGAAAGCTAAAAATGTACATCATGCAAAACATGGAGATATATATTGCCTGTGACAGCATTAAAAGCATTAATAGCAGTCCGAAAATGTAAACCACGTAGCTTGCATTTTCTCCCAGGTATCCAAAACCAATCCAGTTTTTCAGCACGTGAGTAAACCAAGCCGCATTTTCTTGTCCTGAAACATCTGATGTGATAGCAATAATTTCATCCACTGTAATGAAATAAATAAAAACCAATGATTACTTTTACTTCAAGGTGATGTTGCTTCTTCACTTTTCTCTTAGAAAAAAACAGAAGACAATTTATCACTTTGAACTGTCATCCCACAGGCTGCAATAATTTTTACACAGAATTCTATGCTATTTAACCCTGTTTCCCTTCCACAAAAAAACCAAAACAAAACACCTTTCTAAAACAATTCCATACAGAGTTGTTTATAGACAATAATATAAGTTAGCTGATTTTAATTGTGGGCTAGAATGTACCTGAAATGCTCTCTGCTGCTCCAGAACCTGCTCAATTATAGCTGATCTTGACAGTCAAAACTGCAATGTATTTGCTGGGGGCAGGGGCGGGGGGAGGCACGCCCCCCCATGATTGTACCAGAATACAAAGAGTCAAACGAGAAATGGCTCTTTCTGAAACTTAACAATCCAATTGGCTTAAGCTGTAATCCTAAGCAGACATACTGGGGTATTAAGTTTCACTCTGTTCTGGAGTGATTTAACAACTTGCGAGATGCTGCGTTGTTAAACTTCAAATGATAAACTTGGGCAACAGCCTGGATCGGAAGATAGGAATGAAGCCAGGACAAGCTGCGCTGGTAAATAGACAGTTGAAAAAATATATATTTACAAATAAAGCTGTATTCGGTGGATGAAAGGACATATGATTTTTTGACATGATTGGGAATCGCATAGCCAGGGATGGAGAACTTTAAAGCATTAAGACCAGAAGGCGGAAAATATGAAAACAACGAGAAGAGGCGGGGGGCCACCAGGTGGCGCGTTGGAAGATGGCTGACAATAACATCTCTCTGACCCATACGAGGTAATTAAGGGGCTGCTATGGGAAGTATGCAGTCTTTCTACCCCCCCAGAAGACCTTGCCAGCGGTGTTCACAATGCACCCCCTGATCCGAGAGATGGGGGTGCCGAACACTTGGCACGAGCCCTCGGTGAAGTCAGATCTTCCTGACGCCGATTCCAATCAGCTCGTGCTGGTTAGCTTCAGCTTGGAATTATAATTGGAAACATATGATTGGAATGAAGCTGAAGCACATACATCAAGTAATGTTTGAGAGATAAGACTGCTGATTAATGGATCTCTGTGACTGGGAGTGACGGATGGATAAGTAAATCTTCTGATGAATCACCACTAGGAGACTGTATGTTTGGAATGAAGGGGGGGTGGAGGAAAAAACTTTTTTTTCTTTGCACGATGTGATATTAATAACCCTTCACCCCAGATAGAAATAAGTTCGTTGCGTTTTTACTAATCACAAGCAGGAATTCAAGAACTGTGTGGGATGGATTATAACAGGAGAGAGGATTGGTGAACGGTGAGAAAGAGGACAATTTTTATGATGCAGTTAAAAAATGGGGTCTTGCCAAGACAGGCTTGCCGGAGAAAGAAGGACAGAGCCTCCTGATTCATTTGATTTATTTGGCAAGCCTGAGAAAAATAAAGGACAGACCGAAGATTAATTTTTTTTTTTTATGGAAGCGTTGAACAGAGGCTGTCCCTGAGCGATATGATCTTTGGAGAGTACAAAACCCACACAGAGGATGCCTGTTTTCAATCTGCTTGTGAAAATTATCAGAGATTGCAAAGAAAGGAATATACGATAACAACAAGAAGAGAAAGAAAGTAATAAAGGACTATCTTCTAGATTGAACTGGATAGAACTGTCTAATTAAAGCAGTAATATAAGTGATGTTTGGACTCATTCGGAGTTTTGGACTCGTGCGGAGCGTGATGTATGGGCACCCCCAACAAAATTTAAAATTTGGCTGTATAATTTGGAACTAATGTGATTTGGATAATGTGATGTGATTGGCCTGTTAATAAAAATTAATTTATATTTTTTTAAAAAACAACAACAACAACGAGAAGAGGCAGGACAGAAGATTTGGAGATATGCTTCAGAGGTCCAGACTATGGGGAGCCCGGAAAAATTAATAATTACAATTTGGATTACAATTTGGTCCTTTTAAAATTTCAGTTTCTTGTTTTTAATTGGATTATGATGTGGATATGTTGATTGGCTGTTTTTATTGGAAAATCAATGAAAATGGTTTTAAAAAAAAGTTTCACTCTGTCCCATGAGCCTTATTTGCAAATAAAGACACAGTTTGGCTTATATTTTAACGGTAAAATACCTTGTGAGATCTCACCAGTAATCGGCACCAATGCGGGTGGTAGTGGGGACATTGGAGATGGGTAATGCAGTGGCTGTGCTGACAGTGGAGGCAGCAGGATAGGTGGTGCAGCAGAGCAGGGTGGCGTTTCCCACTTTGTCCTCAAGCAGCAAAAAAGGCTGCACCACCCTGCCCATTGTGGTCTAGTAGTAAGGTTAAATCTTACTGGGAAATGATATATAATGCTTCTATATTACTATTACTATTATTAAATTAATTATCCACCCTAAAGCAGCAGTTTAAATGCCTCTTGGATTTGAGCAGAGTGAGAGCATTTACTTTTTGCTGTTGGAACCTGAAAGGTGTTTTGCATAGGTGAGCTGCAATTTTAACAGCAGACAACCTTACAATGCTGTCATTATGCACTCTTTCCTGGGAGCTCACTTCCAAGAAAACTTGAAGAGGCTTGCACTCTCGTTGTGTCTGATTGTGTCATACAGTTCTCCAACCAATGTATACAAAAATGAATCTATCAGGGGGAAATGTGGATAAAAATGAATATGTTAGTGAAAATAACACAAAAATTGCTTGCAAAAATGTGAACATTAGGCAAAACTACATACAAAAATGTACTGCTGCAGAAATGTGAAGAACTGAATTTAGGATTGGAAAAATGAGAACCTGATAGAACTAAAATGGGTAGGTCCTTCCATCTGTAATTATGGGTTCATCTTATGTAGGCCTGAAGTAGCTTAGGAGAATTAGGCATAGATTTAATTGTGCCTAGGTTACTGGAAGCCAGTTCAGACTTCCAGTTCTGACCCATGACATTTTGATGCAACTCAGAGTATCCCTCTTAATGGATACTGAATAGCCTACCACTTCCATGAATCCTTTGATTATCTTAGTCCCATAAACCTCAGCGTGAAGAGAAATGAAGCTTAATGTGTTTAACTTCATTTGTCCACTTCAGTTCTCTTTCCCTCCCTCTACCCTTTCTTATTTCCAGAACTATTTCCAACAGTTATATCTTCCAGCTTACGTGATCATATAAAGCGCCAGGGACATAGATTGTGCCATGGAAATAATATCAATCCAGCTCAAGTTTAGTCATAGTATGCATTTTAGTCTGCTTTTTGACAAAAGTCCTCAAAGTGGCTACTTGCTTTTACTGGAATAAGGATGCCAGAATGTGGCGTTTGCCCACTCATTATGGAGATGTCGTACTTGGGGGAGAGAGAAAGGGTTAATAGGGTGACCAATAAGAAAGCCCAGGGGTGGAGCCTAACTGTGTTTAAGGCTCAACACAGGGGTTTTGGCAGTTATTTCGGTTGGTTCTTGTGGGTGGGAGGCATAGGAGTCAGAGCGAGTTAGAGACAGAGGGGAGACAAAGAGAGTGAATTGGATTACAGTGTTTCAAAGTATTTAAAATTTGTTTGCGTTCACAATAAACTGGAATCTTTGTTAATAAGCTACAACCTGACTGAGTCTGAAACCTGGTTGGTGGCAGTGGAAGAGATAAGCTGTAGTGGTGCAGGGTCAATAGTCCATGGAACGACCGGGGGCCCTGTGTGAATGCCATACAGAATAATGAAATCTGCAGACATATCCACAGGAAATATCCACTGATCAAGATCCCGTCATGGGAAAATCAATCACACTTGTTGCAATTTTCAAGTGGGATTCATTCACATACCAACAAATTCAGGTTCAATTAAACCTGATTTGACCCTGGAACATAATGAATCTTTCACTATTAGGCAGAGTCGACTATAAAAATAAATGCATTACCTAGAATGTTATTTTTGTTTTAACCAGTTCTGGTCATCGGCAAGACAGATTGTTTCAACACATGGCAAAAAGATATTTCTAAATATATTTGGCAAGGGGAAAAAATGAGAATAAAATATTGATAGATGCAAAGGGGAGAGGAGGGTTCTCCCTGCCAGATATGAGACTATATTATGAAGCATCTTTGTTGGTTGAAGGAATGGATGACATTGGATAATTCACATATTTTAAACTTAGAAGGTCATGATAAGATTTTCAGTTGGCACACTTATTTATGGTATGAAAAGGTGACAGTATTTAAAGGATTTACAAATATACAGCGGTACTTCGGGTTAAGTACTTAATTTGTTCCGGAGGTCCGTTCTTAACCAGAAACTGTTCTTAACCTGAAGTACCACTTTAGCTAATGGGGCCTCCTGCTGCCGCTGAAGCACAATTTCTGTTCTCATCCTGAAGCAAAGTTCTTAACCCGAGGTACTATTTCTGGATTAGCAGAGTCTGTAACCTGAAGCATCTGTAACCTGAAGCGTATGTAACCCGAGGTACCACTGTAATTAGGAAAAAATTGTACAGAGTATGGAATAAATACAAAAATCTATTAGAGGCAAAAACACCACTTTGGCTCTCACCATTGGAAGCCACAGTGGTAAATAAAAAGAATATGATAGAAGGTTGGACAACTTATAGAAATTTCTTAAAACAAGAGGGAGGGGAGTATCAATTAAAAGAATTTAAGGATTTATCAGGAAAATTAACAACATGGTGTCAGGGACTGGGCAGAGGAGGAATGGTGGAGACTGCCTCCCCAGCCTGACCTTTCCAGGGAGAAGGAAGAGGAATACAATTTAGATTTACAAGAGGGGTTTGAGGAAGGTCACAACTCAGAGGCAGATGAGGGAGAAAGTTGGGAAATAAAGGGAGAGGAGGAGGAAGCAGTAGGGGGGTGGCAGCTGACGGACACACTGTCTTTAGAAAACATTCCAGACCCCCCTCTCTCAGAACCCAGCGAGCCTTGAAAGTAGGAGAGCAAAGAGCTCAAAGACAAAGGGCACGAAGCAGCATGCATAGAAATGATGAATGAGGAAGTGGGAGAGATGGAGGGGTGTGTGGAGATTCACTCAGGACAATGCCATTATCAAGAGGCTGGGTTATATAGCCTCTCTCTGTAAATAATGAATAAAAAGAGGATGATAAGAAACATTCCCTTGTCTTTGGACATTCTGGGGCAACAAGCCAGGAGTTGATGATTGCTTCCTGATAAATGGATACATCATCATCATTTCAATGAAGTATTTAAGAAAGATAGGATATGATGCAACTGGTCTGGGAAAATTACTGAGCAGACGCTTAGACTTGATTTCATAGGAAGTAAGTGAAGATGGCGGCTGCCAGCAGCGAAAAGACCTTTGGATTGATTTGGCAGAAATACCAGCGTGTGAGGAGATGCTGCGAACTTATAGAGGGGAATCATAGACATATAATCCACACAGAAACACATCATTGCTTGTTTTAACTCGCTTGTGGGAACAACTCAGAGGCTGTGAAAGAAGGAAGGTTAACAACAGAAAGAATTAGAGGAACCATTGGAAGTGACTATGAAAAGCAGTACAGTGGTGCCTCGCAAGACGAAAAGAATCCGTTCTGTGATTCTTCGTCTAGCGTTTTTTTCGTCTTGCGAAGCAAGCCCATTGACGGATTAGTGGATTAGCGCTATTAGCGGCTTTTAGCGGCTTATCTGCTGATCGGATCAGCTGATAAGCGGCTTAGCGGCTTAGAAAAAGGGGGGGGAACCCCGCAGGAACTCGCAAGGCATTGTCGTCTTGCGAAGTAAGCCCATAGGAGATTCGTTTTGCGAAGCACCTCCAAAACGGAAAACCCTTTTGTCTAGCGAGTTTTCCGTCTTGCGAGGCATTCGTCTTGTGGGGCACCACTGTAGAACTTGAAGCATGGGAAGTCCTATTAAAAATTTATAATTTGGCAGAATATTCAGATTATTTGATATGTATATGTATAATTTGGAATAATTAATGTGATTTGATTGGATTGTTAAAGTGGAAAATTGAATAAAAATGATTTATTTATTTTTTTAAAAAGCTTACTGGGAAATGATCTATAATGAATTAAATAAGGTGTTTAAAATAACATTTGTAAGAAAACCAGAAGTTTTCCTTTTGGGAATTATAGGGACAAAACTACCCAAACTGTATAGAAATTTATTCATGCATGCGACTACAGCAGCAAGAATGTTAACTTGCCTAAAAATGGAAAGAAGAACTTCCAATGAAAGAAAAATGGGTACAAAAATTTATGGAATAATGAGAAATGGCGAAACTTAATGGAAAAATAAGAAATCAAGGTAACAAACTTTTTATAAAAGAATGGAAATGGTTTATTGAATATTTACAAACGGTAAACAGATTAGAACATCGGCAGGATTATTGCAATAACTTGCAGTTTTATAAGAGTATATATTTAAAATAGATGAATATATGAGTAAATTACGTTAATTTGGAATATGCAGAGAATATACAAAATAAATTTAAGGAGCCACAGAAAGAGGGAGAAGGAAGTCGAGTTTCGAAATGTTAAAATGATTGTAAAATGATTGAAATATATAAAATTGAAAATCATAAAAAACTGATTTGACCCTCTTAAACAACAAACCCTCTTCCTCCCCAAATCAGATTTTTTTTTTTTTTTTTGCGATACAGAAAGCGACAGGGAAGTGCACTGGACATGTGGGAAAGCAATTGCTTGACACAACATAATATAACCTCCCTGTAAACAAATCAGGATGAAGGCCCAATGAACAGGTCATCTGTAAATGCCCTCATACTTACTTGAAAATCTGACTTGTCACTTGCCTACGTCTCACTTGGAAAGCAGCACCAATTCCTTCTGAACTTGTCACATTGGTTTTCTCACCTAACTGCTGCCCACATAGTGAGACTTCCTGCATGTAAGGGTGGAAATCACCTTGGTGGGGTGTGTCACCCCATTTTAAAACCACACCAGCTTAATTGGAGATGTGAATGTACGTATTCTTTAAGCTAGCACAGCAACCTCAGGACACATTTTCTTACATGTCACTGCATTGTGTAATGATGGGTTACAGCAGTAGCAGACAGTGTAGTGGGGCACTGCTGCTCACCTGACCTCTGACTGTTCACATTTCTGCTGTTTAACCGGAGGTACAGGGGGAAGGGCAAGTTGGGAGTGAGGTCAGCATGGTATAAACATACAAAGCAGGAGAACTGGATTGGCTCCATCAATGTCTTTGAAACATACCCACCTTGCCAATATCTTCCCTACTCTACAGATAAGTAGCAGTGATGTGATGTACCAGAGGTCAGGTGAGTGGTGCTCCCCACAAAACTCTCAGTTACTGGGTTACAGAAAGTAAGACCCCCCTGCCCCTTGATTTGTATCTTTGCTTTCTTAATAAGTCTTAACATTTATCCACTAAGTGCACCCTTCTAAACTGCCATGAGTGAACAGGAGAAGACATTAAGTAGATTTTAAATAGCTCCATTCATTTCAGCCACTCTGGGGGGCTTCCAACAAAATATTAAAATACAGTAATGCATCAAACATTAAAAGCTTCCCTAAACTGGGCTGCCTTCAGATGTCTTCTAAAGAGCAAGCAGCACCCAAAATGCCTTCTGACCTGGAGGGCTGCTATAAAAGAATGCACATAAGTCAACCTAATAAATTCATGGAAAAATGGGTAATCTTTATAATGCATTGGAACAAGAAGTAATGATTATGTTCAACCTTATGCCACTTTCAATTTGTTGTAATGCTATCAGTATTTGTAGACTTGTATTTATTTACCTTATTTGTTAGAATCTGTTGTTTTGCTATATTTAAAAAAACTAGGTGCATTTGTGCAGAAAAGTTAACATTGAATCTGGGTTAGTTACGCAAGAGAGGTTTAACAATTTCACTAGGTGTTGGGACAACTTAAATTATGGAATCTTAAATTAAGGAAGCCTTGTTCTAATAATTTAGTAATATAACCTGAGGCAGATGAAGAAAGAATTGATTGGGTCATACTCACCTTATCTCCTCCTCCCTTTCAAAATATCCATACCAAAAAGCATTATGGCTATAAGTACCCAGCAAGGGGGATAGGGAGATTATATAGATATATAGCAGCAACCTTTCTAAAACATTTATCTTTTTCCTGCATGTTTCATTTAAGGGCTCTGGGATAGCTCCTTCTGAATGTGAAAAGCAAGAAGCATTGGATGTTTCCCTTCAGTTTGGGTCAGGTGGACTGCATCCAGGACTATGAAACAGAGAGGGAAAGGAAAACGAAGGAGCCCTGAGGCTTTTACACAAGGAGAGTCTGGTCTCACAGTCAGAAACTGAGTATTAAGTAGGTTCACCTTTAAATATAAACTGAAATGAATTTCTCATTCATCCCTGAAACACGGCTCATATCCAGACTTCCTTTTGCACTGCACTTTACAAGCATAGGTCTGTGCTTTCTGGGTCCGGGTCTGAATGGTTCCCCACCCAACCCACAGATTGTTGTTTGTCCCTTCCCCCAGTCACTGCTGAAGCAGCTGCTTCAATAGATTGCTTCCTAAAGTTGTTTCAACATCTCTCCTCACCATGATCCTTAATTGGTGTGTGTGTATTACATTTTTATTTTCAATTTGCACAATTTTATTTTAATGAAATAAAGCAGATGAGAGCTTTTTAAAAATGTAGACTCAGTGCAATTTTGCAATAACACCCCCACCCCAATGTAACAACTATGCTACTAAAATTCCAAAGAATGGTCTGAAGGCACAAGGCCCCCATTTGGTGGGACCAACATCCATCAAAGCATCACTGCGCACCTTAGGACACCACCACTTCAAAAGGGAAAGAAGTGGGCCAACCTCAGGGCCGCTAGGGGCGCCTTGGAAGATGGCCGACAATACCATCTCTCTGGCTCACACGAGGTAAATTAGGGGCTGATTATGGGAGTACATCAGCCTCCCGGATTCTTCCCAGGGGATGGGAAGATGCAGCCTTGTCCGCGGTTGCCCATATATCACCCCCGAGTTCGAAAGAAGGAGGGGGTGGGGGCACTGGACGGAAAGCCCTCGAGTGAGCTTTGGATCTCCCTGACGCTGCTTCTAAGAGCGACGCTAGTTGCATTACTTAAGATTAACAATTGGATTTAAAAAGTCAATGCACATGTTTCGAGCCAAGGAAAGGGTATGTCGGTATGTTGAAACGGAACGGAACGGAACGGAACGGAACGGAAAGGGCGGGGAAAGCTTCTTCTTCTTTTATTTACGATACTGCCTAACAACCCCTCCCCTAGAAGAACCGTCACACGACTGACAGCAAGTGAGAATGGAAAATAACTGTGTGGAATAAACTGTGTGGAAATAAAAATATTAATTAAAAGCTTTGCTTTTTGGAAGATACGGATAGAAAATGAAAGGCTATCTGGTGACGCAGTCCTTAATCGGGATCCGCCATTATGAGACAGACTAAGTTGCAAGATTGATAGTCAGAGGAGGAAGTGAGCCATTGCTTTGTTATTATGTTTGGATTGTGTGTTTGAATTGGCAAACCCTCCACTGGAAAGACTGATTTATGGTGCAACTGGTCTGGGAAAATTAATGAGCAGACGCTTAGACTTTATTACATTGGAACAGACTAAAATGGCGCCTACCGCTCGAGCAGGACTGTTGGATCAGCGTGTTGTGATTTAAGGAGAGCCTTACAAAGTTCACACAGAAAAATAACAATGTTTGGTTTAGCTCGCCTGCAGAAACAACTCAGAGGTTATTAAGAAGAAAAATGATAACAACAAGAAGACTGGAAGATGGGATTTGTGAACATCAAAAGCAGCAGAAATATGAGATGACTGGACCCTTACTGAGCTCGAAACATGGAAACCCCCAACAAAATTTAAAATTTGGCAAAATATTCGGACTACATAATATGTATTGGTATAATTTGGAATAATTAATGTGATATGATTAGATTGTTAAACGGAAAACTTAATAAAAATTATTATAAAAAAAGAGAAGTGGGCCAACCTGACTGGAAGAATCCGCGACCAGAAAGAGGAGGAGTATCAAGAAGATTGGAAGAAATTCAAAGAATACTTAGCCAAATATTGTAACAGAAGATAATTAGAAGATACTTTGAAGTATCAGATAGGTTTAGGATTGGAATAAGAATGAATTGTAAAGCATTAAGGATTAGAAGACCAAGAAAAGAGAAGAGGATAGTAAATTGAAGGAGTTAATTTTATTAGAAATATGATTTTGGAGAACTGTTACAAGGCGATACAATGAAATTCAGTTAGGGGGGGATTTGAGGAAGTCAGTTAACAATGAAAGTTAATTTAGGTTTTAGAAGCAATAAGGGTTTTTATTTTTTCCTCTCTTTAGTATTGTAATGCTTTCTCTTTTGTGTGTTTTGTATGTTATTTCTGTTATAAATGTGGAAAATTAATAAAAAAATTGAAAAAAAAGAATCAAAAGGGAAAGAAGTCTGCAGGGCATCAAAATGTGCAAAGATTGAAGTATCCTGCTCTCTGCGATCATCATCTGAGGACTTTCTTTGTGTGCCTCCTCCATGAGCGGTCCAGAGAGTAGCAACAGGAGAACGGGCCTTTTTAGCAGCAGCTCCCTGTTTGTGGAATGCTCACTCCAGGGATGTTTATCTGGCACGTTCATTATGCATCTTTCGGTGTCATGCAAAAATGTTCCTCTTCAACCAGGCCTTTGGCTGATTAATATTATATGGCCTTTTAAATGTGATTGTGGGAGAGGAGGTAATTGTTTTGTTTTGACTATTTATTTTGTGCTTTAATTTTGTATCTTAACCTTGAGAACTATTGTCCCGAGTTCTTCGGATGAAGGGCTGTGTGACAGACAGCAGAGCCAGACCAGAATCTGGTTGTGCAATGCCTCAGAATTCCACCAGTGGGGTGGAGCCTCTCTCTGACTGGCTACCAAGACAGCAAGCCAAAAGTGGAGCAGCACTTTGGGAGAGAGAATAAAAGGAGCAGTTTCTGAGAGAGAGTTCACATAGAGATAGGGTTTAGTTTGAGAGGCAGAGCGGGTGATGGCTTAAGGGAGAGAGACAGTTGGTTCTGGGAAGAAACATCCACTTTGAGGAAAATATCTAAAGCTAGAAAAAGGAGTTTCTGAGCTTAATGAGAAGGACAGTGTGTAGCGTCCTGTGAGAGTATTAAGCCAAAAGTCCAGGAGGCTGAGGCAGTGCCAGGAGATCACAATCTACTTGAGTTTCATCTCAGTCAGGAGGGGAGAGGTCTTCTAGAAAGAAAAGACTCCCAAACCAGTTCAGAGTGGTGTTGTGATCCCCTGGGTTTTAAGATGACAGATTGTAAACAGGCTAAAGTTTTCACACAACTGGTTTTCACACACACACACACCTGACCCCTGTTCACGGATGGACAAATAACACAACTGCTAGCACATTTGCAAAGCTTAGCAGGGTCTGGTATGGTTTCCAGTTTGATGGGGGTCTGTGTACGGAGATTCCTTGGGGTTCCTTCCAACTCTATAAGTCTATGAAACACAAACTTTTTACTTACGTTCCTGATAAGCCTAAATTGCCTTTACATCCGTGGGACCAGCAGAAGTCTTGTCTGGTGCGCTTTTTCATCAGCTAATTTTTAGCCCTCTTGTGATGCATCCCTTTATGTAATATTTAAAGAGATTCTGATGGGTGTGCCATCTCTATGAAGATTCTGGAAGAGATATATACAGCCTTTCACTAGATAGATACAGCCTGTCATTTGCAATAAAACATGAAGTGGGGTGACATGTATAACAAGCATTGCAGAGTAGAATAATGGATCAGATAAAGTCAGTTTTTGCAATTAAAGGCATAACAAATAGAGACACTTTCCAAGAAATGTGGAGCTCTTTCTTTAACTCTGTTAATGACAAAAATCAAGGCCTGATTATACCAGCTGCTCAGTCTTCTCAGAGGAGAGGTTTGAACACTGAATGTGTGAGCTTATGTCTAAAGTCAATGGAAAGAACAAACATTATTAGATGTACTGCTGGATAAGGGTTTAATGGTAATTGTTAATGTATTTGTATTTGTTTAAAAACCAACAAAATTTGTTTGTGTTTTTTTGTTTTTTACATTACACAAATTGAGGTGGATGAAGAAATAATTGGTTGGGTCATATTCAACTTATCTTCCCCTCCCTTTCCAAATATCCTGACTGAAATACACTATGGTTAAATGCCCAGCAAGGGAGACTGGGAGACGATGATACAAGGATAACATTGCTAAAACGTCTCTTTTTCCTACATGTTTCATTTGAGAATTCTGGGATAGCTCATTTTCAGTGTGCAAAGCAAGAAGCATTGCCTGTTGACCTTGAGCCTGGGTCAACTGGAAAAGGTATATGCTGCAAACAGAGTAGGAATGGTTGAATCTGTCAATTTTTGGTTTCTCTCAGTTTCTGACCCCACATCCCTGGACTGCTGTGAGCCATGCTGTAAGATCTAGACTTCCTCCATGCAGTATGAATTTGTAAATAGGTGAATAAACCAAATTTATTAAAGTACGACAATCTCCGCTGTCTATTCTCCAAAGGGACACAGACCCTGTGTGCGTGCCTGGAAATCCATGGGCTCTTGCCAGTCCTCAGCAGAGAGAGGGGCAGACACCCGACTTTTGTATCAATGTTGTATTTTTCTTGACGGTGGATGGTGTAAGTAGCTTGTTCCTTGACTTCTTCATTCTGTTCAAGGTAGAAAGGAGCTATAAGCAAAGGGAGACAACATAGTTGTCAGAATTCGTACCTTTTATCCTTTGCCAAGAACAGGCTTTATGTGATTCACCATGCTACTATGCAATGCTTGCTATTACCTCGCGCAGCATGTTTAACTGCATATGGGAATAAAACCTAGTTGGATCGTTTCCAAAAAGCTTGTTTTCTTCATAGGGTGTCACACCCATCAGAGTCTCTTTAAACATCACAAAGGGATGCAACACATTAGGAGTGAAACAGCCTATGAAAAAAACCACGAGAGAACTGCTGCTGGTCCCATGGAGAGGTAACTGATGTAAAGGGAATTTAGGCTTATCAGGAATGTAAGTAAAGAGTTTGTGTTTCATAGACTTGTAGCGTTGGAAGGAACCCCTAGGAATCTCAGTACACGGACCCCCATCAAACTGGAAACCATACCAGACCTTGCTAAGCATTGCAAATGTGCTAGCAGTTGTGTTATTTGTCCGTGAACAGGGGTCAGCAGAGTGTGTGTGTGTGTGTGTGTGTGTGTGTGTGTAAAAACCAGTTGTATGAAAACTATAGCCTGTTTACAAACAGTCAACTTAAAACACAGCTAAGGTGTTCTTTTTTTAATTAGGGTTTATCTGAAATTGGTTTAGGGGAAAACTAACCAATATACAGTATTTCATAAGAAATAACATGACATTAGCCACATATAGATGGTGGCTAATGTCATGAGTAAACAGATCTCCAAACCAGCAACAGGAGAGCACTGGATGCAGAGCAAACCCAGACTTAAATATATGCAATATAAAGCACTTTGTTTTAGTCACAACTGGAATTTATCATTCTTCTAATACCAGTAGAATCATAGAAGGTAAATGGCCCCTGGATGGTTAAGTCCAGTCAAATGTGGCTATGGGGTGCGGCACTCATCTTGCTTCAGGCCGAGGGAGCCGGTGTTTGTTCATAGACAGCTTTCTGGATCATATGGCCAAGCATGACTAAACTGTTTCTGGTGCGATGGAATACCGTGAAGGAAGTCAGAGAACATGGAAACGCTGTTTACCTTCCTGCCACAGTGGTAACTATTTATCTATTTACACTGGTATGCTTTTTAACTGCTACTGTAGGTTGGCAGAAGCTGGGACGGAGCAACAGGAGCTCACCCCGTTGCGCGGATTCAAACTGCTGACCTTCCGATCAGCAAACCCAAGAGGCTCAGTGGTTTAGACCACAGCACCACCCATGTCTCTTAGAATCAGAGTTGGAAGGGACCCCGAGGATCATCTGGTATAACCCCCTGCAAGCTTCTTTCCTTAAGGTCCACAAATGGGGGGGCACTACATAGGGGAAGCTGTTTGTACACAGATCTGCAGAAGAAATATACAACTCTGCAGTAATATAATGCCACATATTTTTACTCAACTAGCTATTTAGACATAGGGTAATCTGGTCATCAATATATTTGAACCTTAATTGGGCATTCCATTTGAACAGCAAGACTCTATTGTGAAGGGAGCTGCTTTACTAATGTGCAGGGTTTCCAACACAGAGATGGGAATCCTCATAAATTCAGTGGTGCTCACTTCTGAGTAGATGGGGTTTGTTTTGCAGCCATTAACTTTATCTCTAAGGTGTCACAACACTCTTTTTTTATTTTTGCTGCCAAAATCTAACAGGGCTACCTCCAGACACCTGTGATCACACATAGAAGGCAATTGGTTTTAAATCTTATAATGATGACAAAAAGAGGACAATACATATGTATAAAGCCTCCATAGAAAATAGCAGGACAGAGAGCAATGTACTGGGGGAAAATGGAACAGCAGTTGAATGAAACCAGCTTGCTTTGTGACTAGTGCTCTTTCCCAAAAAAATAACCCAACCATGAAGTTGTTACAGTAAGTCACTGGGCGACTCAGGGCAACCCTGAACAGATGCCAGTTCTCCATGGTTCTTGTTAAGTTGTGGGCGAACATATCAGACGACACAGCGATTCTTCAAACAGCTCTTGTTTATTCAAAGGCCAGAACTGAACTGAACTGAGGAGCTCAGTCATTTGCATAACTATCTACAGTATCCCACTGCTGGCTAGGAACGGCTAGGAGTGGAGTCATAGATCTAAAAAAGGGGTAGACTTGCACACGCTGGCCAGCTTCTGTTTTGACTCGAATTGTTCGTTTGGGGCTTCTCAGAAGTACATAAAGACAAGAAGCAGGTGGAAGGAGCATCAGCTCACAATGGCCACCACCTGAGAGGTGCCAGAACTACATTCTGACTGAAATGTGATGAATCATACATTACTAATACAGTGGTACCTCCGGTTGCGGATGGGATCCGTTCCGGAGCTCCGGTTAGATTCCAAGGTTTCTGCAACCGGAGATGCATGCTCTATGCATACGTGCGGTGCGACAGAGCACTTCTGCGCATGTGTGTGTGGCGAGACCCAGAAATATACTTCTGGGTTTGCTGGGTGCATATCCCGAAGGATACGTAACAAGAGGGGCACGTAAGTAGAGGTACCACTGTATTGTACATCCCAGCAATGAATGTTGAAAAAACAATATGTCTACTTGGCAAGTTATAATGGGAAAACTAGAAAAATAGTAAATAGCATGAGATTTCATGAATGTCTCTGGGGTGGCAATTCAAACTAATGTACTGCATTTTCTGTTTTCCAGGTAAATGGTGGTGGTGGGGGAAACCATTACGACTGTGGAAAATTCCACTTGATTTCTTTCTTTCATTGGCATACACTTGATGCTTCAGATCAGGAGACAATGAGCTGCTTTACTCAAATGCTGGAAAACTGGATTAGTTTTCCTTATTTAGAAGACTACCTGACCTCGGTGGTTCACCCTCTGTGGTTTTTTGTGCTTCCGATGTTGTTTTATTCAGAAATATTGGTTTTCTGGGTTTTTTCCTCTTGTGCCTCATTATTGTTATATATTTACAAGAAGATGAATAACCACCAAGAAAATGATTTTTATAGCAAATTTTGGGACAAGCCAAAGCAAGTTATGGCTAAAGTTGTAGATACATATGGAAAGATATGGCATGGTGAGTTAAAGTTTCTTTCATACCAATTATTCCATCTTATGAGCCACTATACTTTCATAGTACTGAGCATCAGAATTTCAGGCTTCAAGCACTGGAACAATAGTTGCCACAGTGCATCAGGAGCGTAGCTCTGAACCCACCTTGGGGTCACAATAGCTACAAGTTTGGTTTGGCTTCATAAGGCTCAAAACAAAGCCATCAATATTTATTTATGTAATAAGCAATCATAAAGAAATACAAAACTTTTTATGAGGTATGGAATTAAGACATATCACAGAAGAAAGGGTCAATTGGTGACTGCATAAACATCATACATTTAATCACATTTAAAGCATGCCTCGTCTCCAAAAGAAACTTGGGAGAATGTTGCTTACACCCAGTGCTTTTTTTCTGTCGGTACGCATCATCGGTACGTTGTACTGCCACCTCTTTTTCCCCTGCCACCATCTTGCTGCCACTTGCCCATCCCCCACTCACTCCCCCTGCACCTTTGACGCTTTCTCCTCCAAAATCTCTGCTGCTTCCCTCGGCTGCAGTCATGCCAGAGCCGAGGCACTTTGGCCATTGTAAGAGCCATGCCAAAGCACCTCCAGGAGGATTCCCCTGCAACCACGGGAAGCAGCAGTGATGGAGGAGGAGGAAGAAGCAGCAAAATAGTACCTCGGGTTAAGAACTTTGCTTCAGGATGAGAACAGAAATCGCGCGGCGGCAGCAGTGGGAGGCCCCATTAGCTAAAGTGGTACCTCAGGTTAAGAACGGTTTCAGGTTAAGAACAGACCTCCTGAACGAATTAAGTTCTTAACCTGAGGTGCCACTGTAGCTGTCTCAAAGGCTGGGCAAAAAATGATTCCACCTATGCCCAAACGTAAGCAAGGAAAGAACATTTCAGGAGAGTAGGTGTCCCCCTTCTTTAATTCTGCGACCACCAGAGTAAGCTCTGTTTCCTGTGGATGACAACCTAGCACCCGCAATGCTTGAGCATATAGCAGAGCTTTTTACCTGACCTTTAGTTTTTCTGAACCACATTGTTTTCCTCCACTAAAAGTTGGTGGTATCGTATTTAGTTTCATTAAAGCAATATTTATTTGTTAAACTTTGTATTATTTTCAGGTTATGAAGTTATGGACATGGAACGTCTCCCTAAAGGTCCAGGGATTATTATTCTCTACCATCCAGCTTTTCCTATCAACTATTTATTATTTCTGACTAAACTTTATAAAAAGACAGGGTTACACTGCCATTCAGTAATTGATCACATGTTGTATTGGACACCAGGTAAATGATTTAAATTCAAATCATGTCTTTTTAGATAAAAATGTATAAAATATGACATAAAACAAAGTGATTAAATATAAAACAGTGCATCAGGCAAGCAGGTAAAAAGTAACAGAAAATAAAATACCACCAATAGGTGAAATTGCACTCAGTCTCACTCTATTGCTTACCAGAAAAAGATTACTCCAAGAACATGTGAGCAAAAGAGGAACTAGCATAAAGGTCACCTTTCATGAAATCATGGTTGAAGAAGATTTGCAGAGAGCTGTACTTGTGATCCATAATAGTGCAATATCATTTGAATAATGACACTTGTATAGTATTCACACTATTTCCTAAATAAGAGTTATATAAAGTGCATTTTTCTGTTTGGGGTTTATTTTTTTAGGGATGAAGATGATATGTGATGTTGTCTTCTCGAGAGATTTCACGAATGCTGAATGTGTGGAAATTCTGAAGAAAGGCTATTTATTGGGCATTATACCTGGTGGAGCTAGAGAAGGAAACTTTAGTAATGATTACAGCTTAATGTGGGGTAACCGCAGAGGTTTCGCTCGGATAGCTTTGGAGGCGAAAGTGGTGAGTGACCTTTGGGCAATTTGCATTGACCTCAAGATTATCCTGGAAATGACGTATGACGTAATGTGTTAAAATCCTTGATCTAGCATCCTAAATAGCCAAGAATGGCAGACATCCTGTTTTGGTGTCAAATGATTATCTGGAGAGCCACAAATCAATGGCATTTAGAAAGAAAAACAGCTTTTCTTTCTTTTTTCTCTTCAATTCCTGAAAATCTGGGGGACAGCTTGTGGAGTTTCTTCATCTGAGATATTTGAATTGAAGCCAATTAAATAATTTATGAGTTGCCTGTTATTATAATACCAAATGTGAAGCATTCTTCCTAGTCTTTAAGAAAAATAAAGGCAGGACGGTTGGGGGGAAGTAGTTTTCCAGTTCTCGCCTTTCTTTTCATTGTTATTCCATCTTTTATCTTTTAGCCCATCATCCCTATATTTACCCAAAACATGTGTGAAGCATACAGGACCATTGGAAAGACAAGTGAGCTAAATATCCTATGTTCCTTGGTTGACCAAGAGCTCTGATATCAGGGAATAAACATTTTAGTATTTTTTTTAAAAAGAATGTCTATTTATTACCTACTAGTAGAGTATTCCATGTACACTTATCTGCAAAAAGCTGTGCTGCCTGCCTCAGAACTGAGTGAACATGTCCTTGCTTAGTTTCCCATTAAATTTAAAACAAAGCTACAATAGATAAATGTGGTAGCAACCCTAACATGGAGGGGAACTGAGCAGGAAACAAACCATATTCTGCAGTCTATTGCACAACCTATGACCCTGATTGCAAAGTATGAGAAGAGCTGACTGAATATCTTGCATCTCTTTCCCCAAGCACTTATATTATTTAACTCTTCCACGCTGTGATGTATGGATTGTAACTCAGAATGCCAACTAATTTGAAATTCTTTCCTAATCTTCTTCAATTTCATACACAGGTCTGACAAAATGGCTGTATGAGAAAACTCGATGTATATTCCTTCCCTCTTATGGAGGGTTCCCAGTGAAATTGAGGACATATGTTGGAGAACCCATCCCATATGATCCAAATATAACTGCCACAGAGCTGGCTGAAAAAGTAAGTGAACCCTACACTTGGAAGTAAAGAAGCAGAATATTTTTTCCCTGTTGGTTTCTCTCTCTTTCAGTTCTAAATTGTATTCTGCGTACAGTGGTACCTCGAGTTACAGACGCTTCAGGTTACACGTTTTCGGGTTGTGTACCACGCCGAACCTGGATGTTCGCGCTTTGCACATGCGCAGAAATGCTGAATAGCGACCTGTGCGTGCACAGATGCGGCGCAACAGGTTGCAAATGTTGCGGGTTGCGAATGTGCCTCCCACACGGATCATGTTCGCAACCTGAGGTTCCACTGTGCTCACTTCCTCATTCTATATGACCAGAGATACAGTTCATTATATACACTTTTGTGCATCATTTTCCTCGCTCAGTTTCCCTCTTCTTAACTTGTTCAGACTAATTAAATGGGAGAAACTATGCATTTTATCTAGTGCAGCACAAAGAGAGATCTGCTCACACAATGGAACTTTTTCTCCCCCACTATAGAAGGTCCCTCTAAGTCACCCCAGTGCCAATTTTTGAGGGTGGTGAGAGGGCTGAAGAGGAAGACAATTCAATGTACACGTGGATGTGTGTTGCATGAGCCAAACTGCACTGTTGGATACTGCTCTCTTTAACAGCCATGATTCCAACCCAATGAGCTACCAACCCTGAATCTCCAACACATTTTTCGTTAGCTATTGCTTGTGCGTCATCAATCTCCTAAATGGGATGCTGTTTCACAGAAGACAATTTTAAACACAGGTGCCATCTTTATGGTAAACTCTGGTATTACATTATAGTGTGACAATAAATCATTCTTAAAGAGTGCTGTTGGTTAGGACTGTCTAAAAGAAGCTCAACAATTTTGGGGCCTTCCTAAACGAGAAAACCAGGGTAAACATGAATACAATGGGCTGGTTTCACAGAGAGATGAGCGGTTGTACTGTAGAGTTTGCTGGCCCTGGCTCCTCTTGCTCAACCCTCCATGCCTGAAAAGCCGCTCTTGAGTGTTGATACACAAGGCCTCTCACGCAACACATCTCTGAATACAAATGACTGGATTTACATTTGCAGCATCGTCCCTCAAAATAAATTCAGTTGCTTATATTTACATTTTTGCTGGAAAGAAGGAGATTCTGGTTGCCACAGATTCTGATGCCTTTAGCATTTTCCCCACTGATATTAATAACTGTGAATATCTATTTTGCAACAACATAATGTAGTCCTTTGTTTTTCTTTCAACAGGCAAAGACTGCACTTGAAAATCTTCGGGACAGACACCAAAAAAGGCCAGGAAATATATTAAGAGCTCTTTTAGAACGATTTGATAAGCATGACAAAGCCAACCAGTCTAAATAAAATAAACCATATGTTTGCAATAGGAAAAAATAATAATTATGTAATTAAAGCTAAGTTAACATGCATAGAATTGTGCTGGATTGTATATGAATTATGTGGAAGGGTCCCCAGCTCAGTAGCTCAGCACCTGCTGTGTGTGCAGAAGGTCCTAGGTTTGGAAGAGGTACAGGTGCTTTCCTGCCCTATCCTGCAATACTCCCAGAATCCCCTTTTTGTGGAAACTTGCATTAGTAGAGGCAGAATCAAAGAGTATAACGGGAAGGCGAGTGTTTAACTGAAACATGAAATAATATTACATGTGCAGGAGTAAGGTCTATAAATCACCTGTATTAAAACAGTGGCACTTCTTTCATGTTTATAAAAGGGTGTTCCAAGATTTGAGCCCTATAAAGCAAGTCTTCATAAACAAATAGCAAGAAAAGTAGAGAACATAAAAATATAGCCAGGCTTGGTGAAAAAGTGACTGATCTAACAAAAACAGCCAACTCAGCTTTGAATCTGAGTCTCAGCAATCCACGTGCAGTTAAACAGCTAAAGAAAACTGTCCCAGACTTACATCTTAAACCTGAGGATTACTGAAATTGGGATCAGAATCTGAGATGGAGTGGGGTGCTAGAGAAAGAGCAGGGGGCAGACATGGCTGAACAGTTTGTATGTGGGGTAGGTAGGGTTGCGCAATATATCAATAAATCTTTAGAAACCAGTTTGAAGAGCATATCCCGATGACCATTTTGAGATTGTGACACATCACCAGAAGGAGCCTGTGAAGGTGCTCGCCTGCTTGCTTGCCTGCCTGCAGCTTCCATCCTTCACAAATGGGCTGCCTCCTCCCTTCCTCCTGATCACTCCTCCTGCCCACACCCTCCCCTCCACAGTCCAGCCAATGCAAGGGGCTAGAGGCAATTGCTGGGAAGGACCTGCTGCCTGTGATTCGAAAGCACATGTGCTGGCTCCTCTACACAGCCCTTCTTAAGTCCACTCTGCCTCCTGCAGCCACAGCCATAAAAAAAATCAACAGTTATTTACTTAAAACTAGGAAATAAAATATTGTCCTGCTCCATCTTCACTTTTGTGTGTGTGCGAGAGAGACTGAGTGAGAGAGCGAGCGAGAGCACTATGGCAGGCAGAAAGCAGGATTGCCTTCCCTCTCCCAGACATGAGTTTCTCGCTTTTGTGCCACAAAAGGGAGAAATGGGGTAAACTGAGGGGGGAAGATTCAACCTGGCTTCCTTATGGGAGAGGTTGGATGGCCACCTAATCACAGCTGCTTGAGTTGAAGGGGGATTCACACTATCCATGCTTAAGGCCTGGAAACAAAAAGTAGGCACATTGCCACCAACCCCATCCCCACTAATCCCCTTGTCTCATTATCCATTATCAGTCATGCGGCCCAAACCTTTCACATAGAAACATGGCAAGTCAAAGGCCTATACTGTCTTGCAGACTTCTACAAAAACAATAAACCCATATCAACACAGGAATTACAGGATAAAGTAGGAGGCATTCAAGTATCCTGGCTAACGCACCATCAACTGCACACATCCCTAAACAACAACAAAGCCTTCTTTTGTCAGCAGAGGGACATGGTAGGTGGGTAGTATCTGCAATATACAAAATACTACTTCACAACCCCGCAATTTCACTTGATACAATTAAAAAACAATGGGAACATGACATAGGTTACAAAATAAACTCTACCCAATGGACTACAATTTGGTCCAAACCTCCCTTTAAATCAATCTCAGCCAAAAGAAGAGAATTCACTTTGAAACTTATCTATAGGTGGCATCTGACCCTGAGGAAATTGGTGTTAATACATCCAGGAACCTTATCAAAATGCTGAAGAGGCTGTACCTCTACAGGCACATACCTTCACATGTGGTGGGAATGTTCCCAAATCCAACCCTTTTGGACAGCAGTCCTACAAAAAATATGTAACATAACTAAGGAGGTATTGGAACCCACTCCAGAATTGGTCCTATTTTCCAAAACAATAATGTTCATTTACACCACAAAGAGCTTATAACCCACCTACTCTCAGCAGCCAGAAACGTCATAGTTAGACACTGGAGAGACTTGTCTGGAGTAAGCATGGACCACTGGTACCGAATTGAAACGACCTTATTAGATAAATTAACCGACAAACTAAAACTGACATGAAGACAAAAAAAAGAAAAGAAAAAAAGAGGACACCTTCACTCTGGTATGGCTCCCTTTTGTTACACACACAGCTCAAACTGGCAGCAGTGATAGCAGGGATATACCAACAGCATTCAGATCAATATGGCTAACTTGACCTAATATTTCACACACACCCTTCCGCAACTTCAAATAAATCTCACTGTAGTTCATCAGAGGCAATAAAATGCAAATAAACACGGCCTGCCCCCAATCTTCTCTCATCGTCAGTGTAAACCAATAAATGTACAGAAAGAGAACCTGCTCAATTGACACTGGCATAAAACTCCATAGCTACCATCTATGGACCAGCAGCTTTTACAGCCTCAGAGGTTCCAGAATTATTAAAACAGCTGATCAACTCACATGTAACAAAAAACAAACAAACCACTATAACCTTATACAAGTGTTTATTATAAGCATACCAGTTTGATAGGCCAATATTAAGAGAGGAGCGGAATAATGAATTAGGGATGTCAATCTTGGCCAAGCAATGAGAACCTGTGCTAAGTTCTACAACATGGGTGTCTTTGGACCTTAGACTAAGACTCATACAACAAAAAATATTATTTAGAATTTACTGTACTTGACTACGTTTGTTTAGGAAAGGGCTGTCTATGACATCTAGCTGTTGCAGATTTAATAGGGACAATGCTTCAAATTTTTTGACGAGCTGTCTGTAGTAAAATCAGCACAGCATAATTAAATCCCAACTATCAAACGGATGGTATTGGAGATCTCAGATAATGCCTGGAGCACAAGTCCATTCACCCCTTTTGGTGTGGTGGCATTGCAGGACGGTAGAGGATCCACTGGGGCCCCAAAGAGGGAACCATGCATTCGGGGCCCTTCCTGATAGGTGGTGGGGGCTTATCAGGAGCCAGATCCTGGCATGCACCCTGCTTTGGTGAATGTGGATGCAGGCTGGGACTTGGGCTGTGCCAGGGGGCAGTGCCAATGGAGCAGGAAGGCTTCCTTTAGGTCCACCCCCTGGCCATTTAAGCAGCCCACACCTGCCAGAATTTATGCTCTTAGTCATGTTAAGAATTGAGTCCCAAGGGTCCCTTGATGCTTTGCTCATTCATCTGGGGGGAAACGATGTGGGCCAACACAAGGGTATTGATCTAACATGGGTTATAATCGAGGACTTGCAGACATTGCACAACCTGTACCCCTCCATAAGCCTAGGCTGGTCCGAGATGCTGGAGAGACAATGGCAGAACCCAGACTCAACTTGGCAAAGGTTAATTGCGCAGTGAGGCGCTGCATACTACAGTGGGGTCGTTGAGTGATTTACCACCCCAAGATCACATTCTCAGACGAGACCCTGTTTAGGCTGGATGGCGCGCATCTTTCCTTATCAGGAAACAATATTTGGTTGCCAGATATTGTTATGTACTGAAGTTCTCACCCTGGGCCAGCAGTGGGATACTGTAGATAGTTATGCAAATGAAGGATTGAAAGTGACGTTCAGTGATTGGATAGTTTTAGAAAGTTGTTACAGTAACGCTGTTCTGGAGCTCTATATAAGCAGGCTGACTGAACCCTTCAGTTCAGTTCTGTTCTGGCCTCTGAATAAACAAGAGCTGTTTGAAGAATTGCTGTGTCGTCTGATATGTTCACCCACAACTTAACAATGGCGACGAGGATGGGATCGATGGACATCAGAGCACAGCCAGATGCGGCCATCCTCTGAACTAAGCTGAATCACTGAGCGAAATCACTGAACAGAACCAATTCAGAGCTGACTGTTCTGGCTAGAGCACTGTGTTCCATCCATCGCCCTCTATACCATGGCTTCACTTGTGCCTCTGGCCGTTTGCGCCAGCCTCTGAATCATGGGACTCCTTTTTTTTAAATAAAATTTTTATTAGGGTTTTCTCGTTTTTTTTAGACAAACACAAAAACATGAACATACACATTGACGCTACACACAAATAACACGTATAATTTTAAAATCTTATTTTCCTAACCACTTTCCCGGACTTCCCCCACCTCCCCTTCTTGCATTCCAATTCCAAAATTTAGCTCAGCAAGTTCTTTATACTCAAATTATCCCTTATTAATATTTTACTTCATTCATCTTAGTTAGCCAATTTTAAACTTCTAAACCTCATTTTAATATTCGACATTTATCCCTTTTTCTAAGGTCGACCCAAGTTCCCTTTCACGAGATTCCCAATTATTAAAATAATTACAAAACAACCTAACAAATGAAATCATATAATTATACCCCTTTGGATTCCAAAGCTTTTCCCCCTCTCCCCCAGTTTCGATCCCCAAAAATTGTCCTTCAGTCTGTCAGTTCTCAGCCTGGATCTATCACGTCCGAGGCCCTTAAATCTCTCTCAGTCCCTTTCAGCCGGTTTTGTTGACAGTCCTTTATGTTGAACATCAGATCTCGGAGCATCTTTGGCCCAGTAGGGTCTATGTTTTTTCCAACCAGGCCTCCATGTTCAAAGAAAGTGTCCAGGTCCTGCTTCTTACTCTTTTTAAGTCCAAGTGTCCCAAATATCCCAAACATTCCAGTTTTCGCCTTGATCAAATTTGTAATCCATGGGTCTTCCGGACTCCCCATAGGGAAAAATCCCCAATCTTCATTCTCCATTTCAAACCAAATTTTCGTCTTCCAAACCTTGCTTTCCTTATATTCCAACTTGTCCTTTTTCATTTGCAGCGTTACAGCTCCTCCTTCGTATTCCTCCAAAACGGCACATATATCTTCCTTTCCAGCTGCAGATTTTTCTTGAGTCAAGTCCTTAACCACTTCAGCAGATTTGTTTATTTTCAGAATCAAGGTTGTAAGATTCGTAGCCATAACATCACTCTGTTCTTGCAGCTTTCCCAGGAAATCAAACACTCTATCCAACTGCCTGTAATTTTCCATCTGCAGCCATTGTAATATCTCAGAACCCCCCTCTAGAGGGATTCTGGTTACTAAGTGTTCTTTCTCCAACAATCAGGTTATTTTGTTCTTATTTCCTCTCAGTTTTCAAAAACTTAAAGTCCAATGTAGCAAAAATAACCGGCACAAGTAGCAAAAGACAAAATTTTCTGACTTTGACAGCTCATTTGACAGCTGTCAAACTCTGTACATATCTTCTACAGGCTCTCTCGCGGATCGCTCCCGGATCCGGGGGGGGGGGGGGGTTACACTTCAACTCTAGCGTTCAGTTCTAATCCTCCAGTAATAAACTTATATATCCAAGTCGTGAAATTAAAAATTTCTGTCTCGAAGAGAGGAAAACAGTCTCACGACTTTAGTTCTCTAATTCTTGCTTTAAATTGTCTGCAAGGGAGGGGGAGGCGGACTTCCTTTTGGCACCTCCCCCGGTCGTACCGAATTCAATTAAAAGAGATTTTTAATTCCAATTTCCGTATTACTCACGGGTTGTTACTTTTTGTAGTCCAAATGATCAAGGAAAGAAGTAAGCGCTCTCCAGCCATGGCTTGCGGCTTCACTCCGTGGAAGAAGCGGTCTACTCACAGCACCACGCCGCTCTCCGCCACCCGCTCCGAAGCCTTTAAAAAGGCTTCTTTGCAAGTCGGAGGGGGTGCAAATGGTGCCCGCCGAGTCACCAAGTCCACAGGCTTCAGCGCCTGTGGTTTCTAAGGGTCCCTGCGTTGCCGCCGCGGCAAGACCCCTCTTCCACCGAGCCGATTCCCTCCGGAGCTCGGAGGGAATCTGCCATTTGCTGATCGCGCTAACCTGGAAGTCCTGAATCATGGGACTCCTACCTCGCTCGTTTCGACTGCTACCTCCAAGCCAACGAGTTGACAGAAGTATCACAGGAGCGGAAGTGGGGCCTATTCCTCAGCCTCTGTGGGCCTGAGGTGTTTGAGACGGCCCAAGCATTGCTTGCACCTGAAGCAGTCCAGGCAGCACCGTGGGACACGATCCAAGAGAAGCTCCGCAACCACTACGCACCAAAGCTGTCCAAGATTGCTGCCCGCCATGCGTTCTACCACCGGAACCAGGCAGAGGGGGAGTCAATTAGCAACTACACCGCTGCCCTCCAACAGGCTGCAATGCACTGCGAGTTCCAAGAATTAGATGATGTCCTGATCGATCGAATCGTCTGCGGGGTCCGGGACATCCATCTGCAACGGTGTCTCCTCGCCAAGCCAGACCTCACACTGCAGAAAGACATTGAGGAGGCCGTGGCCTCGGAAGCTGCTGAACGCTCCACCCAGGAGATCCGCAAGGCCAGCAGCCCGCGTCTTGCTAGGAAGCCAGTTCCAGTGCATCACAAAGAGGCCAGCAGTGATGAGGAATCCTCCAGTGAAGACGATGACGTTCACCAGACAAAGCGGGAGTGCAGAAAGTTCCAACAGAAGTCCAAGGGCCAATCAGAATGTGCCGGCTGCGGAGGCAACCATTCCCATGCCAAGTGTCGATTCAGAGACGCCATCTGTCGCAAGTGTTCCAGAAGGGGCCACATTGCTAAGGTCTGCCGATCGGCTCCATCCGACACCCCCCCTTCACCGACTCGCAAGTCCAAGTCTTCACTCCAGTCCTAGGAAAGCTGTTTCGCTCTCACCAACTGCCACTGCCCATCTGGAACCACGATTGGCCAAACCGACTTGCCTATGCGAAGCAAGCTGAACGTCACGGTGCTCATTGAAGGAGCTCCATGTGACATGGAGATCGACACCGGGTCTGCCCTGTCCATCGTGTCTTGGAGCACCATCAAAAGACTGGTACCCAGAGTGTCCAAAAGGCAACTCGACTCTCACTGCGTACACCTGAGAGACTACCAGGGAAACAACATTCCTGCGGTAGGCGTTGGCTGGATCCGGATCGCCTTCAAGGATTTTTCGGGCCTGCTCCGACTGGTGGTGGTCGAAGGGCAGCGGCCAAGCCTCCTACGGCTAGGCTGGTTTGATGCCCTCGGCCTGGCAGCCACTGGCATCAACTGCCTCTCTAACGCAGAGACTGAGGGTCTGGTCAAAGACTTTGCCAAGGTTTTTGATGGCACTTTGGGTCAATATACAGGTACGCCCATCTCCTTTAGCCTTGATCCATCAAGCTAAAGCCACACTGGGTTCCCTTTGCTCTCAAGGCTAAGGTGGACGAAAAACTGGACAAGCTGATTGCCCAGTGGCGTAGCGTGGGTTGTCAGCACCCGGGGCAAGGCAAGTAATTTGCGCCCCCTAACCCGTGGATTTGCGCCCTCTAACCTGTGGATTTGCGCCCCCTAGCCCCCCCACGCTACGCCACTGTGATTGCCCAAGGAGTTTTGGAGCTGGTTGACCACGCCAAGCCAGACGGGTCGATGAGAATCTGCGCTGACTACAAGTGCACGATCAACAAGGCACTTCAGCAGCACGCTTATCTGGTTCCTGTTGTCCAACACCTGCTGCATTCCCTGGGTGAGGGTAAGGTCTTCGCTAAGCTGTTAGGATATTTCCATTCCACCTTAAAAGGGAGCAGGCTTTATGAGTCACAGAGTCTGCGTATTTCCTGCATCTTTCCTTATCAGGAAACAATATTTGGTTGCCAGATATTGTTATGTACTGAAGTTCTCACCCTGGGCCAGCAGTGGGATACTGTAGATAGTTATGCAAATGAAGGATTGAAAGTGACGTTCAGTGATTGGATAGTTTTAGAAAGTTGTTACAGTAACGTTCTGGAGCTCTATATAAGCAGGCTGACTGAATCCTTCAGTTCAGTTCTGTTCTGGCCTCTCAAACAAGAGCTGTTCGAAGAATCGCTGTGTCGTCTGATACAGATATGTTCACCCACAACTTAACAGATATGATTGAAGGTATTAGGGCGTGGATGTAGATGTAAGTGTTTTTCGGCAAGCTGTCTGCTTGGTTGGGCATTGGGGCAATCTGTTGTCTTCACCTGCCCCTCCAAACACTGGTGTATCCCATTAAGGGATCTGGGGGGAGTGGTTATATCTGTGTGCTCAGGCGGTGCCAGGACTGAAGGCACTCCCCCAGACGGCGGTCCCTGCGGGGGTCACCCTATTTGATGTAACTCTTAGGAACCCCCATCTGGATTGAACTATGCGTCACTTCTGGCGGGTGGGCTGGAAATATTTTGATTGCCCCATGCCCAAGCCAAACCTCTTTCATCTGTAAAGTGGTACCTCGAGTTAAGTACCTAATTAGTTTCGTTATTGTGCCATAGGAATGCAATTGTAGGTGTGACTCCCTATCTCATGTTTGATTACAAATGACCACAACCTCCTAGCAGCCAGCTCCCTAAGCCTTCCCTCATTTTCATAATGCTTCATCTCTTCATACAAATGTCACCATCCATCACAGTCTCTTCAAGCTACTACAGAAACAGACGTGCCTCATTACGCCTGGAAATTAGCTTATGAAAAAGTGCACCTGACAGGACTTCTGGTGCTTCTACAGAATGGTGACTGAAGCCAAGGCAATTTAGACTTACCAGGAATGTAAGTAAAAAAAAAAAAGTTCATAGATTGATAGAAATGTAGAGTTGGAAGGGGCTCCAAGAATAATCTAGTCAATGCCCTGCAATGCAGGAATCTCAACCAACCAGTCTCTTCTTACCTTAGCAAATGTGCGATTAGTTGTGTTAATTCTCAGTTCCTGTAAGGTGAAATTTGGTTTATCAGAGCTGTGCCAAGAGAGGAGCTTGAGCTCTTATGGTTTTTGAATTTTATAACACTGAGAAGCAGAAAGTCTTCTTCAGTAAAAGAATAAAAGCTTTACTGAGTTAAAATAAACTTATTTGCAAATAACAGCATAATGAAAAGAAGATTAAACTAGCTTCAGAGCATACACAGAGTTTCCATTGAGCACAGGCTTGGCAGAGCACAGGATCCACCATACACACTGACACACACACACACACACTCTCTCTCTCACACACAGACACTGAGTCTGCCTGCAAGCAGATACAAAATTTATACAGAGAATGAGTCATCCTCAAGATATGTCACAGTGATTCAGCATGCTAAATGATTCTGCAGCTTTTCAGCATTTCACAACATTTCTAGACTCCTCATCTTCTTCCTTTACGGCTTCTGCTCTCAAATACCTTTGTCACATGACACAGCCTTCCCCCTTCGCCAATTTTATCATACTATTTAGTTGTAAGATGTAGTGAAAATAGAGTAGAATCAGAAATATGCAATTCAGCTACAATATGCAATTCCGGAGCCCTGTTCGCATCCTGAGCAGAACACAACCTGCGTCTCCACAGGCTGTGATCCACTGCTTCTGCGCATGCGTCTGACATCATTTTGAGCGTCTGTGTATGCGCATGTGCGAGCGGCGAAACTCGGAAGTAACCGCGGAACGCAACCTGGAAACGCTCAAGCTGAAGCGACTTTAACCCAAGGTATGACTGTATGTGACGCTAACAGGTTTTCAGGTGATTTAGTAATTTGTAGATGAAAACACGGTGAGTGAGTATTATGGCATGGTCCCCCATTACCCATGTGGAAAGAAGTTCTAGAGGCAGTGATATTAGGTAGGGTTTGGTTTCAAGAGGTAGAATCCAGCAGCATTGGCTCTCACCTGGCAATCCCACATCACATCCCCAGAAAGAGGCACTTTGCAGTGTATCCCAAAATGCTTCCAAACTTCAGCTCACCATTCTCCCCACCCTCCTTGTTGGGTGTTGTGTTTGCGCTGCAGAAGTTCAGCCAAGCGGTTAGGCTCAGTATAGGAAACAACTGTGTAGCAGAGAGAGCTTTTACTTCTGGGGCAAAAAGACACACACTATATATACACATTCTTTGCAGTTGTTACAAGAAGTCTTCACTCTCTGAAGACAAGAGAGCGTTTCGGCTTATAAAGTACAGTGGTACCTCAGGTTAAGAACTTAATTTGTTCAGGAGGTCCGTTCTTAACCTGAAACTGTTCTTAACTTTAGCTAATGGGGCCTCCTGCTGTCACCGTGCCGCCGTGGTGCTACTTCTGTTCTCATCCTGAAGCAAAGTTCTTAACCCAAGGTACTATTTCTGGGTTAGCGGAGTCTGTAACCTGAAGCATCTGTAACCTGAAGCGTCTGTAACCCGAACTTGCTGAGGCAAACTCTACACAGCAAGTGCAAAGTCCAGTGGCTAACAAAGTCCTGCAATGCCAGAGCACTCAGTCTAGAAGACCTTAACAATTCAGCTGTGAAATGAAACCAGCCTGCTTTCCAAACAAATAAATGATGATCATACATTACTAATTTTGTACATCCCCACGATGAATGTTGGAAAAACAATATGTCTACTTGGCTAGTTACTGTGGGAAAAACTAAAAAAATATTAAATAGCATGTGATTTCATGTAACTATGAATGCTCTGGGGTGACGGTTCAAACTGATGTACTGCATTTTCTGTTTTCCAGGTAAACAGTGGGGGGAAAGCATCAAAACTGAGGAAAAACTCACTTGATTCATTGGTTTCATTGGCATACGCTTCGTGCTTCAGATCAGGAAACCATGAGCTGGATTAGTTTTACTTATTTGGAAGAATACCTGAGCTTTGTGGTTCACCCTCTGTGGTTATTCCTGCTTCCGATTTTGATTTATTCACATTGGCTATATTTTTATTTTGTTGGCTGTGTTATCTCATTTTTGTTCAATGCTTACAAGAAGATGAATAACCACCAAGGAAATGATATGTATAGCAAATTTTGGGACAAGCCAAAGTATGCTTTGGCTCGATTTGTAGAGATATTTGGAAAGATATGGCATGGTGAGTACATGTTCCTTTCATACCAATAATTCCAATTTATGAGCCAGTATAATTTCATAGGACTGAGCACCAGAATTTCAGGTTTGAAGCACTGGAACAATAGTTGCCACAGGGCATTAGGGCTGGACCTCTAAACCCACCTCAGGGTCACAACAGCTACAATTTCTGGTTGGCTCCATAAGAATCAAAACACAGGCATGAGTATTTATATATGTAATAAACAATGATAAAAGAAAAAAATTTTTTATGAGGTATGAAATCAAGACATATTACAGAAGGGTCAGTTGGTGGCTGCATAAACACCATACATTTAATCACATTTAAAGCATGCCTCCTCTCCAAAAGAAACCTGGAGAATGTTGTTTACACCTCACAGAGACACAATTAGCAAAGCCCTTTGAAAATAGTTTCATGGATTGTGGAAAGGGAGAGGGATTGGCTTTAAGTGTGCAGTGGGTACACAGCCAATGTGATTAATATAACATTGTATAGCGGGACTTTGTAGGTGCGATTTTCCTGAGCATGATAAACCACAAGGTAGCTCTGAAACATAAACGTTGGAATTTGCCAGCACAGGATGTGGTGATGGCTACTACTTTAGAGGGACACTGCGGGAAACGGGATGGTGGACTCTAGAGGCCTTTGGCCTGATCAGCAGGACTCTTCCTATATGCTGAATGCTTCCTACAGGACTTTTATTTCTTTAGGAGTTGATGTAGAAATCCAGAATACACTACTAAAACCAAGTCTGGACCATAAGCATGAGACCCTGTAACTACTTATGGCATGATTAGGGGTGCATCTGTCATGGAAGCAGCTTGGTAAGTGATTCAGAAATTGGTCTGAAGATGCCTGAAGTTGGAGCTCTTAGGGAGAGGGGATAAATGTACTTGTCAGCTAGCCAGCTGCATGCGTTGCTGCACTTAGCAGAAAAACAATCCCGGCAGCCAGCCATAAATTCCTTTCTTTATTTTCTTCTGACAAGATTACATGCAGAATAAACAAAGCGACCCGTCTCTCATGACGCGTTGCTCTAGCTACTTTCTCTTTCCCCTCTCCCTCGAGACCAAGAGAACCAACGGCTCAGCCCCTTCCGTTTTCCCCTGTGACGTGGATCCCCCTCTCTCTGAAGCACCCCTTCCTCCCCAGACTCACTATCCTCTTCTCTGTCTTCTGAGGAGGACTCAGTACTGAGCAGTGGAGATCATTCCCTGTATCCTCTAATTCTTTCCTCCCGCGCTGCCTGCAGTTCCCTCATAGTACTCCAGGCCTTGGATAGCTCTTTCCCAAAGCAATCCTGTGCAGAAGGGTAATACTGCCCTAAATATAAAATTTAAACATCTCCAAAACATTTATCATAATAATGCATAAAGCTAAAAGTAGATTAAAACAGAAAATAGCTTAATCAAAGACTGCGCCTGGAAGAAAGCATGGAAGGAACATTCCATGAGAGGAGAAATTCCCCTTCCCGCCATTAATTCTGGGAGGACCACAGAGAAAGTCCTGTTACGTGTGGATGACAGCCTAGTATCTAGAAAGCTGAAGGATATAGCAGAGCTTTTTACCTAAATTTCAGTTTTTTGAACCACATTGATTTTCTCTAGTAATTTTTTTTGATATTTTATTTACCTTTCAACAAAGTAATATTATTTGTTTCATTTTATTTTCAGGTTATGAAATTTATGGCAGGGAACATCTCCCTAAAGGACCAGGAATTGTTATTTATCATCACTCAAGTCTTCTTGTCGGCTATGCCTTATTTGTGACAAAAGTTTTTACAGAGACAGGGAGACTGTGCCATTCAGTAATTGATCATGCCCTGTATGGGATCCCAGGTAATTTATTTATATTTAAATTATGTATTTTTACATTAAACATGTGTTAAATATGACATAAAACAATGCTCTAATATATAAAACAGTGTATCAGGCAAGCAGGAAAAAACCACAGATAAATAAAATAGCAGCAGCAGGTGAAAAAGTAAGTTAGTGGAGGGGAAGGTTATTTCTCACCAAACCCCTGAAATTAAACAGATTGAACGAAGGATGAATAGTTATTTCCAATTCATTTCTTTCTTCAGAGCATTTTTTAACAGAAAACACACCAGAAGGAAGACTCAGGGCACAGTATTATGAAGAAAATGTCATATTTGTTAAGTATAACGGTCTAAAGGATCTTTAAATCAAATTAAACTAGCCAAATCAAAATACAGTTAGGCAGGAGAAAACAGATCACTCCCCTTTCCTGGCCATGTTTACAGGCAACATTGCCTCAGAGTAAAGGACTGGAAGGAATATGTCCTCCTTGTTCCTAGAATCGTGGGCACATAACTTGATGAGCACAAACCGATGTGAATGTCAAGCCAAACGACCCAATGCAAGGCCGAGCATGGCTCTGTCAATATTATATTGGCCTCTAAACTTCATACTCCAAAGGTCTACATCAGGCATAGGCAAGCTTGGCCCTCCAGATGTTTTAGGGCTACAACTCCCATCATCCCTAGCTAACAGGACCAGTGGTCAGGGATGATGGGAACTGTAGTCTTAAAACTTCTGGAGGGCCGCGTTTGCCTATGCCTGGTCTACATCATCCAAATGAATTTACAATGGGGGTTGAATAATTTCAATTGCAAGTATATAGCAGCACATTCCCAGGACAAAATCATTCCTTGGGGCTGGTATCACCACCCGCCACAAATCTACATTATTATTCCATATTATCTTCGTCAGTACTCTAAGGAGTTGCTTTGATGTTATGAGGAAATGCAATCTATAATTTTGTGATGTTTTTGAATAAATCTTATCAGGTTATACGGTGGTACCTTGGGTTACATATGCTTCAGCTTACAGACTCCGCTAACCCGGAAATAGTACCTCGGGTTAAGAACTTTGCTTCAGGATTAGAATAGAAATCTTTATTAATATCCCACATATACATATATACATAGATAACAATCATACAAAGCAAAAGCAATACAAGTAAAGAAAAGGGTAAAAAAAAGGAAAAAAGAAAGAAACGAAAAATACAATATATTACAATTAAATAACAAATTAAAATGTAAAACTACCAATCATTCTCATTATATTGCTTATATTTGTTGAGTTTGGAACTTAACAGGTTAAGTTGTTCCCATGATGCCACACCATTCTGACGTCAGTTTTCGAAGCTGGGAGGAGTTTGGGAGGAGTTTGTTATTCTCACTCTGTGTTGTGAGGGGAAAGGAGCAGCTTTGTAATGGCTGCAAGCAGTCCTGATTTTTCCGGAGATTTGTTGGAATAAACAACTGTAAATAGACAAACCTGTACTGTGTGTGTTTGTCTGGAAGCTAAGCCAAGCTACGTGACAGTTTTCCACCGCTGTGTTAAACTCTGCTGAGGCGTGACTGAGAGCTGCGGAGCGGAAGTGTGCCGGGCGGCCATAAATCGCTAATTGAGGATCGCAAATCAATTAGCGGGGGTCACGTCAGACCAATAAACTTCAAGAGGTTATGGGTAACCTTAATCACCGATCGTAAAGCTGTCACTGGAGGCTGCCGAAAGCTTTGATCTGTGGTGTAGAGCAGAGAAGCACGGCAGGAGGCGGAGGCCGGAATCTGAGGCAAGCGGCTAGCTGAATGCTGTGGAGCCAAGAGCTGAGAGCAGCAGGGAATCGTTTCTCCACGGACAGGTGCCGGATAAGCTGGTGAGTGAGCTTGGGGCCCCTTGGGAGAACGGAAGGACATGGCAGATGGCCAGGAGGTGTTTCAAGCTCCGTTTGAACAGCTTGAGGAACTCACCGCCCAAGCGTGGGATACCTGGGCAAGAAGGGTGAGAGCGTGGTTTTTAGCCACGGAAGTTTGGGACATTTCCCAGAGAGAGCCAGTGGAACTGGTGGACAGAGCTGACAGAGATGCAGAGACGCTGCGATCTGTTTCTCTGGAGGAGAAAATGCAGAGAGAGAAAGCTATGAGAGCTGAGGTCTGCATGTTGAGAGCAGGTGTTCATGCTAATTTGCAACATCACCTGAAAAGCATTGAATCTGCGTGTGAGGCCTGGCGAGTGCTGAAACGTCTGTGTGAAGACTCAGCAGGGGGCCAAGGGCAGATGGAAGCTGAAAGCCTAGAGATGGCTGGAGCCCCTGTTCCTGATGATTTAGCCTCAAGGAGTGCTAGTGAGCAAGTCGGGGGGGGGGGCCCGGAAAATTCCAAAGGCAAGTTTGAAAAGGTTTCCACTGTGCGTGCTGGAGTGGAGTTCAGAGGGGGCGGATCTGGCAAGGAGTGCTTTTCCGGAAGAAGGAGGGCCAAGCCAGCTGAAAAGAGCCCCGGGCAGTGTTTTTCCACTGGAGTTCGTCGTTGCTACGTGTGTAATGCAACGGGACATCTGCGTCGAGATTGCCCCCACCGGAGCAGAGAGGCAAGACAGGATATTGCCAAGGTCAACCAGCTGAACTCTCATGGGAACCAGTCGGGTTTCCATGGCAACCGGTCTGGAAAAACAACCAGGCGTGGGACTGAGGCTGGTGGACGTGCCAGATGCCAGGAAGAGACGTATCAACTCACGGCCAGTCTTGCTTTGTTTGAGCAAGGCTGTGGGACAGGCTCAGAGCTTTGTTTTGTAATTGACTCTGCAGCTAACTGCAATTTGATTCCAGAGACTCCTGCTGTCGAGATGTGGAATTGCAAGGCAATTCCGGCTGGGAAAACTGTTCTCTTTGCAAATGGACAGAAAAGAAATGTGACTAATGCTGTAAATGTGCATTTTTCTATTTTACAGGAGACGTTGGAGTGTTGTACCGTTCCAGGGATGCACCACTGCCTTTTGTCTGTACCTTATTTGTTAAAAAAGGGGTTTAAGGTTTGTTTTCAGGATGATGTCTGCACAATCTCCAAAGGAGGGAGGATGCTTGCCAAGGTTAAAAAGGGGCAGAATGATCTCTTCATTCTTAAAACGTCTCTGGAGGGTGAGGGGAAGGTTGAGAAAGCACAAGCACTGCGTGCTACAATTCCCAATCATGAGTCATGTGTCCATGTTTGGCATACTAGGACAGCTCATGGTTCTTTAGAAGAACTACAGGTGCTACCTGAGGTTTCCAAAGGTTGTCAAATTTCAGAATGTGGATTTGCTGTGAAATGTGAAACTTGCAAACTGGCAAAGGTAAAAGGATGCAGTTATCCAAAAGTGGAGAGGGTAACCACAAGACCTTTTGAACTGGTCCACATAGATTTGTGGGGTCCTGTAAAGGAACCAAGTCTGGGAGGGGCCAGGTTTCTGCTGACGATGCAGGATAATTTCACGCAGAATTCCTGGACGCACGGTCTCAAATCCAATGATGATGCAGCACAGCTGATCAAAGGTTGGATTGAGGAGGTGGAACAAAGGTTTGCCACCAGAGTGCAAGCTGTCACAAGTGACAGAGGTGCTCAGTTTACAGGTTCTGCTTTGCAGAAATTCTTTCGCAAGAAAGGGATACGTCACACAGTGACTTCACCCAATCAGTGGGGGGTGGCAGGGCTGAGACGTCAGGCTCTGGTCCAGGCTGCACAGGTGTTGCTGAAAGATTCTGGGTTACCTCCAAGGTTTTGGCTGGAGGCAATCAAGTATGTGGGCTTCACCTGGAATCGTACCTACAATTCACTAGTAGGTGACACACCCTTTAGGTTGTTGCATGGCAGGAAACCCCAGATTCATTTTTTGCGTATGTTTGGGTCAGGTGCATCTGTGCCAGTACCTACTGCTTTGCAGGGGCCAGATGGATCCAAGTTCCGGAAAATGATCTTCTGCGGGTATGAGCCAGAAGCACGTGCATGGAGGTTTGCATTTCCATCAGGTGATCAGAGTAAGGTGCTGATCAGTAAACACGCTGAGTTCTATGAGCAGGATAAAAGGTCAAAAACTGCTGTCATGCGTGATGTGCTCTCAGAATGTCTATCTGATTCTGAGGAGGAAAGGGAGGCAGAGGCTGATCCCGGTGATGAGGGCCAGGTCCAAGATCAGGATTCAGAATCCGATGATGACGATCAGGTAACTGACCAAAGTCAGGAACAGGAGGAGGTATCGGTAGTTTCTCCACAAGATGTTAAGAGAACACCCAAAAGCGAGCCCAGTTCTCCTGTGAGTGTAATGGAGAGGATTCGAAAACGCTTTAAGTCAGAGGGGGAATCCCGTGATGCTGAGGACACATTTCCTGGTGGCGGTGAGTCAGAGGTAACATCTGAGTTTGTGCCCAGAAGGTCTAGTCGCACAACAAAGGGCGTTCCACCTGAAAGATACCAGGCAACAAGTGCGTGGGCAAAATTCGCACAGTGTGATTCTGGGAGTGTTGAAGGGGTTCAACAGGTGCCTGGGAAAGATGCCGGGAAGGGGCACAAGGCAAAGGGGAAGGTGTTGAACTCAAAAGGGTCTTGTCAGAATGTGCGGCAAGGGGGGGTGTTGAGTTTGGAACTTAACAGGTTAAGTTGTTCCCATGATGCCACACCATTCTGACGTCAGTTTTCGAAGCTGGGAGGGGTTTGGGAGGAGTTTGTTATTCTCACTCTGTGTTGTGAGGGGAAAGGAGCAGCTTTGTAATGGCTGCAAGCAGTCCTGATTTTTCCGGAGATTTGTTGGAATAAACAACTGTAAATAGACAAACCTGTACTGTGTGTGTTTGTCTGGAAGCTAAGCCAAGCTACGTGACAGTTTTCCACCGCTGTGTTAAACTCTGCTGAGGCGTGACTGAGAGCTGTGGAGCGGAAGTGTGCCGGGCGGCCATAAATCGCTAATTGAGGATCGCAAATCAATTAGCGGGGGTCACGTCAGACCAATAAACTTCAAGAATATTGTCTATATTTTCTTGCCCAGATTTATATTATGTTATTAGAAGCCTAGCTCTTTGTTGGTGGTATATTGCTTCAACTCCATTTCTAAATTTTACTCCTAGTACCTTTATTTCTGTCTGTTTTTTCATAAAATACCAGGAAACATTGTCAAAGGCCTTCTCTGCATCAAGTAATAACAAGGCTGCCTTTTTATCACTTTTAGTTTCTAGATATTCCAAAATATCGACAATGTTTCTGGTATTTCCCGAAATTTGTCTTCCTGGGAGAAACCATCTGGTGTGGATGAATAATTTCTCTGATGGCTTCTTTAAGCCTGCTTGCCAATATATTGGCAAAGAGTTTGTAATCACAGTTTAATAGTGATATTGGCCTAAACTGTGATTACATGTGAACATTAACTGACCTCAAAACGTCTACAAGAATGCCATTTTTTACTCCAGTAATCTCAAGGCTACCATAAAGAAATTTCATGCTTTCTTGTACAATTGTCTACATTCTTCCTCAGGGATGAAAAAATGGGGGGAATCTGGATAATGTGTCATTGGTTTCTCCACTACGTCTACAGGTTCTCATATAATAATTGCTGCTGCCTTTAATGCCAGAATAGAACAAGGTGTAAAAAAACCTGGGTCCCCAACTTGATGATCCCCTCAATCAATCACTAATAAAGATGGATGTCTTACTGGGAAGAACAATGCAAAGAATGGAATCCTGTTTGGGAGCCTGTTCACTAGTAAACCACCTGTGAAAAAGTTCGCTGTATTAATACACCACTTGGGATGGGGTGGGAGCTACAGCTAAGGAAAAGAGCAGAAGCCCACATACATGCCCATGGCTTTCATAGCAACCCCAACCCATTAAAAAATGGTCAATCAAGCTCTCCCACGCACAGCTTTTATGCGCCCATGTGACACTGCAAGCAAACACATGTGGCATCCTTGCTGCACAGTGTACATGGTCCTCCACTGCCCCCCCCATCATCAAACAGCAGCCACACCAGGAAACATTGGTCGATTTTAAAAATAAAACAAAAGAAGTGAGATAAGAGCCCAAACAGGCCCAGTAGCACAGAGAGCTCTGTTGGGGGGCATTCCACTGGGTAAATTAATGCAGCATCTAACCCCCTGTCTGGGTGAAAAGATGGGCTTCTGCTGGTGGAGGCAGGTTTCTACCAGCAGGTTCCTCTCTCTTCTCTCTCTTTCTTTCTCTCTCTTTGTATCTGTCTATGTGTGAATGTCCACTGTATCCAAAACCCATGCAGCCTATAGGGATTAAAGACTTGTATTATCCAGCAAGGCACTATGGGCTGTATTTTTATCATGATGCAAACTGATGATGATCTGTTGTACTACAGACTTGAGGAACACTTGTCCAAAATGTGCTCACCTCAGCACGCAGCCTCACTCTGTGTGCTTTACAAAAAAAAGGCTATTGCCAGAACACGTGAAGAAAAGGGAAACTAGCATAAAGTCCCCCTTCCATCAAATCCTAGCTGATCCATAATAGAGCAATATCTTTGGAATAATGACACTTGTATGACACTTGCATAGTATCCACACTATTCCCTCATTAAGAGATGTGTAAAATGCATTTTTCTATTTGGGGCTTGCTTTTTTAGGGCTGAAGACGTTTTATGATGTTATCTTATTGAGAGATTTCACAAATGCTAAATGTTTGGAAATTTTGAAGAAAGGCCATTTACTGGGCATTGCCCCTGGTGGATCTAGAGAAGCAAACTTTAGTAATGATTACAGCTTAATGTGGGGTAACCGCACAGGTTTCGCTCGGCTAGCTTTGGAGGCGAAAGTGGTGAGTGATCTTTGGGCAATTTGCATTGCCCTCACAATTATCCTGGATATGACGCACTGTGTTGACAGCCTTGATCTAGCATCCTCCATAGCTAAGGATGGCAAATATCCTGTTTTGGAGTCAAATGATAACTGGAGAGCTATGGATACCCCACCACTGCTTTTTTAAAAAGCTACTGAAATCAATAACATTTAATAAGAAAAATGGCTGTCAGGGAATTGGCGGCAGAGAAGGGGGAGAGAATGTGGACTTACAGAGATAAGTCTCCGTTACTTAGCAGCTGTACTTCCTCGGATGAGGAGGGTGACGAAGGGCTGACAGGAAGCAATGAATCAGAGAGGGGGGAGCAGCTTCCGGGGCCCGGCCACTCTCGTAACAGAGGAAGGAAAGGGGGTGGGCTCAGGAAGTGGTTATGCTGGAAGAAAGCGAAAGCTTCTCCAGTCTCTGCAACTGACTCTCCATGATGCAGGCTGACTCTCAGAGCTCCGTGTAAATAGCAGAAAGAAACCAATAAATCTTGTAAATATGGCTGGTTTCCCGGATTCTTATCTCTTCTAGCACTCACCAGTCATCCCTGACACTGGCCTTTACCCCTTTTTTCTCTCTTCAATTCCTGAAAATCTGGGAAACAACTTGTGAAGTTTCTTCATCTGAGATATTTGAATAGATATTTTGAAGCCTGTTGCATAATTTATGACTTGCTTCTCCTAATAATCCCAGATGTGAAGCATTCTTCTTTGTCCTTAACAAAAATAAAGGTGGGGTGGTCAGGGCGAAGTAATTATCCAGTTCTCGCCTGTCTTTCATTTCTGTTTCATCTTTCATTCTTCTAGCCCATCATCCCAATATTTACACAAAACAGTTGTGAAGCGTACAGGAGCTTCGGAAAGACAAGTGAGTTAAATATCTTATGTTTCTTGGTTGAGCAAGAGATCCAATTTCAGGCAATACAGTGGTTCCTCGCAAGACGAAATTAATCCGTTCCGAGAGTCTCTTCGTATTGCGGTTTTTTCATCTTGCGAAGCACGGCTATCAGCGGCTATTAGCGGCTATTAACAGCTTAGCGGCTTTAAGAAAAAGGAAACAAACTCGCAAGAACTCGCAAGACGAAACGTCTTGCGAAGCAAGCCCATAGGGAAATTCGTCTTGCGGAACGACTCAAAAAACGGAAAACTCTTTCGTCTTGCGCGTTTTTCGTCTTGCGAAGTACCACTGTATACATTTTAATAATAGACTATTTTTTAAAAAAAACCAATTATCTTTTTCCTACCTACTAGCAGAGTTTATTCCATGGACACTTATCTGTGCTGCCTGCCTCAGTATTGAGTAAATATGCCTTTGTTTAGTTTTCTATTAGATTTAAAACAAAGCTGTAATCTATAAGAGGGGTAGGAAGCCCAACATAGACAGGAACAGATCAGGAAACAAACCATATTTTGCAGTCTATTGTACAATTTATGATCCCAATTGCCAAGAGATGAGAAGAGCTGATTGAGTATGTTGCATATCTTTTCCCAAGCACTCATATTATTTAACTCTTCCTCCTCGGGATGGATTGATAGCAATTGCTTAACAGAATGCTAACTAAGGTCCGATTTGATATGCGGTCACTTTCTTTTACAGGGCTGACAAAATGGCTGTATGAGAAAACTCGACGTGTACTCCTTCCCATATATGGAGGACTTCCAGTGAAACTGAGGACATATGTTGGAGAACCCATCCCATATGATCCAAATATAACTGCCACAGAGCTGGCTGAAAAAGTAAGTGAACCCTACACTTGGAAGTAAAGAAGCAGAATATTTTTCCCCTGTTTGTTTCTCTCTCTTTCAGTTCTAAATTGTATTCTGCGTACAGTGGTACCTCAGGTTACAGATGCTTCAGGTTACGCATTTTCGGGTTGTGTACCACACCGAACCCGGAAGTACCGGAATGGGTTACTTCTGGGTTTCGGGGCTCGCGCTTTGCACATGCGCAGAAATGCCGAAGCATGACCCGTGCGTGCACAGACGCGGCGCTGCGGGTTGCAAATGTTGCGGCTTGCAAAAGTGCCTCCCGCACAGATCACTTTTGCAACCCGAGGTTCCACTGTATTCACTTCCTCATTCTATACGACCAGAGATAGGGTTCATTATATACACTTTTGTGCATTATTTTCCTCGTTCAGTTTTCCCTTTTCTTAACTTGTTCAGACTAATTGAATGGGAGAAACTATGCATTTTATCTAGTGCAGCACAAAGAGAGATCTCCTCACACAATGGAACTTATTCTCCCCCACTATAGAAGTTCCCTCTAAGTCACCCCAGTGCCAATTTTTGAGGGTGGTGAGAGGGCTGAAGAGGAAGACAATTCAATGTACACGTGGATGTGTGTTGCATGAGCCGAACTGCACTGTTGGATACAGCTCTCTTTAACAGCCATGATTCCAACCCACATTTTTTGTTAGTTATTGCTTCATGTTTCACAGAAGACAATTTTAAACACAGGCGCCATCTCTATGATAAACTCTGCTATTACATTATAATGTGACAATAACTCATTCTTAAAGATTGCTGTTGGTTAGGGCTTTCTAAGCTCAACAATTTTGGGGCCTTCCTAAATGAGAAAACCAGGGTAAACATGAATACAATGGGCTGGTTTCACAGAGAGATGAGCGGTTGTACTGTAGAGTTTGCTGGCCCTGGCTCCTCTTGTTCAACCCTCCATGCCTAAAAAGCCGCTCTTGAGTGTTGATACACAAGGCCTCTCACGCAACACATCTCTGAATACAAATGACTGGATTTACATTTGCAGCATCGTCCCTCAAAATAAATTCAGTTGCTTACATTTACATTTTTGCTGGAAAGAAGGAGATTCTGGATGCCACAGATTCTGATGCCTTTAGCATTTTCCCCACTGATATTAATAACTGTGAATAGCTATTTTGCAACAACATAATGTAGTCCTTTGTTTTTCTTTCAACAGGCAAAGACTGCACTTGAAAATCTTCGGGATAGACACCAAAAAAGGCCAGGAAATATATTAAGAGCTCTTTTAGAACGATTTGATAAGCATGACAAAGCCAACTAGTCTAAATAAAATAAACCATATGTTTGCAATAGGAAAAAATAATAATTATGTAGTTAAAGCTAAGTTAACATGCATAGAATTGTGCTGGATTGTATATGAATTATTTGGAAGGGTCCCCAGCTCAGTAGCTCAGCACCTGCTGTGTGTGCTGAAGGTCCTAGGTTTGGAAGAGGTACAAGTGCTTTCCTGCCCTATCCTGCAATACTCCCAGAATTCCCCTTATGGGGGAACTTGCACTAGTAAAGGCAGAATCAAAGAGTATAACGGGAAGGCGAGTGTTTAACTGAAACATGAAATAATATTACATGTGAAAGAGTAATGTCTATAAATCACCTGTATTAAAACAGTGGCACTTCTTTTATGTTTATAAAAGGGTGCTTCAAGATTAGAGCCCTATAAAGCAAGTCTTCATAAACGAATAGCAAGAAAAGTAGAGAACATAAAAATATAGCCAGGCTTGGTGAAAAAGTGACTGATCTAACAAAAACAGCCAACTCAGATTCAACAGCTTTGAATCTGAGTCTCAGCAATCCACGTGCAGTTAAACAGCTAAAGAAAACTGTCCCAGACTTACATCTTAAACCTGAGGATTACTGAAATTGGGATCAGAATCTGAGATGGAGTGGGGTGCTAGAGAAAGAGCAGGGGGCAGACATGGCTGAACAGTTTGTATGTGGGGTAGGTAGGGTTGCGCAATATATCAATAAATCTTTAGAAACCAGTTTGAAGAGCATATCCTGATGACCATTTTGAGATTGTGACACATCACCAGAAGGAGCCTGAGAAGGTGCTTGCCTGCCTGCAGCTTCCATCCTTCACAAATGGGCTGCCTCCTCCCTTCCTCCTGATCACTCCTTCTGCCCACACCCTCCCCTCCACAGTCCAGCCAGTGCAAGGGGCTAGAGGCAATTGCTGGGAAGGACCTGCTGCCTGTGATTTGAAAGCACATGTGCTGGCTCCTCTACACAGCCCTTCTTAAGTCCACTCTGCCTCCTGCAGCCACAGCCATAAAAAAAATCAAGAGTTATTTACTTAAAACTAGGAAATAAAATATTGTCCTGCTCCGTCTCCACTTTTGTGTGTGTGTGAGAGCAGGGGCGCCGACTTATAAAAAATATTGGGGGGGCCCATACCGGGGTCCTGCCCCGGGAAGTTTTCTAAATTTTAGATGAAAATTAGTGAGTTTTAAAGTTTTTTAAAAGTATTTTAGAGTCATATGATCAACATTAGAACCCCGAAAACTCGACCCTCTATAACTCCACACTCCGGGAAACTCGACAAGCCTGAAACACTTTTTGGCTTTGAAAAAAGAAACAAAACATAAACACGCACGGTATTTTCGTAAAAAGCTAATTTAATTTACAGTAATAATTATGCTTATAGACTATTACAGAGCAGTGAATATATAGCTCTGAAAAGACTGAAATGATATTTAAATAAATCCTAAACTATCATTAAAAGAATAAAACATAAAATATTGCTGTCGCACAGTAATAGCACTTTGATTAATAAGTGAAATAGCTAATTTAAGCTTACTTTGAATAAGGCTGAGGGTTCATTAAATAAAAATAATATCTCAAAGTTAATGCTTTAATACAGTTAATAAAGTTAATACAGTATGCCTAATACTGTATGTAAATACTGTAATACTGTATGTAAATAATGGGCTTTAATTGGGTCTTACACCCTAAAAATATTTAAGTATTTGAAAATAACTAATACAGTACTATAGTAATATAGAAATACAGTACTAAACTAGTACTAATATTTCAAAACTGAAAATTTAACATTCTGTATGTATTTAATTCTCTATTTTATAAAGATTTTTAATATTGCTCTAAATACCATTATTAGGGCTAGAGTGTCTTTAGAAAGGTGCAAATGTCGACCGTCTGACTGGATTACTGAATATGAAGTCGTTGATGACTGGTCGGATATCCAATTCATCCAAAACATCTCGATGGGCTTGAAGAACAGCCAAGTTGTTCAATCGCTTCTGTCCCATTGTTGATCGGAGATATGACTTCAGACGTCTAAGGGCGCTAAATGACCGTTCTGCTGTTGCTGTCGTGATTGGAACTACTTGGAGAAGCTTAATGCACTTCACTACTTCACATAACATTTCTCCAACTGCAGGCTCTTGTGTAATGTACTTTCTCACATCACACATGTTTTTTAAGACCAGTTGTTTTTTATTAGCGATATCGGCTAACATATTCAAGTGTAAGTGCAGTCTCTCAATGTCTAGGTCATTTTTGAAAAACTCAGTTGATTTTTCAAAATTTGTTTCACCTCTGTTTACTAAAAGCAAGCACTCTTGTTCAACTGCAATGACCTGTGTGAATCCAGTTGATGCAAACCGCTCAGTAATGCAAGATTGGACCGTTTCACAAACTTCAATGTAAATAGCTTTGTAGTATTCCTTTGGGGTTTTGAAAGTGTGCGGTGAGCTGGCTTCGTTGTTTTCATACTTCTTTGGTATACGTCGATTCCGAGGAAGCGAAGGATCATCAACTTGTGAAGGTTTTTCTTTTAAACACAATTCCCAAAAGTGTTCAAAACTATCACGCCTTCCATTCAATATACAAATCAAGCCCTCATATATTTTTTCCAGATCAGCAACACTTAGATGAGGGCATTGAATTTTTTCATTGACATCCTCTACTGGGTTCATTGCATGGCAATAAAGACGTAAAAAGAAATAAGTTTTGCATTGTAACATTGACTCAAGGTAGCCTGCACATTTGTAACCTGCCTCTGTTTTGTCCTCTGCAGAAAATGTTTCAAAAAACTCTAGAAGTTCTTCAAAGTTTTTCAATATTCTCAAGATACTAGAAGCTCGCATAGTCCATCGAGTCGGGCAAAGGGGTCGTAGACCAGCTTGGTCGTTGGCGCTCTCACAGCGTATGCTTCTGAAAAGTCCCATCCTTTTGTTGGATTCCCTTACGGTGTTTATTAAGTCCTTGGCTAAGGCCATAATATCCCTCATAGACGTAAGATGGCAGAGACTGTCTACAACTGCCAAGTTTAAACTGTGAGCAGTGCAGTGCACATAACGTGCTTTTGGTTGTATATCCAAAACTAACTTTTTTAGTCCTTTGAACTTGCCTCTCATATTAGAGGCACCATCATAGCACTGTCCTCTTAAGTTATCCATTGACAAATCAAGACGAGCAAATACGTCTTTTAAAATACTAAACAGAGTTTGTGATTCAGTGTTGGGGGTCTCGTATAAGCCAATAAAGTCTTCGTTGATAATTAAGGAATCATCGACAGTACGAATACAAAATGACACTTGTTCGTGAATCGAAGAATCACTTGTTTCGTCAACCATAATAGAAAAATGTTCAGTCTTCTTGATTGAAGCCAATACATTTCTCAACACAGACTTTCCTAGTAGATCAATGATCTCGTTTTGAATATCGTGGGACGTCCACTTATACCCCGAACACCCTAACCAATCTTTTAACTCAGGTACGTCATTCTTTCGGAGTTCCAACAATTGAAAAAAAAATTGAGTTTACATCTTCGTGCCCTCTAATTGCTAGTCCTTGTCGGCATAAAAATTGCACGGTAGTAAAAATTGTCTCAAGAGCTAAACGGCCTTTCTTCATATCACTATCTAACTGTTCATTCAATTGGGAGGCCACACTTTGGTTAGTGATGGAATTTAGTTTCAGAAGACCTTCTTTATGCGTAAACGTATTTTCATGAAGACGGAATTTTTCCGAAGCCTTTTTCCAGTTAGAAAACCCTACGGAAATAAATGCATCTTCTTTTTTTGAAGAAAATTGTAATAGATTTTTAGCACCTGCCTCTTTGCAGGTTTTGCAAAAAACTTTTTCGGTACATGCTTCATATTCTAGCCATGTATATTTGATCAACCAAGACTTCTGAAATGATCTTCCCTTACCGGATTGTCCAGGTTTCGGCTGTGAACGGTTCTCGCCTGAAGACGACGAAGCAATTGACGACACAATTATTGTCGGAGGTTGACTTGCAGTATCATCAACTTCCAAGCGCGCCTTTTTGGTAACAAATTTATCCATTGCAAACTTAATTCACAATACACTAAGAGACTAAATTAAACGAATAAAATATAGTCATATAAAAGAGTCCACTAAACACTAAAGTCGGAACGCTAAACACGTCTGCAGCATGCACTGAACGAAACTATCCACACTGAATGACTGCGCCAGCAGGGTGGGCTTTATATAGCCGCGGCGTCGTAATGTCTCGAAGCGTCAAGGCGACGTGAGGTGGAGGATTCCAGGCGCTTCTGCTCCAGTCCTTTTGATGTCGCCGCGGCCGCAGCGCTGGCCCGCCAGACTTTACACGAAGGTTCGCGCACCGGGACAAATTCTAAGTGTGCCCGCAGCACCGTAACACTATCATGATTCACACCACTCTTTTCAGTTAACCTGCTTACTACCGTAATAATTATTTGTTTTAACTCATTACTGAATGTATTTTAAAAGGTAACTATCGTCAAACAAGGAAAATAAAAAATACCAACATAATTTTGTGATTTTACAAAGCATAATATAACTAATAATTTTCTTAACGAATTTTTGAGGGGGCTCGGGCCCCCTCAGGCCCCATGGAGTCGGCGCCTATGTGTGAGAGAGACTGAGTGAGAGAGCGAGAGCGCTATGGCAGGCAGAAAGCAGGATTGCCTTCCCTCTCCCAGACATGAGTTTCTTGCTTTTGTGCCACAAATCTGAGGGTGGAGATTCAAACTGGCTGCCTTATGGGAGAGGTTGGATGGCCACCTATCACAGCTGCTTGAGTTGAGGTTCCTTCATTGAAGGGGGATTCACACTATCCATGCTTAAGGCCTGGAAACAAGAAGTAGGCACATTGCCACCAACCCCATCCTCACTAATCCCCTTGTCTCATTATCCATTATCAGTCATGCGGCCCAAACCTTTCACATAGAAACATGGCAAATCAAAGGCCTATACTGTTTTGCAGACTTCTACAAAAACAATAAACCCATATCAACACAGGAATTACAGGATAAATTAGGAGGCATCTAAGTATCCTGGCTAATGCACCATCAACTGCACACATCCCTAAACAACAACAACGCCTTCTCTTGTCAGCAGAGGGAAATGGTAGGTGGGTGGTATCTGCAATATACAAAATACTACAGTGGTACCTCAGGTTAAGTACTTAATTCGTTCTGGAGGTCCGTTCTTAACCTGAAACTGTTCTTAACCTGAAGCACCACTTTAGCTAATGGGGCTTCCTGCTGCCGCCGCGCCGCCGGAGCACGATTTCTGTTCTCATCCTGAAGCAAAGTTCTTAACCTGAAGCACTATTTCTGGGTTAGCGGAGGCTGTAACCTGAAGCGTACGTAACCTGAGGTACCACTGTACTTTACGCCGCAATCGCACTTGACACAATTAAAAAACAATGGGAACATGACATAGGTTACAAAATAAACTACCCAATGGACTACAATTTGGTCCAAACCTCCCTTTAAATCAATCTCAGCCAAAAGAAGAGAACTCACTTTGAAACTTATCTATAGGTGGCATCTGACCCTGAGGAAATTGGTGTTAATACATCCAGGAACCTTATAAAAATGCTGAAGAGGCTGTACCTCTACAGGCACATACCTTCACATGTGGTGGGAATGTTCCCAAATCCAACCCTTTTGGACAGCAGTCCTACAAAAAATATGTAACATAACTAAGGAGGTATTGGAACCCACTCCAGAATTGGTCCTATTTTCCAAAACAATAATGTTCACTTACACCACAAAGAGCTTATAACCCACCTACTCTCAGCAGCCAGAAACGTCATAGTTAGACACTGGAGAGAATTGTTTGGAGTAAGCATGGACCACTGGTACCAAATTGAAAAGACCTTATTAGAAAAATTAACCGACAAACTAAAACTGACATATAGAGGGGGGAAAAAGGTTTACATCACCAATGTAAAGCAATAAATATACAGAAAGAGAACCTACTCAACTGACACTGGCATAAAACTCCATAGCTACCATCTATGGACCAGCAGCTTTTACAGCCTCAGAGGTTCCAGAATTATTAAAACAGCTGATAAACTCACATGTAACAAAAAACAAACAAACCACTATAACCTTATACAAATGTTTATTATAAGCATACCAGTTTGATAGGCCAATATTAAGAGAGGAGCGGAATAATGAATTAGGGATGTCAATCTTGGCCAAGCAATGAGAACCTGTGCTAAGTTCTACAACATGGGTGTCTTTGGAGCTTAGACTAAGACTCATACAACAAAAAATATTATTTAGAATTTACTGTACTTGACTACGTTTGTTTAGGAAAGGGCTGTCTATGACATCTAGCTGCTGCAGATTTAATAGGGACAATGCTTTAAATTTTTTGACGAGCTGTCTGTAGTAAAATCAGCACAGCATAATTTAATCCCAACTATCAAACGGATGGTATTGGAGATCTCAGATAATGCCTGGAGCACAAGTCCATTCACCCCTTTTGATGTGGCGGCATTGCAGGACGGTAGAGGATCCACTGGGGCCCCAACGAGGGAACCATGCATTTGGTGCCCTTCCTGATAGGTGGTGGGGGCTTATCAGGAGCCGGTTCCTGGCATGCACCCTGCTTTGGTGAATGTGGATGCAGGCTGGGACTTGGGCTGTGGCAGGGGGCAGTGCCAATGGAGCAGGAAGGCTACCTTCAGGTCCACCCCCTGACCATTTAAGCAGCCCACACCTGCCAGAATTTATGCTCTTAGTCTTGGCAAGAATTGAGTCCTAGGGGCTCCTGGATGCTTTGCTCATTCATTTGGGGGGAAACGATGTGGGCCAACACAAGGGTATTGATCTAACATGGGTTATAATTGAGGACTTGCAGACATTGCACAACCTGTACCCCTCCATAAGCCTAGGCTAGTCCGAGATGCTGCAGAGACAATGGCAGAACCCAGACTCAGTGGGCATCAACCGGGCTTGGCAAAAGGTTAATTGCGCAGTGAGGTGCTGCATACTACAGTGGGGTTGTTGAGTGATTTACCACCCCAAGATCACATTCTCAGACGAGACCCTGTTTAGGCCAGATGGCGCGCATCTTTCCTTATCAGGAAACAATATTTGGTTGCCATATATGATTGAAGGTATTAGGGTGTAGATGTAGATGTAGATGTAAGCGTTTTTTGGCAAGCTGTCTGCTCGGTTGGGCATTGGGGCAATCCGTTGTCTTCGCCTGCCCCTCAAAACACTGGTGTATCCCATTAATGGGATCTGGGGGGAGTGTGGTTATATCTGCGTGCCCAGGTGGGGCCAGGACTGAAGGCACTCCCCCAGATGGCGGTCCCTGTGGGGGTCACCCTATTTGATGTAACTTTTAGGAACCCCTATCTGGATTGACCTATGCATCACTTCTGGCGGGTGGGCTGGAAATATTTTGATTGCCCCGTGCCCAAGCCAAACCACTTTCATCTGTGTTCAATAAAGTTGTGACCTGTTTTGATCCAAACCAATTTTACTGGTCTCTTATTTATCTGGGTTGGGGACTGGGGAGCACAACCCCTGGGCCAGCAACATCTCTCTCTGGAAGACCTGTGGTTTTTATTTGCCTTTTAGTAGGTTTTAAGCGGTTTTAATGAGTTTTAATTGGTTTTAACTCTTCTTCAAGTGATTCATGAAGTGACTAGGGGAAGATTGTCCCGGTTCTATTTGCCTTTTACATCCCATGGATATTTGTTTTTAATGTGTTTGTGACTGAATCGCAGACAAAGTACTGCATGACACAGCATTTTTGTGGATAAGGAAGGTGAGATGCTTTATTAATGCTCAGAAATCTTGGAAAGCTGGTGATAAAGGATTGTAAGGAGGGAGTGAATAATAATAATCAATAGAAGATTGTGAAAGAGAAAGTTAGAATAAACTAATTCTGGGCTGCATCAATAGGAGTATAGCATCTAGATCAAGGGAAGTAATAGTGCCACTGTATTCTGCTCTGGTCAGACCTCACCTGGAGTACTGTGTCCAGTTCTGGGCACCACAGTTCAAGAAGGACACTGACAAACTGGAACGTGTCCAGAGGAGGGCAACCAAAATGGTCAAAGGCCTGGAAACGATGCCTTATGAGGAACGGCTAAGGGAGCTGGGCATGTTTAGCCTGGAGAAGAGGAGGTTAAGGGGTGATATGATAGCCATGTTCAAATATATAAAAGGATGTCACATAGAGGAGGGAGAAAGGTTGTTTTCTGCTGCTCCAGAGAAGTGGACATGGAGCAATGGATCCAAACTACAAGAAAGAAGATTCCACCTAAACATTAGGAAGAACTTCCTGACAGTAAGAGCTGTTCAACAGTGGAATTTGCTGCCAAGGAGTGTGGTGGAGTCTCCTGCTTTGGAGGTCTTTAAGCAGAGGCTTGACAACCATATGTCAGGAGTGCTCTGATGGTGTTTCCTGCTTGGCAGGGGGTTGGACTCGATGGCCCTTGTGGTCTCTTCCAACTCTATGATTCTATGATTCTAATCATGTCAAACAAATTAAACAAGGCAAGCTATCACATTATTTCTCCCCTGTTGACAAATCACACTAAATGCAGGAAAATACTACTTCTCTGTTACAAGGAATATCTCTCCTCTTGAAAAGAGAGTAAAACAGACCATCATATGTGTATGCAAACATTGGTCTGACAACTGACAAATGCATGCTGGACTTCCTTCACCTCCACCTGACAATACTAGACATGTACTGAATACCAGAGACCCTTTGATGTCAAAGCATGTCAACCTGGAACGTTTTTGCTCCTGATCAAGCAATGCATACTGCAGGGGCAACTCCTGAAGAAGCTTTTAGACAAGCTGCCTGCAGTAAAATCAGCATGGCAGGATTTAATTTCAGTGATCAAACAGATGGTATTGGAGATCTCAGAAAATGCCGGGAGCACAAGTGACTGGTCAAGTTTATTGGAGTAGGCTTGATTACTGAGGATGATTACTTGAGATTCAGTATTCAAACCCAGTAGTGTTAATGAAATCCTCATTTGCTGTAGAATTAAAGAGTCAAGTGCCAATGAAACAGCTTTCACTTATGCACTAGGATTCAATATAGCAACAGAACATGTTGTTAAGGTTATGTATTACACAACATACATATTGTAACTGACTGGAAGGGACAGACTGCCATGAAAAGGAGAGAACACACTTGCCACAATTCCTTCCTTTACTCTGTGACCCAAAATGTCATTGTGCCATAGGAATGCTATTGTAGGTGTGACTCCCTATTTCATGTTTGATTACAAATGTCCACAACTTCCAAGCAGCCGGCTCCCTAAGCATTCCCTCGTTTTCACAATGCTTCATCTCTTCATACAAATGGCACCACCCAATATAGTCTATTTAAGGCACCATAGAAACGGACGTTCCTCGTTACGGCTGGAAATTAGCTTATGAAAAAGGTGCTTCTACAGAGTGGTGACTGAAGCCAAGGCAATTTTGACTTACCAGGAATGTAAGTAAAAAAAAAAAGCAAAAAAAAAAAAAAAGCTCATAGATTGATAGAAATGTAGCGTTGGAAGGGGCTCCAAGAATAATCTAGTCAATGCCCTGCAATGCAGGAATCTCAACCAACCAGTCTCTTCTTACCTTAGCAAATGTGCTATTAGTTGTGTTAATTCTCAGTTCCTGTAAGGTGAAATTTGGTTTTTCATAGCTGCGCAAAGAGAGGAGCTTGAGCTCTTATGGTTTTTGAATTTTATAACACTGAGAAGCAGAAATTTAATTCCTTCATATCATACGGCAATTATAGGCACAAAAGCCATTTTGGAATCAAAACAGCTATTATATCAAGCCCAGCGTGTCACGCAGCATAAATTAATAATGCAGAGTCTTCTTCAGTAAAAGAATAAAAGCTTTACTGAGTTAAAATAAACTAATTTGCAAATAACAGCATAATGAATAGAAGATTAAACTAGCTTCAGAGCATACACAGAGTTTCCATTGAGCACATGCTTGGTAGAGCACAGGATCCACCATACACACTGAAACAGACACACACACACACACACACACACACACACACACTGAGTCTGCCTGCAAGCAGATACAAAATTTATACAGAGAATGAGTCATCCTCAAGATACGTCACAGTGATTCCGCATGCTAAATGATTCTGCAGCTTTTCAGCATTTCACATTTCTAGACTCCTCATCTTCTTCCTTTACGGCTTCTGCTCTCAAATACCTTTGTCACATGACACAGCCTCCCCCCTTTGCCAATTTTTGTGAGGAGCATCAGAACTTACAGGGTTAAACAGTTCTGTGTGACGTCTCACATTCTGAGGCGTCCTTTACAAATCAACTCTTCTTGTTATTATCGTATATTTTTCCTTTCTTTATAACCTCTGAAAGTCTCCACAAGTGAGTTGAAACAAACGTATTATAGTCCTGTGTGGGTTTTCACATTAATCCAAAAATCATATTCAGACAGCAGACGTATTTCAGCACTTCCAAAGAAAACAGTCTTAGCGTCTGCTCATTAGCTTTCGCAAACTTGTCGCTCTCACTTCGATCTTGTTCAGGGGGTTCTGCCAAGTCAAACACAGAGTCAAGTATGATAACACAGCCATGGCTTCCTCCCCCTCTTGATCTTCAATCCTGCAACAAGCCTGCCTGTCATGGAGAATCTCTTTTTATAGCTGCGTCATTCCAAAGGCCCTCATTCCTTTCCAGATCTTCCACAACACAAATCCTTTTGGTTAATAATTCATTTCCACACAGTTCATAATTATTTCTAGAAGGTCATGACACACGTTTTGGATGGCATGGTTATCTTAATTATGGGAAAATAAAGGCGCACCGGAATTTTTCAAATCATATAATAAGAAATGCTATATATAAGGTGTGGGAAAAATACAAAAGATATTTGGAACTGAAAACCCCAAGATGGAACTCTCCATTAGAAGCAATCGCTGTTTAAAAAAACCCAACAACATCAAAGAGAACTGGATAACGTATAACACAATATTAAGGGAGGAGGAGGGTCAACTAATATTGATAAGTTATGAAAAAATAAAAGATCACTTTTCTAGTTGGCTAGATTACTTCCAGGTGAATGAAATGTTCAGACTGGATAAGCAGATAGGTTTTGAAAAGGAGCCTTCAAGATTTGAAAGAGAATTTTTGAATAGTAAAACTAAAATAATTGCAAAAATGTATAGACTTCTTTTAGACTATGAAGTAATGGATGAGGAGGTTAAGGCTTCAGTGAAAAAGTGGGCCCAAGATGTGGGCCATCCAATTATGCTAAAAGATTGGGAAAACTTATGCAAGGTAAATGTGAAATTTACAGCCAGCTATAATATAAGAGAGAACATGATGAAAATGGCTCATAGGTGGTACCTCACTCCTTCCAGATTATCAAGAATGTATAAAAATTTGGCGATTGCTTGTTGGAGATGTGGAGGAAATAACAGTGACATAATCCACATGTGGTGGACGTGTGAAAAGATTACGATTTTGGGGGGGGGGAATATAAGATGAATTAAAAAAGATGATGGGGATAACTTTTACTAAAAAACCGGAGGCATTTCTATTAAGTATTTTAGATAAAGAGATCCCAAAAAATCTAAGAGAGGTATTCTTGTATGCAACCGCAGCGGCTCGTATACTTGTGGCCAAGGGATGGAAAGATCACGAGGCTCCAAAAATAACAGATTGGCAAATCAAATTACAGAAATTGGTGGAGACGGCTCAATAGATTAGTAAACTCAGAGGAAACTCAAAGCAAAAATTTGTGGAAAAATGGGATGGTTATAGAAGATATGTTCAAAAATACAATAATAGTTTTGACTCCGTGCTAGCATTTGAGTGATAAAGGAACTAAAAGGAGGTGGATAATAATTAAGGATTTATTATGTTTTCAGAATGTATTAGAAAAATTATATAGAAAGGTTTATTGTTTTGTGTACATTCAAATGTAAGATAAAATATATGCAAAGGGACTTGACAGGAAGTCAAAGTTGAAGAAAAGATTTTGGAAGAAAAAGAGGAAAAATATTTACTTTCATTATCATCATTTTGTGTGCAGGTGTGGGTGTGTGGGTGTCTGCACATATGTGTGTTGTTGTATGCAATGTTTGGGAGTAAATAAGATGGTAAATAACAAATAAACTAAATATCGATGTATGCAATTTTTATTTCTTAATAATATTTAGTGGTAGTATGGCTGTATTGTTTTTTGTAACATAAAATTATTCAATAAAAAATATTTTTTTAAAAAAAAAACAACAACACCTGAAGCGACTTTAACCCAAGGTATGACTGTATGTGACGCTAACAGTTTTCAGGTGATATAGTAATTTGTAGATAAATACACGGTGAATGAGTATTGTGGCATGATCCCCCATTACCCATGTGGAAAAAAGTTCTAGAGGCAGTGATATTAGGTAGGGTTTGGTTTCAAGAGGTAGAATCCAACAGCATTGGCTCTCACCTGGCAATCCCACATCACATCCCCAGAAAGAGGCACTTTGCAGTGTATCCCAAAATGCTTCCAAACTTCAACTCACCATTCTCCCCACCCTCCTTGTTGGGTGTTGTGTTTGCGCTGCAGAAGTTCAGCCAAGCGGTTAGGCTCAGTATAGGAAACAACTGTGTAGCAGAGAGAGCTTTTACTTCGGGGGCAAAAAGACACACACTATATATACACATTCTTTGCAGTTGTTACAAGAAGTCTTCACTCTCTGAAGACAAGAGAGCGTTTCGGCTTTTAAAGTACAGTGGTACCTCAGGTTAAGAACTTAATTTGTTCTGGAGGTCCATTCTTAACCTGAAACTGTTCTTAACTTTAGCTAATGGGGCCTCCTGCTGTTGCCGTGCCGCCGTGGTGCTACTTCTGTTCTCATCCTGAAGCAAAGTTCTTAACCCAAGGTACTATTTCTGGGTTAGCGGAGTCTGTAACCTGAAGCATCTGTAACCTGAAGCGTCTGTAACCCGAACTTGCTGAGGCAAACTCTACACAGCAAGTGCAAAGTCCAGTGGCTAACAAAGTCCTGCAATGCCAGAGCTCTCAGTCTAGAAGACCTTAACAATTCAGCTGTGAAATGAAACCAGCCTGCTTTCCAAACAAATAAATGATGATCATACATTACTAATTTTGTACATCCCCACGATGAATGTTGGAAAAACAATATGTCTACTTGGCTAGTTACTGTGGGAAAAACTAAGAAAATATTAAATAGCATGTGATTTCATGTAACTATGAATGCTCTGGGGTGACAGTTCAAACTGATGTACTGCATTTTCTGTTTTCCAGGTAAACAGTGGGGGGAAAGCATCAAAACTGAGGAAAAACTCACTTGATTCATTGGTTTCATTGACATACGCTTCGTGCTTCAGATCAGGAACTATGAGCTGGATTAGTTTTACTTATTTGGAAGAATACCTGAGCTTTGTGGTTCACCCTCTGTGGTTATTCCTGCTTCCAATTTTGATTTATTCACATTGGCTATATTTTTATTTTGTTGGCTGTGTTATCTCATTTTTGTTCAATGCTTACAAGATGAATAACCAACAAGGAAATGATTTTTATAGCAAATTTTGGGACAAGCCAAGGCATGCTTTGGCTCGATTTGTAGAGCTATTTGGAAAGATATGGCATGGTGAGTACATGTTCCTTTCATACCAATAATTCCAATTTATGAGCCAATATAATTTCATAGGACTGAGCATCAGAATTTCAGGTATGAAGCACTGGAACAATAGTTGCCACAGGGCATTAGGGCTGGACCTCTAAACCCACCTCAGGGTCACAACAGCTACAATTTCTGGTTGGCTCCATAAGAATCAAAACACAGGCATGAGTATTTATATATGTAATAAACAATGATAAAAGAAAAAAACTTTTTATGAAGTATGAAATCAAGACATATTACAGAAGGGCCAGTTTGTGGCTGCATAAGCACCATACATTTAATCACATTTAAAGCATGCCTCCTCTCCAAAAGAAACCTGGAGAATGTTGTTTACACCTCACAGAGACACAATTAGCAAAGCCCTTTGAAAATAGTTTCATGGATTGTGGAAAGGGAGAGGGATTGGCTTTAAGCGTGCAGTGGGTACACAGCCAATGTGATTAATATAACATTGTATAGTGGGACTTTGTAGGTGCGATTTTCCTGAGCATGATAAACCAGCACAGGATGTGGTGATGGCTACTACTTTAGAGGGACACTGCAGGAAACGGGATGGTGGACTCTAGAGGCCTTTGGCCTGATCAGCAGGACTCTTCCTGTATGCTGAATGCTTCCTAGAGGACTTTTATTTCTTTAGGAGTTGATGTACAAATCCAAAATACACTACTAAAACCAAGTCTGGGCCATAAGCATGAGACCCTGTAACTACTTATGGCATGATTAGGGGTGCATCTGTCATGGAAGCAGCTTGGTATGTGATTCAGAAAATGGTCTGAAGATGCCTGAAGTTGGAGCTCTTAGGGAGAGGGGATAAATGTTCTCCAGACCTTGGATAGCTCTTTCCCAAAGCAATCCTGTGCAGAAGGGTAATACTGCCCTTAAAATAAAATTTAAACATCTCCAAAACATTTATCATAATAATGCATAAAGCTAAAAGTAGATTAAAACAGAAAATAGCTCAATCAAAGACTGCGCCTGGAAGAAAGCATGGAAGGAACATTCCATGAGAGGAGAAATTCCCCTTCCCGCCATTAATTCTGGGAGGACCACAGAGAAAGTCCTGTTACGTGTGGATGACAGCCTAGTATCTAGAAAGCTGAAGGATATAGCAGAGCTTTTTACCTAAATTTCAGTTTTTTGAACCACATTGATTTTCTCCAGTATTTTTTTTTGATATTTTATTTACCTTTCAACAAAGTAATATTATTTGTTTCATTTTATTTTCAGGTTATGAAATTTATGGCATGGAACATCTCCCTACAGGACCAGGGATTGTTATTTATCATCACTCAAGTATTCTTGTCGGCTATCCCTTATTTGTGACAAAAGTTTTTACAGAGAAAGGAAAACTGTGCCATTCAGTAATTGATCGTGCCCTGTATGGGATCCCAGGTAATTTATTTATATTTAAATTATGTATTTTTACATTAAACATGTGTTAAATCTGACATAAAACAATGCTCTAGTATATAAAACAGTGTATCAGGCAAGCAGGAAAAAACCACAGATAAATAAAATAGCAGCAGCAGGTGAAAAAGTAAGTTAGTGGAGGGGAAGGTTATTTCTCACCAAACCCCTGAAATTAAACAGATTGAACGAAGGATGAATAGTTATTTCCAATTCATTTCTTTCTTCAGGGCATTTTTTAACAGAAAACACACCATAAGGAAGACTCAGGGCACAGTATTATGAAAAAATGTTATATTTATTAAGTATAACGGTCTAAAGGATCTTGAAATCAAATTAAACTAGCCAAATCAAAATACAGTTAGGCAGGAGAAAACAGATCACTCTACTTTCCTTTTTTATAATATTTATTAAGATTTTTAAAATACACATAGAATTATAAAATACAGTTCACACAACTAACAATTTAAAAAATAAAAAGAAACATAAAAGAAAAAGAATGATTAGATATACATAGAAAGAAAAACAAACATAAAAAGTTTAAAGTTTAGAATTAATTCCATCCTTCAATCCTCCTTTATCTCATCACCTTGGTTCTTTGACCCCCTCACACCTCCCCTTTTGTATTCCCATTTAAAAAGTCCTTTCAGCAAATCCTTACCCTCTGTCATTTTTCATAACTCTGCATCATCACCTATTGTAAATATATATTTCTAAGTATTAACAATCTATACTTGCATACACTTTAAAAAACTTTTAACCAATACCACTTATTTTCCATCCAACATCACTTTAACTTTCCTTAATTTTGCAGTGTTTCTGCAGATAATCTTTAAATTTCTTCCAATCTTCTTCCACCGACTCTTCTCCCTGGTCACGGATTCTGCCAGTCATTTCTGCCAATTCCATATAGTCCATCACCTTCATCTGCCATTCTTCCAGAGTGGGTAGATCTTGTGTCTTCCAATACTTTGCAATGAGTATTCTTGCTGCTATTGTTGCATACATAAAAAAAGTTCTGTCCTTCTTTAGCACCAATTGGCCGACAATGCCCAGGAGAAAGGCCTCTGGTTTCTTCAGGAAGGTATATTTAAATACCTTTTTCAATTCATTATATATCATTTCCCACAAGGCTTTAATCTTTGGGCACGTCCACCAAAGGTGAAAGAATGTACCTTCAGTTTCTTTACATTTCCAGCATTTATTATCGGGCAAATGGTAGATTTTTGCAAGCTTGACTGGTGTCATGTACCACCTGTATACCATTTTCATAATATTCTCTCTTAAGGCATTATATGCCGTAAATTTCATACCTGTGGTCCCTAACTGTTCCCAGTCAGCAAACATAATATTATGTCTAATGTCCTGTGCCCATTTAATCATAACAGATTTAACCGTCTCATCTTGAGTATTCCATTTTAACAGCAAGTTATACATTATTGAAAGTATCTTAGTTTTGGGATCTAACAGTTCTGTTTCCAACTTTGATTTTTCCACCTGGAAGCCAATTTTTTTATTCAAATTGTCAGATCACTCTACTTTCCTTGCCATGTTTATAGGCAACATTGCCTCAGAGTAAAGGACTGGAAGGAATATGTCCTCCATGTTCCTAGAATCGTGGGCACACGACTTGACGAGTACAAACCGATGTGAATGTCAAGCCAAATGACCCAATGCAAAGCCGAGCATGGCTCTGCCAATATTATATTGGCCTCTAAACTTCATACTCCAAAGGTCTACATCAGGCATAGGCAAGCTCGGCCCTCCAGATGTTTTAGGACTACAACTCCCATCATCCCTAGCTAACAGGACCAGTGGTCAGGGATGATGGGAACTGTAGTCTCAAAACTTCTGGAGGGCCACGTTTGCCTATGCCTGGTCTACATCATCCAAATGAATTTACAATGGGGGTTGAATAATTTCAATTGCAAGTATATAGCAGCACATTCCCAGGACAAAATCATTCATTGGGGCTGGTATCACCACCCGCCACAATTCTACATTATTATTCCATATTATCTTCGTCAGTACTCTAAGGAGTTGCTTTGATGTTATGAGGAAATGCAATCTATAATTTTGTGAGGTTTTTGAATAAATCTTATCAGGTTATACAGTGGTACCTCGAGTTACATACGCTTCAGGTTACAGACTCCGCTAACCCGGAAATAGTACCTCGGGTTAAGAACTTTGCTTCAGGATTAGAACAGAAATCTTTATTAATATCCCACATATACATTCTCATTATATTGCTTATATTGTGTATATTTTCTTGCCCAGATTTATATTATGTTATTATCTTATTAGAAGCCTAGCTCTTTGTTGGTGGCATATTGCTTCATTTCCATTTCTAAAATCTACTCCTAGTCCCTTTATTTCTGTCTGTTTTTTCATAAAATACCAGGAAACATTGTCAAAGGCCTTCTCCGCATCAAGTAATAACAAGGCTGCCTTTTTATCACTTTTAGTTTCTAGATATTCCAAAATATCGACAATGTTTCTGGTATTTCCCGAAATTTGTCTTCCTGGGAGAAACCATCTGGTGTGGATGAATAATTTCTCTGATGGCTTCTTTAAGCCTGCTTGCCAATATATTGGCAAAGAGTTTGTAATCACAGTTTAATAGTGATATTGGCCTAAACTGTGATTGCAGGTGAACATTAACTCACCTCAAAACGTCTACAAGAATGCCATTTTTTACTCCAGTAATCTCAAGGCTACCATAAAGAAATGTCATGCTTTCTTGTACAATTGTCTACATTCTTCCTCAGGGATGAAAAAATGGGGGGAATCTGGATAATGTGTCATTGGTTTCTCCACTACGTCTACAGGTTCTCATATAATAATTGCTGCTGCCTTTAATGCCAGAATAGAACAAGGTGTAAAAAAACCTGGGTCCCCAACTTGATGATCCCCTCAATCAATCACTAATAAAGATGGATGTCTTACTGGGAAGAACAATGCAAAGAATGGAATCCTGTTTGGGAGCCTGTTCACTAGTAAACCACCTGTGAAAAAGTTCGCTGTATTAATACACCACTTGGGATGGGGTGGGAGCTACAGCTAAGCAAAAGAGCAGAAGCCCACATACATGCCCACGGCTCTCATAGCAACCCCAACCCATTAAACAATGGTCAATCAAGCTCTCCCACCCACAGCTTTTATGCCCCCATGTGACACTGCAAGCAAACACATGTGGCATCCTTGCTGCACAGTGTACATGGTCCTCCACTGCCCCCCCCATCATCAAACAGCAGCCACACCAGGAAACATTGGTCGATTTTAAAAATAAAGCAAAAGAAGTGAGGTAAGAGCCCAAACAGGCCCAGTAGCACAGAGAGCTCTGTTGGGGGGCATTCCACTGGGTAAATTAATGGAGCATCTAACCCAGGGGTCTGCAACCTTTAAGACAAAAAGAGCCACTTGCACCCGTTTCCAAAGAAAAAAAACCTGGGAGCTGCAAAACCATTGCGACATTTAAAACAACAACAACAACAACAACAACAACAACAACAACAACAACAATAATAATAATTTTATTTATATCCCGCACAACAACAACAACAATAATAATAATAATAATAATTTTATTTATATCCCGCCCTCCCCAGCCGAAGCCGGGCTCAGGGCGGCTAACAACACTAAAATAGTGCAACATTATAAAAACATCAAAGAATTAATTAAAATCGAAATTGATGGCAACCATAAACTAAAGTATTGTAAAGATTGCCAAAGGAGGGAGTCAAGCTGCGCCCTGACCAAAGGCCTGGTGGAACAGCTCTGTCTTGCAGGCCCTGCGGAAAGATGTCAAGTCCTGGAGGGCCCTTGTCTCTTGTGACAGAGCGTTCCACCAGGTTGGAGCCGCAGCCGAAAAAGCCCTGGCTCTAGTTGAGGCCAGCCTAACCTCTCTGAGGCCTGGGACCTTCAAGATGTTTTTATTTGAGGACCGTAAGTTCCTCTGTGGGGCATACCAGGAGAGGCGGTCCCGTAGATACGAGGGTCCTAGGCCGTATAGGGCTTTGAAGGTTAAAACCAGCACCTTAAACCTGATCCTGTACTCCACCGGGAGCCAGTGCAGCTGGTATAGCACCGGATGAATGTGATCCCGCAGCGAAGACCCCGTAAGGAGTCTCGCTGCGGCATTCTGCACCCGCTGGAGTTTCTGGGTCAGTCTCAGGGGCAGCCCCACGTAGAGCGAGTTACAATAATCCAGTCTGGAGGTGACCGTCGCGTGGATCACAGTGGCTAGGTGAGGGCGAGAGAGGTAAGGAGCCAACTGCTTAGCTTGGCGGAGATGAAAAAATGCCGCCTTTGTTATAGCTGCAATCTGTGCCTCCATGGAGAGGGAGGTATCAAAGATTACACCCAAACTCTTAACGGACGGTGCTGGCACTAATTGCACCCCCGCAAGAGATGGGAGTTGCCCCCTCAATCCCATATTGTCCCGTCCCAGCCAGAGGACCTCTGTCTTCGAAGGATTTAACTTCAACCGGCTCCCACGTAACCATCCAGCCACAGCTTCCAAGCATATGATCAGTGTGTCTGGGGCCGAGTCAGGATGGCCATCCATCAACAGATAGAGTTGGGTGTCATCAGCATACTGATGGCAGCCCAGCCCAAAACTCCGGACAAGCTGGGCGAGGGGGCGCATAAAGATGTTAAAAAGCATTGGGGAGAGTATCGCACCCTGGGGCACTCCACACACCAAGGAGTGGCGGGATGACAGTACCCCCCCAAGCGCCACCCTCTGTCCCCGACCAGAGAGAAACGAGCACAGCCATTGAAGGACTGTGCCCTGGATCCCCACGTCGGCATGGCGGTGGTCCAGGAGTTCGTGATCGACCATGTCAAAGGCTGCTGACAGGTCTAGAAGAATCAGCAGCCCCGACCCGCCTCGATCCAGCTGCCTGCAGATCTGCCTGCGGAGATCATCTGTTAGGGCGACCAGAGCCGTCTAGGTCCCATGACCAGCTCGGAAGCCGGACTGGAATGGATCCAGAGCCGATATAACACTGCATATATTGTTTCTTAGCTTAATATCCGATCTGACAGCGGGCGGGAAGGTGACATCAGGACAGTGCGTGACTAACGCATGCACCACCCCCATGCGACGTCACAGCCAGTACAACGCCCGCCACAGTGGGGAGTGTCGGGGCGCACAATGCGCCTCCTCCCCTCGCTAGTATCCGCCCTGGAGCCGCGGCAAAGGTGTAAAAGAGCCACATGCGGCTCCGGAGCCGTGGGTTGCAGACCCCTGATCTAACCCCCTGTCTGGGTGAAAAGATGGGCTTCTGCTGGTGGAGGCAGGTTTCCACCAGCAAGTTCTCCTCTCTTTTCTCTCTCTGTATCTGTCTATGTGTGAATGTCCACTGTATCCAAAGCCCATGCAGCCTATAGGGATTGAAGAATTGCATTATCCAGCAAGGCACTATGGGCTGTATTTTTATCATGATGCAAACTAGAATATCAATCTGTTGTACTACAGACTTGAGGAACACTTATCCAAAATGTGCTCACCTCAGCACGCAATCTCACTCTGTGTGCTTTCCGAAAAAAGGCTATTGCCAGAACATGTGAAGAAAAGGGAAACTAGCATAAAGTCCCCCTTCCATGAAATCCTAGCTGATCCGTAATAGAGTGATATCTTTGGAATAATGACACTTGTATAGTATCCACACTATTTTCTCATTAAGAGTTATGTAAAATGCATTTTTCTGTTTGGGGCTTACTTTTTTTAGGGCTGAAGACGTTTTATGATGTTGTCTTATTGAGAGATTTCACAAATGCTGAATGTGTGGAAATTCTGAAGAAAGGCCATTTACTGGGCATTGCACCTGGTGGAGCTAGAGAAGCAAGCTTTAGTACTGACTACAGCTTAATGTGGGGTAACCGCACAGGTTTCGCTCGGATAGCTTTGGAGGCGAAAGTGGTGAGTGATGTTTGGGCAATTTGCATTGCCCTCACAATTATCCTGGATATGACGCACTGTGTTGACAGCCTTGATCTAGCATCCTCCATAGCTAAGGATGGCAAATATCCTGTTTTGGAGTCAAATGATAACTGGAGAGCTATGGATACCCCACCACTGCTTTTTAAAAAAGCTACTGAAATCAATAACATTTAATAAGAAAAATGGCTGTCAGGGAATTGGCGGCAGAGAAGGGGGAGAGAATGGGGACTTACAGAGATAAGCCTCCGTTACTTAGCAGCTGTACTTCCTCGGACGAGGAGGGTGACGAAGGGCTGACAGGAAGCAATGAATCAGAGAGGGGGGAGCAGCTTCCGGGGCCCGGCCACTCTCGTAACAGAGGAAGGAAAGGGGGTGGGTTCAGGAAGTGGTTATGCTGGAAGAAAGCGAAAGCTTCTCCAGTCTCTGCAACTGACTCTCCATGATGCAGGCTGACTCTCAGAGCTCCGTGTAAATAGCAGAAAGAAACCAATAAATCTCGTAAATATGGCTGGATTCCCGGACTCTTATCTCTTCTAGCACTCACCAATCATCCCTGACAATGGCCTTTGCCCCCTTTCTCTCTCTTCAATTCCTGAAAATCTGGTCAACAACTTGTGAAGTTTCTTCATCTGAGATATTTGAATAGATATTTTGAAGCCTATTGCATAATTTATGACTTGCTTCTCCTAATAATCCCAGATGTGAAACATTCTTCTTTGTCCTTAACAAAAATAAAGGTGGGGTGGTCAGGGCGAAGTAATTATCCAGTTCTCGCCTGTCTTTCATTTTTGTTTCATCTTTCATTCTTCTAGCCCATCATCCCAATATTTACACAAAACAGTTGTGAAGCGTACAGGAGCTTCGGAAAGACAAGTGAGTTAAATATCCTATGTTTCTTGGTTGAGCAAGACATCCAGTTTCAGGCAATATACGTTTTAATAATAGACTATGTTTTTTTAAAAAAAACAATTATCTGTTTCCTACTTACTAGCAGAGTTTATTCCATGGACACTTATCTGTGCTGCCTGCCTCAGTATTGAGAAATATGTCTTTGTTTAGTTTTCTATTAGATTTATTTTGCAGTCTATTGTACAATTTATGATCCCAATTGCCAAAATATGAGAAGAGCTGATTGAATATGTTGCATATCTTTCCCCAAGTACTCATATTATTTAACTCTTCCTCCTTGGGATGGATTGATTGCAATTGCTTAACAGAATGCTAACTAAGGTCTGATTTGATATGCGTTCACTTTCCTTTACAGGGCTGACAAAATGGCTGTATGAGAAAACTCGCTGTGTACTCCTTCCCTCTTATGGAGGGTTCCCAGTGAAATTGAGGACATATGTTGGAGAACCCATCCCATATGATCCAAATATAACTGCCACAGAGCTGGCTGAAAAAGTAAGTGAACCCTACACTTGGAAGTAAAGAAGCAGAATATTTTTTCCCTGTTTGTTTTTCTCTCTTTCAGTTCTAAATTGTATTCTGCATACAGTGGTACCTCAGGTTACAGATGATTCAGGTTACGCGTTTTTGGGTTGTGAACCACGCCGAACCCGGAAGTATCGGAATGGGTTACAGAAATGCCAAATCACGACCCATGTGTGCACAGACACGGTGCTGCGGGTTGCAAAAGTGCCTCCCGCACAGATCACGTTCGCAACCCGAGGTTCCACTGTATTCACTTCCTCATTCTATACGACCAGTGATAGGGTTCATGATATACACTTTTGTGCATTATTTTCCTCGCTCAGTTTTCCCTCTTCTTAACTTGTTCAGACTAATTGAATGGGAGAAACTATGCATTTTATCTAGTGCAGCACAAAGAGAGATCTCCTCACACAATGGAACATTTTCTCCCCCACTATGGGCCCCAGAACTGGGTCCCAGAGGGTCCCTCTAAGTCACCCCAGTGCCAATTTTTGAGAGTGGTGAGAGGGCTGAAGAGGAAGACAATTCATTGTACATGTGGATGTGTGTTGCATGAGCCGAACTGCACTGTTGGATACAGCTCTCTTTAACAGCCATGATTCCAATCCACATTTTTTGTTAGTTATTGCTTGTGCATTATCAATCTCCTAAATGGGATGCTGTTTCAAAGAAGACAATTTTAAACACAGGTGCCATCTCTATGATAAACTCTGCTATTACATTATAATGTGACAATAACTCATTCTTCAAGATTGCTGTTGGTTAGGGCTTTCTAAGCTCAACAATTTTGGGGCCTTCCTAAACGAGAAAACCAGGGTAAACATGAATACAATGGGCTGGTTTCACAGAGAGATGAGCGGTTGTACTGTAGAGTTTGCTGGCCCTGGCTCCTCTTGTTCAACCCTCCATGCCTAAAAAGCCGCTCTTGAGTGTTGATACACAAGGCCTCTCACGCAACACATCTCTGAATACAAATGACTGGATTTACATTTGCAGCATCGTCCCTCAAAATAAATTCAATTGCTTACATTTACATTTTTGCTGGAAAGAAGGAGATTCTGGATGCCACAGATTCTGATGCCTTTAGCATTTTCCCCACTGATATTAATAACTGTGAACATCTATTTTGCAACAACATAATGTAGTCCTTTGTTTTTCTTTCAACAGGCAAAGACTGCACTTGAAAATCTTCGGGATAGACACCAAAAAAGGCCAGGAAATATATTAAGAGCTCTTTTAGAACGATTTGATAAGCATGACAAAGCCAACTAGTCTAAATAAAATAAACCATATGTTTGTAATAGGAAAAATTAATAATTATGTAACTAAAGCTAAGTTAACATGCATAGAATTGTGCTGGATTGTATATGAATTATTTGGAAGGGTCCCCAGCTCAGTAGCTCAGCACCTGCTGTGTGTGCAGAAGGTCCTAGGTTTGGAAGAGGTACAAGTGCTTTCCTGCCCTATCCTGCAATACTCCCAGAATTCCCCTTATGGGGGAACTTGCACTAGTAAAGGCAGAATCAAAGAGTATAACGGGAAGGCGAGTGTTTAACTGAAACATGAAATATTACATGTGAAAGAATAATGTCTATAAATCACTGTATTAAAACAGTGGCACTTCTTTCATGTTTATAAAAGGGTGCTCCAAGATTTGAGCCCTATAAAGCAAGTCTTCATAAACAAATAGCAAGAAAAGTAGAGAACATAAAAATATAGCCAGGCTTGGTGAAAAAAGTGACCTATCTAACAAAAACAGCCAACTCAGCTTTGAATCTGAGTCTCAGCAATCCACGTGCAGTTAAACAGCTAAAGAAAACTGTCCCAGACTTACATCTTAAACCTGAGGATTACTGAAATTGGGATCAGAATCTGAGATGGAGTGGGGTGCTAGAGAAAGAGCAGGAGGCAGACATGGCTGAACAGTTTGTATGTGGGGTAGGTAGGGTTGCGCAATATATCAATAAATCTTTAGAAACCAGTTTGAAGAGCATATCCCGATGACCATTTTGAGATTGTGACACATCACCAGAAGGAGCCTGAGAAGGTGCTCGCCTGCTTGCTTGCAGGCAGCTTCCATCCTTCACAAACGGGCTGCCTCCTCCCTTCCTCCTGATCACTTCTCCTGCCCACATCCTCCCCTCCACAGTCCAGCCAGTGCGAGGGGCTAGAGGGAATTGCTGGGAAGGACCTGCTGCCTGTGATTTGAAAGCACATGTGCTCGCTCCTCTACACAGCCCTTCTTAAGTCCACTCTGCCTCCTGCAGCCACAGCCATAAAAAAAATCAACAGTTATTTACTTAAAAGTAGGAAATAAAATATTGTCCTGCCCCATCTCCACTTTTGTGTGTGTGAGAGAGAGACTGAGTGAGAGAGAGAGAGAGCGAGAGCGCTATGGCAGGCAGAAAGCAGGATTGCCTTCCCTCTTCCAGACATGAGTTTCTCGCTTTTGTGCCACAAAAGGGAGAAATGGGGTAAACTGAGGGGGGAAGATTCAAACTGGCTGCCTTATGGGAGAGGTTGGATGGCCACCTATCACAGCTGCTTGAGTTGAAGGGGGATTCACACTATCCATGCTTAAGGCCTGGAAACAAAAAGTAGGCACATTGCCACCAACCCCATCCCCACTAATCCCCTTGTCTCATTATCCATTATCAGTCATGCAGCCCAAACCTTTCACATATAAACATGGCAAACCAAAGGCCTATACTGTCTTGCAGACTTCTACAAAAACAATAAACCCATATCAACACAGGAATTACAGGATAAAGTAGGAGGCATTCAAGTATCCTGGCTAACGCACCATCAACTGCACACATCCCTAAACAACAACAAAGCCTTCTTTTGTCAGCAGAGGGACATGGTAGGGGGGTAGTATCTGCAATATACAAAATACTACTTCACAACCCCGCAATTTCACTTGATACAATTAAAAAACAATGGGAACATGACATAGGTTACGAAATAAACTCTACCCAATGGACTACAATTTGGTCCAAACCTCCCTTGAAATCCATCTCAGCCAAAAGAAGAAAACTCACTTTGAAACTTATCTATAGATGGCATCTTAGAAATTGGTGTTTATACATCCAGGAACCTTATCAAAATGCTGAAGAGGCTGTACCTCTACAGGCACATACCTTCACATGTGGTGGGAATGTTCCCAAATCCAACCCTTTTGGACAGCAGTCCTACAAAAAATTGTTTTCTAAAACAATAATGTTCACTTACACCACAAAGAGCTTATAACCCACCTACTCTCAGCAGCCAGAAATGTCATAGTTAGACACTGGAGAGACTTGTCTGGAGTAAGCATGGACCACTGGTACCAAATTGAAACGACCTTATTAGATAAATTAACCAACAAACTAAAACTGACATGAAGACAAAAAAAAGAGGACACCTGCACTCTGGTATGGCTCCCTTTTGTTACACACACAGCTCAAACTGGCAACAGTGATAGCAGGGATATACCAACAGCATTCAGATCAATATGGCTAACTTGACCTAATATTTCACACACACTCTTCCGCAACTTCAAACAAATCTCACTGTAGTTCATCAGAGGCAATAAAATGCAAATAAACACGGCCTGCCCCCAATCTTCTCTCATCGTCAGTGTAAACCAATAAATGTACAGAAAGAGAACCTGCTCAATTGACACTGGCATAAAACTCCATAACTACCATCTATGGACCAGCAGCTTTTACAGCCTCAGAGGTTCCAGAATTATTAAAACAGCTGATCAACTCACATGTAACAAAAAACAAACAAACCACTATAACCTTATACAAATGTTTATTATAAGCATACCAGTTTGATAGGCAAATATTAAGAGAGAAGCGGAATAATGAATTAGGGATGTCAATCTTGGCCAAGCAATGAGAACCTGTGCTAAGTTCTACAACATGGGTGTCTTTGGTCCTTAGACTAAGACTCATACAACAAAAAATATTATTTAGAATTTACTGTACTCGACTACGTTTGTTTTAGGAAAGGGTTGTCTATGACATCTAGCTGCTGGAGATTTAATAGGGACAATGCTTCAAAGTCCTTGACGAGCTGTCTGTAGTAAAATCAGCACAGCATAATTTAATCCCAACTATCAAACGGATGGTATTGGAGATCTCAGATAATGCCTGGAGCACAAGTCCATTCACCCCTTTTGGTGTGGCGGCATTGCAGGACGGTAGAGGATCCACTGGGGCCCCAACGAGGGAACCATGCATTCGGTGCCCTTCCTGATAGGTGGTGGGGGCTTATCAGGAGCCGGATCCTGGCATGCACCCTGCTTTGGTGAATGAGGATGCAGGCTGGGACTTGGGCTGTGCCAGGGGGCAGTGTCAATGGAGCAGGAAGGCTTCCTTCAGGTCCACTCCCTGACCATTTAAGCAGCCCACACCTGCCAGAATTGATGTTCTTAGTCATGTCAAGAATTGAGTCCCAAGGGTCCCGTGATGCTTTGCTCATTCATTTGGGGGGAAACGATGTGGGCCAACACAAGGGTATTGATCTAACATGGGTTATAATCGAGGACTTGCAGACATTGCATAACTTGTACCCCTCCATAAGCCTGGTGAAATATACTCAGAGTCGCAAAGTGATTTCATGCTCTTTATTCAGCTCATAGTGGTGAGGAGGAATGAATGAAAGTCCCCTCACAGTATCTGCTTTATATACATTATTCACACAATGGGCTGCACATGATTGGCTAATTCCGGAATTCTACTGTAAGCCAATCAGGTTGTGGATTCCCTTCTATCTGGAGCAGGATTGGGTGGTTCCTGCCAACCAATCATACTGCTGCATTGTTCTAGGACCAATCAGACTGCTGCATTCTGAATCCTATTGTTCTAGGACTAATCAGACTGCTGCAATTTGGATCCTATTGTTCTTGGACCGACTCGTGGAGCAAGGAGTGCTGGAGCCAGTGCCTAATGCCCCCTGGGAAACTCCAATTGTCACACCCGTCAAGCCTAATGGTTCGGTCCGCATCTGTGCAGACTACAAATGTACCATAAACAAGGCCCTCACGGCCCACGCATACCCAGTGCCAGTGGTCAGCCATGTCCTTGCCACCCTGGCTGGGTCGAAAATTTTTGGCAAGCTGGATATGGGGGGAGTGGTTATATCTGCGTGCCCAGGTGGGTCCAGGACTGAAGGCACTCCCCCAGACGGCAGTCCCTGTGGGGGTCACCCTATTTGATGTAACTCTTAGGAACCCCCATCTGGATTGACCTATGCATCACTTCTGGCGGGTGGGCTGGAAATATTTTGATTGCCCCATGCCCAAGCCAAACCTCTTTCATCTGTACAGTGGTACCTCGGGTTAAGTACTTAATTCATTCCGGAGGTCCGTTCTTAACCTGAAACTGTTCTTAACCTGAAGCAGCACTTTAGCTAATGGGGCCTCCTGCTGCTGCTGTGCCACCGCCGCACGATTTCTGTTCTCATCCTGAAGCAAAGTTCTTAACCCGAGGTACTATTTCTGGGTTAGCGGAGTCTGTAACCTGAAGCGTATGTAACCTGAAGCGTATGTAACCTGACGTACCACTGTATTCAATAAAGTTGTGAGCTGTTTTGATCCAAACCAATTTTACTGGTCTCTTATTTATCTGGGTTGGGGACTGGGGAGCACAACCCCGGGGCCAGCAAGTGGTTGGTCAAGTTTATTGGAGCAGGATAAGTAGGAAAAGGAGAAACCTGCTCTTCAAAAGAATGTGTTATAGTTCTAAGCTTCCAGTTTATTGGAGTAGGATAGATTACTGAGGATGATTACTTGAGATTCAGTATTCAAACACAGAATGTGTTAATGAAATCCTCATATGCAGGCTGCTGTAGAATTAAAGAGACAAGTGCCAATGGAAGAGCTTTTACTTAGGAACTAGGATTCAATATTGTAAATCCGGCACTGCTTGTACCTTACTTGAAGGGCGAGAAGCTACCAGGAAAGGGAGGTGACAGACTTGTCACAAATCCTACCTTAAAAAAAAAAGAAAATTATTGGAATTTTATTTACAACATAACATAACCCCCCCACCCCCCAATACACAATCCACCCTCACTAAATGTGAACATAACATACAGTAAGCATAACATACAACAATATAAACAATGAAATAAAAGACTTCCTTTATCCTGTATCTGGCCTCCTTATTTACGGTACTTCTTATAAACTGTTTCCTTTATGAATAATTATTATGATTTTTCTAATTATAACTTAAATATCCACAAAGTCTCCTACAGACATTAATCGAAACAGGTCCAGGTATGTATTTTAGGGCACTGTTTTTGAAGTATTCTCTGCATTTTCCCCATGCTTTTTAAAACTCTTTTCTAGTGTGATCTTTAATTTCCTCTGTTAATCTAGCCAGTTCAGTATACAGTTTGTCTTGCCATTCCTTTTTTGTGTCTTTTTTCCAGTTTTTAGCAATTAGGATCCTTGCTGCTCCTGTGGCATAGAGGAATAGTTTCTGATCTTCTCTTGCTGTACCTATGTCCATTATCCCTAGTAGAAAAGCTTCTGTATTTTTCATAAAGTTATACTTAAACATTTTTTTAAGCTCGTCATATCTTGTGTTCCAGAAGTTTTTGTTATGTACTGAAGTTCTCACCCTGGGCCAGCAGGGGGATACTGTAGATAGTTATGCAAATGAACGATCGAAAGTGACGTTCAGTGATTGGATAGTGTTAGAAAGTTGCTACAGTTACGTTGTTCTGGAGCGCTATTTAAGCAGGCTGACTGAGCTCTTCAGTTCAGTTCTGTTCTGGTCTCTGAATAAACAAGAGCTGTTTGAAGAATCACTGTGTCATCTGATATGTTCGCCCACAACTTAACACTGGCGATGAGGATGGTATCGATGGACATCAGAGCACAGCCAGATGCGGCCACCCTCTGAACTGAGCTGAATCACTGAGCTGAATCACTGAGCAAAATCACTGAACAGAACCAATTCAGAGCTGACTGTTCTGGCTAGAGCACGGTGTTCCATCCATTGCCCTACCTCGCTTGGTTCGACTGCTACCTCCAAGCCAATGAGCTGGCAGAAGTATCAAAGGAACAGAAGCGGGGTCTATTCCTCAGCCTCTGTGGGCCTGAAGTGTTTGAGACGGCCCGAGCATTGGTTGCGCCTGAAGCAGTCCAGGCAACACCATGGGACACGATACAAGAGAAGCTCTGCAAACACTACGCGCCAAAGCCGTCCAAGATTGCTGCCCGCCATGCGTTCTACCACGGGAACCAGGCAGAGGGGGAGTCAATTAACAACTACACTGCTGCCCTCCGACAGGCTGCAATGCACTGCGAGTTCCGAGACTTAGACGATGCCCTGATGGATCGAATCGTCTGTGGGGTCCGGGACATCCGTCTGCAACGGCGTCTCCTCGCCAAGCCAGACCTCACGCTGCAGAAAGCCATTGAGGAGGCCGTGGCCTCGGAAGCTGCCGAACGCTCCGCCCAGGAGATCCGCAAGGCCAGCAGCCCACGTCTTGCTAGGAAGCTAGTTACAGTGCATCATGAAGAGGCCAGCAGTGATGAGGCATCCTCCAGTGAAGACGATGACGTGCACCAGACAAAGCGGGAGTGCAGAAAGTTCCAACAGAAGTCCAAGGGCCAATCGGAATGTGCCAGCTGCGGAGGCAACCATTCCCGTGCCAAGTGTTGATTCAGAGATGCCATCTGTTGGAAGTGTTCCAGAAGGGGCCACATCACTAAGGTCTGCCGATCGGCTCCGTCTGACACCCCCCTTCACTGACTTGCAAGTCCAAGTCTTTACTCCAGTCCACCAAGGAAAGCTGTTTTACTCTCACCAACTGCCGCTGCCCGTCTGGAACCACAATTGGCCAAACCGACTCGCCTACGCGACGCAAGCTGAATATCACGGTACTCATTGAAGGAGCTCCATGTGACATGGAGATCGACACTGGGTCTGCCCTGTCCATCTTGTCTTGGAGCACCATCAAAAGACTGGTACCCAGAGTGTCCAAAAAGCAACTTGACTCTCACCGCGTACACCTGAGAGACTACCAGGGAAACGACATTCCCGTGGTAGGTGTTGGCCGGTTCCGGATCGCCTTCAAGGATTTTTTGGGCCTGCTCCGACTGGTGGTGGTTGAAGGTCAGCGGCCAAGCCTCCTACGGCTAGACTGGTTTGATGCCCTCGGCCTGGCAGTCACTGGCATCAACTGCATCTCTAACGCAGAGACTGAGGGTCTGGTCAAAGACTTTGCTGAGGTTTTTGATGGCACTTTGAGGCAATATACAGGTACGCCCATCTCCTTTAGCCTTGATCCACAAGTCTCCCCCATCAAGCTAAAGCCACGCTGGGTTCCCTTTGCTCTCAAGGCTGAGGTGGACGAACAACTGGACAAGCTGATCGCCCAAGGAGTTTTGGAGCCGGTTGACCACACCAAGTGGGAAACCCCCATCGTCACGCCTGTCAAGCCAGACGGGTTGGTGAGAATCTGCACTGACTACAAGTGCACGATCAACAAGGCACTTCAGCAGCACGCTTATCCGGTTCCTGTTGTCCAACATCTGCTGCATTCCCTGGGTGAGGGTAAGGTCTTCGCTAAGCTGGACCTTGCCCAAGCCTATCAACAACTGCCCGTCGATGATGCCACTGCTGAAGCCCAGACGATCGTCACCCACCGAGGGGCATTCCGTTGCCACCGGTTGCAGTTCGGGGGGAGTGTGGCTCCTGGCATCTTCCAAAGCCTTATGGAGCGTCTCCTGCAAGGGCTTCCGGGCGTGGTACCATATTTTGATGACGTCTTGGTGTCCGCAGACTCACACCAGCAGCTGTTCGAGCACCTCCGCGCCGTGCTGACCAGGTTCCAGGACCTTTATGGTAGTGGTGGACACCTATTCCAAATGGCTAGAGGTGGCCCTGATGCCCTCCACCACTACTGAGGCCGTCATCCGGGTGCTGCGAGGCCTCTTTGCGACGCATGGGTGTCCTGATGTCCTTGTCTCCAACAATGGACCACAGTTCACGTCAGGCACTTTTGAGCGGTATCTTTTGGGACTGGGCATCCGCCATGCCCTAACGGCACCATTTCACCCATCCAGCAACGCGCAAGCAGAGAGAAAGGTGCACTCGGCAAAAGAGGCACTGGCGTGCCTGGACAGGAGAGACTGGCATGAGCAGGTTGCCGAATACTTGTTCGTACAACACATCACCCCTCATGCGGCCACAGGACAGAGTCCTGCCGAACTGCTTATGGGCCGCCGCCTCAGGTCCCCGCTCGACCGGCTGCACCCAGACTTTGCCATGGCCGAACCCCCAGGCTGTGCCAACGCGCCATGGTCATTTGTTCCAGGAAACCAGGTCTTTGCCCGGAACTTTGTGGGGGACATTCCTTGGGTGCCAGCCACAGTAGTGGGAGTCACTGGACCTCACTCGTACCAGGTGGCACTCGAAGACGGACGCTTGTGGCACCGGCACATAGACCAGCTTAGGCGCAGAGTTGGGGACTTGGACACTACTGTGGTGCCCCCAACTGTGCTCGTAGCTCCAGAGCAGACACTTACAGATGGTGAGGCTCCACTACACCTCTCTCGCAAACTGCCGGCGTGGAGCTGAACCAAGCCACTTCAGAGGGTCTACCAGACTTACCACAGACTCAGACCACTGCCCATCCCTGACATTCCGTCAACTCCACTTGCGGAGCTTCCACCAACAGCAGCGGATCCAGGGGACTTGGTTTCAACACCACCTAGGGTCGCACCACAGCCTCAGCAAGAATTGGGTGGCAGAGTTTCCAAGCGCCCAACTTATTTAAAGGACTATGTTGTTGGACATGTATCACTGTTGGTCTAAGTATGTGAAATGTAACCGATATGGTTTTGTGCCTAATTGAACCATTACGTGTAGTGCTGTATATAAGGAAACCATTACGATTGTAACTAACGCCTTATCTCAGTGGGGAGGGGTGTTATGTACTGAAGTTCTCACCCTGGGCCAGCAGGGGGATACTGTAGATAGTTATGCAAATGAAGGATTGAAAGTGACGTTCAGTGACTGGATAGTTTGTATGCAAATGAAGGATCGAAAGTGACGTTCAGTGATTGGATAGTTTTAGAAAGTTGCTACAGTTACGTTCTTATAAGCAGGCTGACTGAGCTCTTCAGTTCAGTTCTGTTCTGGCCTCTGAATAAACAAGAGCTGTTTGAAGAATTGCTGTGTCGTCTGGTATGTTCGCCCACAACTTAACACTTTTGATTTTTTCACAGGTCCACTAAACATGTATGTGTCCCCTCTGTTTTACCACACCTCCAGCACAGATTTGTTTTTGTCTTATACATTTTAGCTATTTTGGTAGGTGTTAAGTACCATCTATAAAGCATCTTGATTAGGTTTCCCCTCAATACTTCACAGGTTGTAAATTTCCAGTTCTTTCTCCATAGTTCTTCCCATGCTGTTAAGTTAATGGTTTTCCCAATATCTAAAGCGCACTTGATCATTACCTCCTTGACCTGTTTGTCTTTGACCTCCAACTTCAATAATGTATCATACATTTTTTATATTACCTTGGTTTTTTTTTATAATAACACTTTTTCTAATAATGAAGCTTCGTTTGAGAAACCATTTTTCTTATCTGTCCTGAACACTTTATGGAATTGATGGTATTGGATCCAACCCGTAAGGTATTGTTTAATTTCCTCATAATCTTTAATTACCAATTTATTGTCTTTTTCTGAATCAGATTTTTATATGTGGCCCATTCTAATTCCTTATCTTTCTTTTTAATTGTAATTGCTTCTACCTTTAATCCTTAGTCAATAACTGGTGTTATGTTACACAATATGTTATTCTGAAATATGAATCCTAATACAGGTGTGACTCCATACATTATGTCACTAAGCACTCTGTCTTTTTCACAATGCTTGGTTTCTTCATGCAGATGAAGAAACCATAAAACCTGTAGGTCATGCGTCAGCTCAGACTTCATGGCCTCTGTGGCAACCATGAGACCATCTCAGTAAATTAAAGGCCCAATATGAGATAGAACATAGCCTCGTTCAGGTCTCTCCAAGGGAGTGGGAAGATAGAAATTCATTGGTAAGGAGGTTTGTGCTGAGCCCATTGTCTGAGATGGATAATTTGAAAGTTGAAGTGATGATGCAGTGCCCCTCTTTAAGGCTGGGGGATCCATTAAGGTGGTCCTTACCCAGAGACTTATAGTATCTGGTGGATTCCTGAATACTCTCAGGAATTTTCAAGTTGGCATGCTCACCACTTCTGTCAAAGTCTCGCTATAGAATCGTGAAATAAGCTAGGCACTTGACAGGTTGGCTCTCAAGTGTCATCCTCAACACTCTCAAGTGCCTTCCTCAACACTAAAGCAAACAGGGCTCCCTCATATTCTCAGGAGTGTCAGGCGATGAAGCAGAACAGGGCCTGGAAGGGACTCAACAGCTTGCAAGGCAACATCTCTCTCTGGAAAGCCTGTGGTTTTTATCTGCCTTTTAGTAGGTTTTAAGCAATTTTAATGAGTTTTAATTGGTTTTAACTCTTCCTCAAGTGATTCATGAAGTGACTAGGGAAGATTGTTCCAGTTCTATTTGCCTTTTACATCCCATGGATATTTGTTTTTAATGTGTTTGTGACTGAATCGCAGACAAAGTACTGCATGACACAGCATTTTTGTGGATAAGGAAGGTGAGATGCTTTATTAATGCTCAGAAATCTTGAAAAGCTGGTGATAAAGGATGGTAAGGGGGGGGAGTGAATAATAATAATCATTAGAAGATTGCAAAAGAGAAAGTTAGAATAAACTAATCATGTCAAACAAATTAAACAAGGCAAGCTATCACATTATTTCTCCCCTGATTTAATTTCAGTGATCAAACAGATGGTATTAGAGATCTCAGAAAATGCCGGGAGCACAAGTAACTGGTCAGGTTTATTGGAGTAGACTTGATTTCTGAGGATGACTATTTGAGATTTGGTATTCAAACCCAGTAGTGTTAATGAAATCCTCATTTGCTGTAGAATTAAAGAGTCAAGTGCCAATGAAAGAGCTTTTACTTATGCACTAGGATTCAATATTGCAACACAACATGTTGTTAAGGTTGTGTCTTACACAACATACATGTTGTGCCTGACTGGAAGGGAGAGACTGCCATGAAAGGGAGAGAACACACTTGCCACAATTCCTTCCTTTACTCTGTGACCCAATATGTTATTGTGCCATAGGAATACAATTGTAGGTGTGACTCCCTATTTCATGTTTGATTACAAATGGCCACAACCTCCAAGCAGCCAGCTCCCTAAGCCTTCCCTCATTTTCACAATGCTTCATCTCTTCATACAAATGGCACCACCCATCACAGTCTCTTCAAGCCACTACAGAAACAGACGTGCCTCATTACGCCTGGAAATTAGCTTATGAAAAAGTGCACCTGACAGGACTTCTGGTGCTTCTACAGAATGGTGACTGAAGCCAAGGCAATTTAGACTTACCAGGAATGTAAGTAAAAAAAAAAAAAAGTTCATAGATTCATAGAAATGTAGAGTTGGAAGGGGCTCCATGAATAATCTAGTCAATGCCCTGCAATGCAGGAATCTCAACCAACCAGTCTCTTCTTACCTTAGCAAATGAGCGATTAGTTGTGTTAATTCTCAGTTCCAGTAAGGTTAAATTTGGTTTTTCAGAGCTGCGCCAAGAGAGGAGCTTGAGCTCTTATGGTTTTTGAATTTTATAACACTGAGAAGCAAAAATTTACATAATAACGCAGTCTTCTTCAGTAAAAGAATAAAAGCTTTACTGAGTTAAAATAAACTTATTTGCAAATAACAGCATAATGAAAAGAAGATTAAACTAGCTTCAGAGCATACACAGAGTTTCCATTGAGCACAGGCTTGGCAGAGCACAGGATCCACCATACACACTGACACACACACACACACACCCTCTCTCTCTCACACAGACACTGAGTGTGCCTGCAAGCAGATACAAAATGTATACAGAGAATGAGTCATCCTCAAGATATGTCACAGTGATTCAGCATGCTAAATGATTCTGCAGCTTTTCAGCATTTCACAACATTTCTAGACTCCTTATCTTCTTCCTTTATGGCTTCTCCTCTCAAATACCTTTGTCACATGACACAGCCTTCCCCCTTCGCCAATTTTATCATACTATTTAGTTGTAAGATGTAGTGAAAATAGAGTAGAATCAGAAATATGCAATTCAGCTACAGTGGTACCTCTGGATGCGAACGGGGATTCGTTCTGGAGCCCCGTTTGCATCCTGAGCAGAACACAACCAGCGTCTCCTCAGGCTGTGAACCACCGCTTCTGCGCATGCTTGTGGCATCATTTTGAGCATCTGCGCATGTGCGAGCAGCGAGACCCGGAAGTAACCCATTACGTTACTTCCAGGTCACTGCGGAACACAACCTGAAAATGCTCAACCTGAAGCTACTTTAACCCAAGGTATGACTGTATGTGACGCTAACAGGTTTTCAGGTGATTTAGTAATTTGTAGATAAATATACGGTGAATGAGTATTATGGCATGGTCCCCCATTACCCACGTGGAAAGAAGTTCTAGAGGCAGTGATATTAGGTAGGGTTTGGTTTCAAGAGGTAGAATCCAGCAGCATTGGCTCTCACCTGGCAATCCCACATCACATCCCCAGAAAGAGGCACTTTGCAGTGTATCCCAAAATGCTTCCAAACGTCAGCTCCCCATTCTCCCCACCCTCCTTGTTGGGTGTTGTGTTTGCGCTGCAGAAGTTCAGCCAAGCGGTTAGGCTCAGTATAGGAAACAACTGTGTAGCAGAGAGAGCTTTTACTTCTGGGGCAAAAAGACACACACTATATACACATGTTATTTGCTGTTGTTACAAGAAGTCTACACTCTCTGAAGGCAAGAGAGCGTTTTGGCTTATAAAGTACAGCGGTACCTCAGGTTAAGAACTTAATTTGTTCTGGAGGTCCGTTCTTAACCTGAAACTGTTCTTAACCTGAAGCAGCACTTTAGCTAATGGGGCCTCCTGTTGCCGCTGCGCCGCCATGGTGCGATTTCTGTTCTCATCCTGAAGTAAAGTTCTTAACCCGAGGTACTATTTCTGGGTTAGCGGAGTTTGTAACCTGAAGTGACTGTAACCCGAAGTACCACTGTACTTGCTGAGGCAAACTCTACACAGCAAGTGCAAAGTCCAGTGGTTAACAAAGTCCTGCAAGTGCCAGAGCTCTCAGTCTAGAAGACCTTAACACTTCAGCTGTGAAATGAAACCAGCCTGCTTTCCAAACAAATAAATGATGATCATACATTACTAATTTTGTACATTCCCACGATGAATGTTGGAAAAAGAATATGTCTACTTGGCTAGTTACTGTGGGAAAAACTAAGAAAATATTAAATAGCATGTGATTTCATGTAACTATGAATGCTCTGGGGGTGACAGTTCAAACTGATGTACTGCATTTTCTGTTTTCCAGGTAAACAGTGGGGGGAAAGCATCAAAACTGAGGAAAAAGTCACTTGATTCATTGGTTTCATTGGCATACGATTCGTGCTTCAGATCAGGAAACCATGAGCTGGATTAGTTTTACTTATTTGGAAGAATACCTGAGCTTTGTGGTTCATCCTCTGTGGTTATTCCTGCTTCCGATTTTGATTTATTCATATTGGTTATATTTTTATTTTGTTGGCTGTGTTATCTCATTTTTGTTCAATGCTTACAAGAAGATGAATAACCACCAAGGAAATGATTTTTATAGCAAATTTTGGGACAAGCCAAGGCATGCTTTGGCTCGATTTGTAGAGCTAGTTGGAAAGATATGGCATGGTGAGTACATGTTCCTTTCATACCAATAATTCCAATTTAATTTCATAGGACTGAGCATCAGAATTTCAGGTTTGAAGCACTGGAACAATAGTTGCCATAAGGATCAAAACACAGGTATGGGTATTTATATATGTAATAAACAATGATAAAAGAAAAAAAACTTTTTATGAGGTATGAAATCAAGAAGGGTCAGTTGGTGGCTGCATAAGCACCATACATTTAATCACATTTAAAGCATGCCTCCTCTCCAAAAGAAACCTGGAGAATGTTGTTTACACCTCACAGAGACACAATTAGCAAAGCCTTTTAAAAATAGTTTCATGGATTGTGGAAAGGGAGAGGGATTGGCTTTAAGTGTGCAGTGGGTACACAGCCTATGTGATTAATATAACATTGTATAGTGGGACTTTGTGGGTGCGATTTTCCTGAGCATGATAAACCACAAGGTAGCTCTGAAACATAAACGTTGGAATTTGCCAGCACAGGATGTGGTGATGGCTACGACTTTAGAGGGACACTGCGGGAAACAGGATGGTGGACTCTAGAGGCCTTTGGCCTGATCAGCAGGACTCTTCCTATATTCTGAATGCTTCCTACAGGACTTTTATTTCTTTAGGAGTTGATGTACAAATCCAAAATACACTACTAAAACCAAGTCTGGGCCATAAGCATGAGACCCTGTAACTACTTATGGCATGATTAGGGGTGCATCTGTCATGGAAGCAGCTTGGTATGTGATTCAGAAAATGGTCTGAAGATGCCTGAAGTTGGAGCTCTTAGGGAGAGGGGATAAATGTACTCCAGGCCTTGGATAGCTCTTTCCCAAAGCAATCCTGTGCAGAAGGGTAGTACTGCCCTTAAAATAAAATTTAAACATCTCCAAAACATTTATCATAATAATGCATAAAGCTAAAAGTAGATTAAAACAGAAAATAGCTCAATCAAAGACTGCGCCTGGAAGAAAGCATTGAAGGAACATTCCATGAGAGGAGAAATTCCCCTTCCCACCATTAATTCTGGGAGGACCACAGAGAAAGTCCTGTTACGTGTGGATGACAGCCTAGTATCTAGAAAGCTGAAGGATATAGCAGAGCTTTTTACCTAAATTTCAGTTTTTTGAACCACATTGATTTTCTCTAGTAATTTTTTTTTATATTTTATTTACCTTTCAACAAAGTAATATTATTTGTTTCATTTTATTTTCAGGTTATGAAATTTATGGCATGGAACATCTCCCTAAAGGACCAGGAATTGTTATTTATCATCACTCAATTGTTCTTGTTGGCTATACCTTATTTGTGACAAAAGTTTTTACAGAGACAGGGAGAGTGTGCCATTCAGTAATTGATCATGCCCTGTATGGGATCCCAGGTAATTTATTTATATTTAAATTATGTATTTTTACATTAAACACGTGTTAAATCTGACATAAAACAATGCTCTAGTATATAAAACAGTGTATCAGGCAAGCAGGAAAAAACCACAGATAAATAAAATAGCAACAGCAGGTGAAAAAGTAAGTTAGTGGAGGGGAAGGTTATTTCTCACCAAGCCCCTGAAATTAAACAGATTGAACGAAGGATGAATAGTTATTTCCAATTCATTTCTTTCTTCAGGGCATTTTTTAACAGAAAACACACCATAAGGAAGACTCAGGGCACAGTATTATGAAGAAAATGTCATATTTATTAAGTAAAACGGTCTAAAGGATCTTTAAATCAAATTAAACTAGCCAAATCAAACTACAGTTAGGCAGGAGAAAACAGGTTAATTCCCCTTTCCTTGCCATGTTTATAGGCAACATTGCCTCAGAGTAAAGGACTGGAAGGAATATGTCCTCCTTGTTCCTAGAATCGTGGGCACATGACTTGACGAGCACAAACCGATGTGAATGTCAAGCCAAATGACCCAATGCAATGCCGAGCATGGCTCTGTCAATATTATATTGGCCTCTAAACTTCATACTCCAAAGGTCTACATCAGGCATAGGCAAGCTCGGCCCTCCAGATGTTTTAGGACTACAACTCCCATCATCCCTAGCTAACAGGACCAGTGGTCAGGGATGATGGGAACTGTAGTCTCAAAACTTCTGGAGGGCCGGGTTTGCCTATGCTTGGTGTACATCATCCAAATGAATTTACAATGGGGGTTGAATAATTTCAGTTGCAACACATTCCCAGTACATTTCAGTAGCAGCACATTCCCAGTACAAAATCATCCCTTGGGGCTAGTATCATCACCCACCACAATTCTACATTATTATTCCATATTATCTTCGTCAGTACTTTAAGGAGTTGCTTTGATGTTATGAGGAAATGCAATCTATAATTTTGTGAGGTTTTTGAATAAATCTTATCAGGTTATACAGTGGTACTTCGGGTTACATACACTTCAGGTTACATACGCTTCAGGTTACAGACTCTGCTAACCTGGAAGTAGTACCTCGAGTTAAGAACTTTGCTTCAGGATGAGAACAGAAATCATGCAGCGGCGGCACAGGGGCAGCAGGAGGCCCCATTAGCTAAAGTGGTGCTTCAGATTAAGAACAGTTTCAGGTTAAGAACAGACCTCCAGAACAAATTAAGTTCTTAACCTGAGGTACCACTGTACCTTGGTGCGCCAAGCTCCAACTGATGCCCCGCAAGTCACCCATCACGATGCCCATGGCACGGCCAAGACCTCCCACCCGCCCACCGGCCTCTCTGTCCACGGCTGCACCGGGTTTACCTCAGCTGCGGGTGGCAAGGCTTCGAATTGACTGCAGGAATTTCCAGCAGCCAATCCAAAGCCGTACCAGCATCGCTGCCCGCCCAGAAGCCATGCCAGCACCACGGAAGCCAGTCCCCATGCGGCGAGGCATTTGTAGTGTGTGGGGACTGACCAAGCAGGTGGGAGGGTCCGTGGGCCGGATTTACGAGCCTGGGGGCCGCATCTGGGCACCGGGCGTTAGTTTGCCAATCCCTTCAGTAAGGCATGTAGATCCGGGTCTTTTAGCCCTTGATCACAGATTGCAGGTGAACTTTTTAAATTTTTAAAAATAAATCTTTATTAATATTCCACATATACATATATACACAGTTAACAATCATACAAAGCAAAAGCAATACAAGTAAAGAAAAGGGTAAAAAAAGGAAAAAAGAAAGAAACGAAAAATACAATATATTACAATTAAATAACAAATTAAAATGTAAAACTACCAATCATTCTCATTATATTGTTTATATTGTCTATATTTTCTTGCCCAGATTTATATTATGTTATTATATTATCAGAAGCCTAGCTCTTTGTTGGTGGCATATTGCTTCAATTCCATTTCTAAAATCTACTCCTAGTCCCTTTATTTCTGTCTGTTTTTTCATAAAATACCAGGAAACATTGTCAAAGGCCTTCTCCGCATCAAGTAATAACAAGGCTGCCTTTTTATCACTTTTAGTTTCTAGATATTCCAAAATACCGACAATGTTTCTGGTATTTCCCGAAATTTGTCTTCCTGGGAGAAACCATCTGGTGTGGATGAATAATTTCTCTGATGGCTTCTTTAAGCCTGCTTGCCAATATATTGGCAAAGAGTTTGTAATCACAGTTTAATAGTGATATTGGCCTAAACTGTGATTGCAGGTGAACATTAACTGACCTCAAAATGTCTACAAGAATGCCATTTTTTACCCCAGTAATCTCAAGGCTTCCATAAAGAAATTTCATGCTTTCTTATACAATTGTCTACATTCTTCCTCAGGGATCAAAAAATGGGGGGAATCTGGATACGTGTCATTGGATTTCTCCACTACATCTACAGGTTCTCATATAATAATTGCTGCTGCCTTTAATGCCAGAATAGAACAAGGTGTAAAAAAAACCTGGGTCCCCAACTCGATCCCCTCAATCAATCACTAATAAAGATGGATATGTCTTACTGGGAAGAACAATGCAAAGAATGGAATCCTGTTTGGGAGCCTGTTCACTAGTAAACCACCTACGAAAAAGTTCACTGTATTCATACACCACTTGGGATGGGGTGGGAGCTACAGCTAAGCAAAAGAGCAGAAGCCCACATACATGCCCACGGCTTTCATAGCAACCCCAACCCATTAAAAAATGTTACAGATAGGTAGCCGTGTTGGTCTGCCATAGTCAAAATAAAAAAAAATCCTTCCAGTAGCACCTTAAAGACCAACTAAGTTAGTTCTTGGTATGAGCTTTCGTGTGCATGCACACTTCTTCAGAAGTGTGTATCTGAAGAAGTGTTCATGCACACGAAAGCTCATACCAAGAACTAACTTAGTTGGTCTTTAAGGTGCTACTGGAAGGAATTTTTTTATTTCCATTAAAAAATGGTCAATCAAGCTCTCCCACCCACAGCTTTTATGCGCCCATGTGACACTGCAAGCAAACACATGTGGCATCCTTGCTGCACAGTGTTCATGGTCCTCCACTGCCCCCCCCCATCATCAAACAGCAGCCACCCCAGGAAACATAGGCCAATTTTAAAAATAAAGCAAAAGAAGTGAGGTAAGAGCCCAAACAGGCCCAGTAGCACAGAGAGCTCTGTTGAGGGGCATTCCACTGGGTAAATTAATGGAGCATCTAACCCCCTGTCTGGGTGAAAAGATGGGCTTCTGCGGGTGGGGGCAGGTTTCCACCAGCAGGTTCCCCTCTCTTCTCTCTCTTTCTCTCTCTCTGTATCTGTCTATGTGTGAATGTCCACTGTATCCAAAGCCCATGCAGCCTATAGGGATTGAAGGCTTGTATTATCCAGCAAGGCACTATGGGCTGTATTTTTATCATGATGCAAACTATAATATCAATCTTGTACTACAGACTTCAGGAACACTTATCCAAAATGTGCTCACCTCAGCACGCAATCTCACTCTGTGTGCTTTCCAAAAAAAAGGCTATTGCCAGAACACGTGAAGAAAAGGGAAACTAGCATAAAGTCCCCCTTCCATGAAATCCTAGCTGATCCGTAATAGAGTGATATCTTTGGAATAATGACACTTGTATAGTATCCACACTATTTCCTTATTAAGAGTTATGTAAAATGCATTTTTCTGTTTGGGGCTTACTTTTTTTAGGGCTGAAGACGTTTTATGATGTTGCCTTATTGAGAGATTTCACAAATGCTGAATGTGTGGAAATTCTGAAGAAAGGCCATTTACTGGGCATTGCACCTGGTGGAGCTAGAGAAGCAAGCTTTAGTACTGACTACAGCTTAATGTGGGGTAACCGCACAGGTTTCGCTCGGATAGCTTTGGAGGCGAAAGTGGTGAGTGATCTTTGGGCAATTTGCATTGTCCTCATAATAATCGTGGATATGACGCACTGTGTTTACATCCTTGATCTAGCGTCCTAAGTAGTTGAGGATGGCAAATATCCTGTTTGGGGGTCAAATGATATCTGGAGTTCCAAGTATTTCCCACCCCTGCTTTTTAAAAAAGCTACTGAAATCAATAACGTTTAATAAGAAAAATGGCCTTTGCCCCCTTTTTTTCTCTTCAGTTCCTGAAAATCTGGGCAACAACTTGTGAAGTTTCTTCATCTGAGATATTTGAATAGATATTTTGAAGCCTGTTGCATAATTTCTGACTTGCTTCTCCTAATAATCCCAGATGTGAAGCATTCTTCTTTGTCCTTAACAAAAATAAAGGTGGGGTGGTCAGGACGAACTAATTATCCAGTTCTCGCCTTTCTTTCATTTTTGTTTCATCTTTCATTCTTCTAGCCCATCATCCCAATATTTACACAAAACAGTTGTGAAACATACAGGAGCTTCGGAAAGACAAGTGAGTTAAATATCCTATGTTTCTTGGTTGAGCAAGACATCCAGTTTCAGGCAATATACGTTTTAATAATAGACTATGCTTTTTTAAAAAACCAATTATCTGTTTCCTACTTACTAGCAGAGTTTATTCCATGGACACTTATCTGTGCTGCCTGCCTCAGTATTGAGTAAATATGCCTTTGTTTAGTTTTCTATTAGATTTAAAACAAAGCTATAATCTATAAGAGGGGTAGGAAGCCCAACACAGACAGGAACAGATCAGGAAACAAACCATATTTTGCAGTCTATTGTACAACTTATGATCCCAATTGCGAAGAGATGAGAAGAGCTGATTGAATATGTTGCATATCTTTTTCCAAGCACTCATATTATTTAACTCTTCCTCCTTGGGATGGATTGATTGCAATTGCTTAACAGAATGCTAACTAAGGTCCGATTTGATATGCAGTCACTTTCTTTTACAGGGCTGACAAAATGGCTGTATGAGAAAACTCGACGTGTACTCCTTCCCACTTATGGAGGACTTCCAGTGAAACTGAGGACATATGTTGGAGAACCCATCCCATATGATCCAAATATAACTGCCACAGAGCTGGCTGAAAAAGTAAGTGAACTCTATACTTGGAAATACAAAAACATAAGAAATTTTTCCTAATGTTTTTCTCCTCTTACAGTTCTAAATTGTATCCTGCACACTGACTTCCTCAATCTATACAGCCAGAGCTAGGCTTCATTATATATACTTTTGTGCATTATGTTCATCACTCAGCATTCCCTTTCCTTAACTTATTGATTCATAAACTTGTTGAGTTTCAATATGTGTGCAACCATGCATTGCACCAAACCCAGAAATGACCCCAAAATGTCACATTTTTGGAGTGGGTGCGGAAGGGGGAGTGTGGCAATCGTACAGAGCCCCCGGTCGTTTCACGGACTATTGACCTTTATTCTTCCGCTGGCACCAACCAGGTATCTTCTGGTGAAATACTGAGTCTCAGTCAGGTTGTAAAGTCAACAACGAAGATTAAAGTTTATTGAAGAACAAACAAGTTTTAAATATATTCAGAACTGTTTCTCAAATGCGCACCCTTAACTAGATGTGGCACCATCTCACACTGTCACACTCTTCTCTCTCAGTTCTATCCGTGTCTTTCACTCCGTCCAACCACTGTGTTCTACTTTTTCTGCCTCTGTCTGACCCTCACTCCTTTATCTCCCCATGGTAAACCCCTGGCCTGAGCCTCAAAACCGGGTAGGCTCCGCATCTGAGCTTTCTCATTAGTCAGTCTACATTAGCCATTTCCATCCCTCCTGTACAAACATAATCACAAGGAATGGGCAAATGCAACATGGAGTTTGCAGGCTCTTTTAGTGGTGTTTCGATTATACAGTGGTACCTCTACCTATGTGCCCCTCTTATTACGTATCCTTCGGGATACACACATGGCAAACCCGGAAGGATATTTCCTGGTTTTCGCACTGTGCACATGCACAGAAGCGCTCTATCACGTGTGCGCAGAACAGGCACTTCCAGTTGTGGAAACCCAACCAGAGCTCCAGAACGGATCCCATCTGCAAACGGAGGTACATGATTTCACTTCAATGTGTGGTTCCTCAGAATGTAACCCCCATGTAAATGGGGAGTAGCCTGCACTATATCTCTCCTTTTAAAATGTTTGTTAATCTGCTCTAAGAAGGCATCATCCAAGTCTTCAGTCTGTCTTGGTGGCCTATAGCAGACACCCACAGTAAGGGTTACTGTAGTTCTGTCTCCTACATTTTTTACCCGTGTACTCTCAATCTGCTTTCCATGCTACAGATCATGAATTTTTGCACAAGTTTACACATCCATTCAATATAAAGCCCTTCCTGTTTAGTTAATTCCTTCTGAATAGGTTATACCCCTAAATTCCTACATTCCAGTCATGAGACTCATCACACAAAGCTTCATTAATGCCTACTAGGTCATATTTGCCATCCTGTAGTAAAAGCTCCAATTCATCTTGCTTGTTTCCCATACTCTGTGCATTTGTGTAGAGACAATTGAAGCCATGAATCATTCCTTCCTGGTGCTTCCTTCTTATCGTTTCTTGCCCTTTAGTAGGTTTCTGGACCACTACCTCCTGTGCATCTATATAGTTACTGCTTGTGCACCATCAACCTCTTAAATGAGATGCAGTTTTACAGAAGACATTTCAAACACAGATGCCATTTCTAGGGTACTCTAGGGTATTATATTGTGTGACAATATAGGTGTTCCTGCAGGGGGTGTTGCACTTCCTCCCTTTCTCAAGCAAGTCTTGGGACGTGGACTTCCAAAGGAAGGGGGTTAAGTGTAGGAGCATGTGGGGGTCTGATGGCTAAAGGGAAGGAGTTTTGGAACATGGTATTTTATGCCTGGTTCTCCCCAAGCACTTTATGCTTTCATTCTTGCTGAACCCCCTCCCTTCCCACATCTAGTTTCAGCTTTTGGTTGCCTGTTTGAAGGAGCAGTAGTTTACTTTGGTGGGTGTGCAGGGGTTGATCCTTTGGTTATCCTGTGGTTCCCTTCTTTATTTCACATTGTTAAGATGCATTACATTGTCATTGGACAGTGGTGTGGTTTGTTTGCTCCTACCACATTGAGTCTGTACAGGTGAGAAAGTTGTGGAGAGAAAGATTAGCTTTACTGAGGCATTATTGTGTTAAGGGTGCCCTTTAGGGACCTGCCAAGACAGTATGCCTGGTAGGACTTGCATAGGTCCTCTTAGGCCTGGTACATGCATTTTGGCTGAATACTGCAGAGCAGGGTCTGAGTGAGCATTATGGGTTCATGCTCAAGGTTCAATATGCAAGGAGACAGTAATTTCCTCCCTATCCTTTGCTGGGGAGCCAGTTTCATATGCCTTAGGATCTGGAGAGATGGTTTCCTACCACAATTAGCTAAAAATCCTTATCTGCCCTTACTTCTGATTCCAGAAGTGCTTCTGTGCTTCTTTAGCTGGAAAAAGTGGGATTTTTAAAATGCTACTGGGTCTGACTCCTTTAGCTTTTTCCTGTTCCTTTAGCTATAACATAATGTATTCCTTTGTTTTTGTTTTTTCAACAGACGAAGACTGCATTTGAAAATCTTCGGGATAGACACCAAAAAATTCCAGGAAATATGTTAAGAGCTCTTTCAGAAAGATTTGATAAGCATGACAAAGCTAACTAGTCCATATAAAACAGCTGTAGCATTTTGACTATGTGTCCACAATAGAAAACTAATAATTATGCAATTAAAGCTAAGGTAATGTACATACAATTGTGCTGGATTGTGTATGAATTATTCGGAAGGGTGGCTAGTTCAGCACCTGCTTTGCATGCAGAAGGTCCTAGGTTGCGCGTCCGGCACTCTTCTCAGCTGCGCCACTGTGCTGTCCGTGCCGGTCAAAACCTCTTCCAGCCTCTTTGGCCCTTTAGCAGAGTTTACACAATGGTAGAAACTGTTGCAGTGTGTGGGTAATAAATCAGACTGCACGCAGGCTTTCTTGCTTATCTCCAACAGTCTTTAATCGTGTAGAAAAACATCATAAATCAGTCTGGCGACAAAGCGCACATCTTTCGCCTCTCGGTCAAAACCGAAAGAGAACTCACACACAGAGAAAGATTCCCGTATGTGAACATAGCCACGCCTCATGATGTGAGACGTCACTCAGAACTGTTAACCCTGTAAGTTCTGATTCTCTTCACACATACAAGTGCTGTCTTGACCTATTCTGCAAGACTCCCAGAATGCCCCTTTTTGGGAATTACACTGGTAGAGCCAGAATCAAAGAGTATAATGGGAGGATGGGTGTTTAATTGAAACCCAAAATAATGTTACACCTGAAAGAGTAATGCCTAAAAATCTGCTGTATTAAAACAGTGACATTTATTTTATGTTTGCAAAAGGCATGTTCTGCTTCTTATCTGTTCTTATTTCCAAACAGGACTTTATACTAGGTTATTTAGTCCCATGGGGGAGTGAATCCAGCAATGGAGTCTGGATTTCTGTCACTCTGTAATTTCCCTGTGGCTGGGTGCAGTTCTCATGTTTCTCCATGGGAGAGGCACTTCTCAAAAGGGGAGGTTAATGTTTGAACTTCCAGTTTTGATTACCATTAATGTTTGTTTGGACCACATTTGTAATAGTTCTAGGGGTTGCTTGTGTGTAAATCAACGCCACTCTTGGCTGGTTGCCTGAGTGAACCCTTTCTGTCTGGACAGCCACGCGCCCGTTACTGTCTCAATCGCTGGCAGCATCCGTTAGTGGGCGTTTCTTGAACTTCTTCCAGCAAAGAAGCTCTTTGACGCTTAGTCTCCTCCTAGCCTCCCTGCGTGGAAGCCTTCTGCGCAGGGAGGGTGTGGGCATCAGAGGACCCGGGCTCTCCCCACTGGTTCCTGGCGAAGAGTATCGGAGCCACCTCGCCGATTCCCCCATCTGCCCCCCTTCTCCACTGGGGTTACGCTGATTTCCTTCCCCAGAAGATGTGCTGCTTCTCTCCCTCTTGGCACGCTCTCCGGAATACCTCTGGAGCCCTCCCTCTCCCTCTGGCTCCAATGGCAGTTCCCTGACAACATTGTTTCTAGTGTCTGAAGTGACTGGACCTGATGTCTTCTAGTCTTCATCCTCAAGCCCTTCCACCTCCACAAATAAGTCCCAACTGCTTTCTTTTTTCGTAGTTAAAAAAAGGTAAAGGTAAAGGACCCCTAACAGTCCAGTCTCGAACGACTCTGGGGTTGCGGTGTTCATCTTACTTTACTGGCCGAGGGAGCTAACGTTTGTCCACAGACAGTTTTTCCGGGTCTTGTGGCCAGCATGATTAAGCCGCTTCTGGTGTAACCAGAGCAGCACATGGAAACACCGTTTACCTTCCTGCCAGAGCGGTACCTATTTATCTACTTGCACTTTGACATGCTTTCGATCTGCTAGGTTGGCAGGAGCCTGGACCGAGCAACAGGAGCTCACCAGATTGAAGGGATTCAAACCACCGACCTTCTGATCGGCAATCCCTAGGCTCAGTGGTTTAGACCACAGTGCCACCCGCATCCCTTTTAGTAGCTACAGAATTGCAGGGGGGGGGCTGTATAGTTAAGTGAAATACATCCTCTGTTACAACCATATATTTCATTCTCTATGTAACTGAGAAGAATTGTCAAATCAGTTAGAAACTGGTAAGTGAAAGAATCTTGGGGGAAATGTACAGAAAAATCAGATTAAAATACATAGGATTCACCTCTACCACTGCTGCTCTTGAGTGGTAAAACATAATCCAGCCTGATCTGTCTGGATATTTCCAACAATCCAAGTGTACCACTAAGACGGGCTTTCCGGTTTGTTTTTAAACCTATTGTATACTGTAGGCTGTGTCCTCCTTCAGTTTTTCATTGGAGAAGAGAGATTAAAGGACATCATACATGCTCAAATGGTGGCTGCCACCACAGCAATTCAGTGGACAAGATCAGAAATGTAGATATAAAAGCTCAGATCAGAGTCAAATGGCACCTTAAACCTTTGTTATGGACACCACAACGATATGTTTGGCACATTTTAAAAAACCCTAAGATTGTAAAGCAAATGAAGCCAAGATGGGAGATCTAGCTGAAGATGGAATGAATGCTGTCTACAAACGACAAATTATTTTAAAACACAGAAGCAATCAAATGGAAAAGCAGTGTGGAAGAAATGTGACTGCAGTTTCATTCTAGCAAAAGTGAAAACTAAAACTCTTTTACTTAGAGGGGGTAGTTTGTCAATTCCTGTATCTTTATAAATGTGTGGACAACTTAGCGTAGAGAATTTATTTGGCTCCTTTTGCAATTTGTGGTATTTTGAGGGTTGTAAAAAAAGAAAAGAAGGTAATGATCCCTGGGCAGTTGAGTCCAGTCAAAGGAGACATTGGGTTGTGGCTCTCATCTCGCTTTTCAGGCCAAGGGAGCTGGCATTTGTCCACATACAACTTTCCGGGTCATGTGGCCAGCAAGATTAAATCACTTTTCTGCAATGGAACACCGTGACAGAAACCAGAGCACATGGAAATGCCATTTACCTTCCCACCGCAGTGGTACCTATTTATCTACTTGCGCTGGTATGCTTTCAAAGTGCTAGGTTGGCAGAAGCTGTGTTTTTTGGTTCTGTTTACCTTTTCTCATGGATATTTGTTTTTAATGTGTCCGTGACTGCATCACATTATTTCTCCCCCGTATGTATTACACAACATACATATTGTACTTGGCTTGGAGAGAAGCTACCATCAAAGAGAGAGAACACACTTTGCCTTTACTCTGTGACCCAATATATTATTGTGCCATAGGAATGCTATTGTAGGTGTGACTCCATATTTCATGTTTGATTACAAATGACCACAACTTCCAAGCAGCTGGCTCCCTAAACCTTCTCTCTTTTTCACAGTGCTTGGTCTCTTCATACAGATGGCACACCTATCACAGTTTCTTGAAACCACCATGCAAAGAGATGTTTCTCAATACAGCTGGAAATTAGCCTATGAAAAAGTACACCAGACAGGCCCAACACAAGAGACAGAACATGCCTTGTTCTGGTCTCTGCAAGGGAGTGGGAAGGCAGAAATCCATTAGGGAAGTTCAGAAACGTGTGGGGCTTCTTGTTTTTTGGTTCTGTTTGCCTTTTCCCATGGATATTTGTTTTTAATGTGTCCATGACCACATCACATTATTTCTCCCCCGTTGACAAATCCCGCTTAATGCAGGAAAATACTACTTCTCTGTTATAAAGAATACCTCTCCTCTCGAAAAGAGAGTAAAACAGACCATCATATGTGTATGCAAACATTGCTCTGACAACTGACAAATGCATGCTGAACTTCTTTCGCCTCCACCTGACAATACTGGACATGTACCGAATACCAGAGACCCTTTGATGTCAAAGCATGTCAACCTGGAACGTTTTTGCTCCTGATCAAGCAATGCATACTTCGTGAAGAAGCTTTTCAACCAGCTGCCTGCAGTAAAATCAGCATGGCAGGGTTTAATTTCAGTGATCAAACAGATGGTATTGGAAATCTGAGAAAATGCCTGGAGCACAAGTGACTGGTCAAGTTTATTGGAGTAGGCTTGATTACTGAGGATGATTACTTGACGTTCAGTATTCTAACCGAGTAGTGTTAATGAAATCCTCATTTGCTGTTGAATTAAAGAGTCAGGTGCCAATGCTATTGTAGGTGACTCCATATTTCATGTTTGATTACAAATGGCCACAACTTCCAAGCAGCCGGCGCCCTAAGCCTTTTTCACAATGCTTAGTTTCTTCATACAGATGGCACACCTTTCACAGTTTCTGGACACCACTACATAAAGAGACGTGTTTCAATACGGCTGGAAATCAGACATTGAAAAAGTGCAGCAGACAGGATTTCAGGTGCTTCTACAGAGAGGCGACTGAATTAAAGGCAATTTAGGCTTACCAGGAATGTAAGTAAAAACTTTTGTTCATAGAATCCTAAATTGTAGAGTTCGGAGGGGACCCAGGGGTTGTCTAGTTAACCCCTTGCAATGCAGGAATCTCCACAAACAATCCCTGCTTACTTTTGCAAATGTGCTAGTACTTGTGTTATTTGTCAGTTTCTGTGATAGCATCTCTTTTTTTATAAAATATTTATTAAGATTTTCAAAATATTACAAAAGAAAAATAGAAAAAAGAAAAATACAAAAATAAAAATAATTAAAAACAACTCAATCTTTCCATTACTTATTCTTCATTAGCTTGTTTCCCGGACCTCCTCACGCCTCCCTTTTTTGTATTCCAATTCAGTTTGTTGGTTCAGCAAATCCTTCCCCTCTTTGTTTATCCAAATCTTTAATCTTAAAATATTATAACATTAAATCTTTACCTATTGATAATCCATTTTTCATATTCCCTTATAGTATTGCAGCTAAAAACCCCTTAGTTTCTATCCAACATCATTCTAACATTCATTAATTTTACAATATTTCTGTAAATAGTCTTTAAATTTCTTCCAATCTTCTTCCACCGACTCTTCTCCCTGGTCTCGGATTCTGCCAGTCATTTCCGCCAGTTCCATATAGTCAATCACCTTCATCTGCCATTCTTCCAGAGTGGGTAGATCTTGTGTCTTCCAATACTTTGCGATGAGTATTCTTGCTGCTGTTGGAATACATAAAAAAAGTTCTATCCTTCTTTGGCACCAATTGGCCAACTATGCCCAGGAGAAAGGCCTCTGGTTTCTTCAAAAAGGTATATTTAAATACTTTTTTCAATTCATTATAGATCATCTCCCAGAAAGCCTTAATCCTTGGGCACGTCCACCAAAGGTGAAAGAATGTACCTTCAGTTTCTTTACATTTCCAACATTTGTTATCGGGCAAATGATAGATTTTTGCAAGCTTGACTGGGGTCATGTACCACCTGTATACCATTTTCATAATATTCTCTCTTAAGGCATTACATGCTGTAAACTTCATACCTGTGGTCCATAACTGTTCCCAGTCAGCCATCATTATATTATGTCCAACATCTTGTGCCCATTTAATCATAACAGATTTCACCGTTTCATCCTGAGTATTCCATTTCAACAGCAGGTTGTACATCCTTGACAAAATCTTAGTTTTGGGTTCTAACAGTTCTGTTTCTAATTTAGATTTTTCCACCTGGAAACCAATTTTCTTGTCCGAATTATATGCCTCCATTATCTGATAATAATAAAGCCAATCTCACACTTTATTTTTTAGTTTTTCAAAACTCTGCAATTTCAGTCTATCTCCCTCTTGTTCCAGAATTTCCCAATATTTCGGCCATTTGGCCTCCATATTGAGCTTTTTCTGTGCTTTAGCTTCCATCGGTGACAACCACCTTGGGGTTTTGTTTTCCAATAAATCCTTATATCTTATCCAAACATTAAACAATGCTTTCCTGACAATATGATTCTTAAATGCTTTATGTGCTTTAACCTTATCATACCACATATATGCATGCCATCCAAATACGTTGTTAAAACCTTCTAAATCCAAAATGTCTGTGTTTTCAAGAAGCAGCCATTCTTTCAACCAGCAGAAAGTTGCTGATTCATAGTAAAGTTTAAGGTCTGGCAGGGCAAATCCACCCCTTTCCTTTGCATCTGTTAGTATCTTAAATTTTATTCTAGGCTTCTTGCCCTGCCAGACAAATCTAGAAACATCTCTCTGCCACTTCTTGAAACAGTCCATTTTATCCACAATTTGTAATGTTTGAAACAAGAACAACATTCTAGGCAATACATTCATTTTTATCGCAGCAATACGACCCAGCAGTGAAAGCTTCAAATTTGACCAAATTTCTAAATCTTTTTTCACTTCGGCCCAGCATTTTTCATAGTTATCTTTAAATAAATTCCCATTTTTTGCTGCCATGTTAATCCCCAGGTATTTCACTTTCTTAACCACTGTTAAGCCTGTCTCATTCTGAAACCTCTCTCTGTCAATCAGTGTTAAATTTTTCTCTAAAACCTTGGTTTTTAACTTATTCAGTTTAAATCCTGCAACCTGACCAAATTCTTGGATCAGTTCTAAAACCCTTTTGGTACTAGATTCTGGCTCCTGTAACGTCAATACTAAGTCATCTGCAAATGCTCTCAATTTGTACTGTTTAGCTCTGACTTGTATACCTTTAACCAGCTGGTCCCGTCTAATCATATTCAGCAGGACCTCCAGGACCGATATAAAAAGCAATGGGGAGATTGGGCAACCTTGTCGTGTCCCTTTTTCTATCTTAAATTCTTCCGTCACCACATTATTTACAATTAGTTTAGCCTTTTGTTCTGAATAAATTGCACTTATACCATTTTCAAAACCTTGGCCTACCCCCATCCCCTGTAGATTCTTCTTCATAAAACTCCAAGAAATGTTGTCAAAAGCTTTCTCCGCGTCCACAAATATCAAAACTGCTTTAGTGTTTATGTTCACTTCTAGCTTTTCCAAAATATTAATTATATTCCTCAAATTGTCAGACAAATGTCTTCCTGGGAGAAAGCCCGCTTGGTCTTTATGAATCTCTTTCATCAACACTTTTTTCAATCTCTTGCTTACTTTTGCAAATGTGCTAGTACTTGTGTTATTTGTCAGTTTCTGTGATAGCATCTCTCCCTTTGTGCGTGTTTGTGCATTCATGCATAAAAACCATGTATGATCTTTTTTTAAAAAATAATAATTGCATTTTCAAAAACAGGAACAGAGAGCATGTTTAACCCCCTCCCCTCCCCCTGTTACAACTTCGTACCAAATACAGCCTGTATACATATACCATATGACTTCCCTTCCACACTTTTCCTGGTTTGTTTGCTTTTCTACTACTCCATGTAACCCACATCTTTTTAAGCATGCAATTTGTTATCAATTAAACACTCTTTATTTCAACTCTACTGGATTTACTCAGGACCTGCTAAAATCTTTAGCCACTCACTTTTGTAAATATCTGGGAATAAGGTTTACCATCTCCCCCTCCTCATATCTATAATAATAATAATAATAATAATAATTTATTATTTATACCCCACCCATCTGGCTGAGTTTCCCCAGCCATTCTGGGCGGCTCCCAATCAAGTGTTAAAACAGTACAGCATTAAATATTAAAAACTTCCCTGAACAGGGCTGCCTTCAGATGTCTTTTAAAGATAAGATAGATGCTTATTTCCTTCACATCTGAAGGGAGGGTGTTCCACAGGGTGGGCGGCACTACCAAGAAGGCCCTCTGCCTGGTTCCCTGTAACTTGGCTTCTCGCAGTGAGGGAACTGCCAGAGGGCCCTCGGCGCTGGACCTCAGTGTCTGGGCAGAACGATGGAGGTGGAGATGCTCCTTCAGGTATACAGGACCGAGGCCGTTTAGGGCTTTAAAGGTCAGTACCAACACTTTGTATTGTGCTCGGAAACGTACTGGGAGCCAGTGCGGGTCTTTCAAGACCGGTGTTATATGGTCTCGGCAGCCGCTCCCAGTCACCAGTCTAGTTGCCACATTCTGGATTAATTGTAGTTTCCAGGTTACCTTCAAAGGTAGCCCCATATAGAGCACATTGCGGTAGTCTAAGCGAGAGATAACCAGAGTATGCACCACTCTGGCGAGACAGTCCACGGGCAGGTAGGGTCTCAGCCTGCCCTGGACACAAAATTGACCTGTGCCTCCATGGACAGCTGTGAGTCCAGAATGACTCCCAAGGCTGCACACCTGGTCCTTCAGGGACACAGTTACCCCATGCAGGACCAGGGAGTCTTCCTCACCTGCCGGCCTCCTGTCCCCCAAAAACAGTACTTCTGTCTTGTCAGGATTCAACCTCAATCTGTTAGCCACCATCCATTCTCCAACCGCCTCCAGAGGTAGAGCTGGGTATAAACCGCATACTGATGAACACCCAGCCCAAACCCCCTGATGATCTCTCCCAGTGGCTGCATGTAGTTGTTGAAATGCATGGGGGAGAGGACAGAACCCAGAGGCACCCCACATGTGAGAGCCCAGGGGCCTGAACACTCATTCCCCAACACCACTTTCTGAACACGGCCCAGGAGCAAGGAGCGAAACCACTGTATAAGTGCCCACCAGCTCCCAGCCCCTCTAGACGGTCCAGAAGGATGTTATGGTTGATGGTGTCAAAAGCTGCTGAGAGTTCCAGTAGAACTAGGAAACAGCTCTCACCTTTGTCCCTAGCCCGCCAGAAATCATCAACCAGTGCAACCAAGGCAGTTTCAGTCCCATGATGAATCCCGACTGGAAGGGATCCAAATGTTCCACTTCTTCCAGGCGTGCCTGGAGTTGTTCAGCAACCACTCGCTCAATAACCTTGCCCAAGAATGGAAGATTTGAGACTGGGCCATATTGGCAGCATCTAAAGATGGTTTTTTTAAGAAGCGGTTTGATAACCACCTCTTTCAGCGGGTCTGGGAAGGCTCCCTTACAGAGAGAAGCATTCACCACCCCACGAAGCCCATTGCCCAGCCCTTCCCAACTAGCTTTTATAAGCCAGGATGGGCAAGGATCAAGGAGACAGGTGGTTGGTTTCGCTCTTCCAAGCAGCCTGTCCACATCCTCGGAGGTAACAGATTCGAATTGATCCCACGTAACTTGACTAGACAGGACTCTAGCACTCTCCCGCCCCAGCTCTGCTCCCACGGTGGAGTCTACCTCTTCCCGAATCTGAGTGACTTTATCTGCAAAATCATTGCAGGAGATCATGTGGCCCGTACTGGGTCCCGATGTAGCAGGTGGTTCCGCTAAATTGCGAACCACCTGAAAAGGTCTCCTGCTGCTGTTTTCTGCAGATGCAATAGAGGCAGTGAAGAAAGTCTTCTTCGTCGTCGCTACCACCACTTGGTAGGCTCGACATTGAGCTCTAGCCCATGTCCGGTCAGCATCAGAATGAGTTATCCGCCACTGGTGCTCTAGCCATCTCAATGATTGTTTCATTGCCCTCAGATCCGTGGAAAACCACGGGCCTATCTGGGCTCCATGCAGTCGAAGAGGGCACTTCAGAGCCAAACAGTCAATAGCCCTGGTTAACTCCACATTCCAGCTGGCCACCAGGGAATCAGCTGAAAGGCCATCAACATGGGATAAAGCATTCCCTACCACTCTCTGGAAACCATCTGAATCCATTAAGTCTTGTTAGTTCAGTTATTGGGCAACAAAGCTCCTGAGTTAATCCCTAAACCGCTCTATCAGCACAGCATTGCCCAAGGACGACACTGGAAAACACAACCACACGCAAAATATCTTCCCATATGAAGAAACAGAACAGGACACAGGAAACCGATTATCCAGTCCTCCTGGCCACACTCACAAGTCTGATTTGTGATTAAAATCTTATTTCCTTTGGCACCCAAGTTTTCGAAAGCCCCCGCTATTTGATAGTACGAGGTTGCTATTTCTTTCTTTCCTTCTTGTTTAATCGGTTTTAATTTGTATAGTTTGGAGGTACATTTAGATCCACTGTTAACTTTCTTTTGGAGGTTGGGTTTCAAATACAGTGGTACCTCAGGTTAAGTACTTAATTCATTCCGGAGGTCCGTTCTTAACCTGAAACTGTTCTTAACCTGAAGCACCACTTTAGCTAATGGGGCCTGCTGCTGCTGCTGCTGCACCGCCACACAATTTCTGTTCTCATCCTGAAGCAAAGTTCTTAACCCGAGGTACAATTTCTGGGTTAGCGGAGTATGTAACCTGAAGCGTATGTAATCCGAGGTACCACTGTACTAAAAGGGGAGTATCATTGTTTACATTCCACAATTGTAATTTGAGTTGTTTAAACTGTACCCATTTCTTTGCAGTCCAATATTTCTCACCAGATTTTACCAGATCTGGAGTGGACTCCCTTTTTTCACTCCCGGACTCTTTTCCAAAGATTCCCCACTAATTCTTTGAATTCTATCTTCCTATTTGGATTTAATTTGGGAAGTTTTGTCACTCCGGTGAGAGTCTTAGAGGCTGTGTGGCAATGAGCTGATCTCTCTTTCTAATGCCATGGCCCATTATCCAAATTGTGACAGCCCAAACTACTTCAGAGCTCACATTGCCCCACAGGGGAGCTTGTATAAGGCACTGCTGGAGATTCAACAAGCTTTCCTGGCCTCACCACGGGATTTTAGGAAGTCACATTTTAGGAGTAGTATGAAAATTTCAACCAAGGTTGAGACTGGTTTAGGAGAAAACTAATCAACACAGTATTTCAGAAGACAGAACAGGATAGAGATGGATGGTGGCTAATGTCATATGTACACTGCTCTCCAAAAAAGCAGTGGGAGAGCATCGGATGTAGCCTCAAATACACACAAGATAAAAACCGTTTGTTTTAGTCACAATAGTACCCCATCTGCAATTTATCATTCTTCTAATACCAGGGATGAGGTCTTCCTAATTCCTGGCAAGGGCGTGTGGAAAGGATCCAGTCTGACGTAAGACTCACCAAAGTCTTGGTGCAAGCAGTGACACTTACCTTTGCATAGCTATGTGGGAAGAGGAAATTAATCACTTACAGCTTTTTCAGATATTACAGCTCTGAGAAACAGAAATTTGATTATTCCGTATCATGTAGCTATTATAGGCACAAAAGTCTTATTGGAATCAAAACAGCTGTGATTTCAGGTCTCCTTCTCCCCCAAAAAAACCACCCACATTTTTTGGGTCTATTCTATATACTATTTAATTGCAAGATGTAGTGAAAATAGAGTAGAATCAGAAATATGCAATTCAGCTATGTAAAGCTAACGGGTCTTCAGATGACTTAGTAATTTGAAGACAAAAATGTGATGGCTGGGTGCATAGCTGTCAACTTTTCCCTTTTCTTGTGAAGAATCCTATTTGGAATAAGGGAATTTCCCTTAAAAAAAGGGAAACCTTGACAGCTATGGCTGGGTGTTGTGGCATGGTTCCCAATAACCGAAGTGGAAAGAATGTCTAGAGGCAGTGATAACAGGGTTTGGCCTTCAGCATCTGCTATTACCTGGCCGCAGAGCTGCAATCCCACTTTGCAGTGTATCCCAAAATGCTTCCAAACTTCAGCTCCCCATTCTCCCCACCCTCCTTGCTGGGTGTTGTGTTTGCGCCACAGAAGTTCAGTCAAGCGGTTAGGTTCAATGTAGGAAACAACCGTGTAGCAGAGAGAGCTTTTACTTCAAGGGCAAAAAGACACACACTATATATACACGTTCTTTGCAATTGTTAGAAGAAGTCTTCACTCTCTGAAGACAAGAGGGCGTTTCAGATTATAAAGTAAGTGCTGACACAAACTCCACACAGCAAGTGCAAAGTCTAGTGGCTAACGAAGTCCTGCAACTGCCATTTCTGCTGACTCATGGAGAAGTAACTCCTTTTCCACTTTCCTTAACACTTCAGCCATGAAATGAAACCAGCTTGCTTTACAACAAAGAACATGATGATCGTACATTATTATTTTTGTAGATCTCCACGATGAATGCTGGGGGGGGGGGGGATGACTGCTTGGCTAGTTACAGTGAGGAAAACTAGATTTCATGTAATCATGAATGCTCTGGGTTGACAGTTCAAACTGATGTACTGCATTTTCTGTTTTACAGGTAAACAGCGGGGGGAAAGATACCATCACAACTGAGGCGAATTTCACTTGATATATTTATTTCATTGGCATACACTTCAGCTCTTCTCATCTCTTGGCATACACTTGCTTCAGATCAGGAAACAATGAGCTGGATTACCCAAATGCTAGAAAACTGGATTAGTGTTACTTATTTGGAAGAATACCTGAACTCTGTGGTTCACCCTCTGTGGTTATTTATGATTCCCATTTTGATTTATTCTTTCTGGTTATTTTTATATATATTTTGCTGTGCTGTCTCATTTCTGTTATATATCTACAAGAAGATGAATAACCAGCAAGAAAATGATTTTTATAGCAAATTTTGGGACAAGGCAAGGCACATTATGTATCGCTGTTTCGATATATATGGAAAGATATGGCATGGTGAGTAAAGGTTTCTTTCATACCAATAATTCAGTCTTATCAGCTCCTATACTTTCATAGGACTGAGCATCAGAATTTCAGACTTGAAACACTGGAACAATAGTTGCCACAGTGCATCAGGAGTGTAGCTCTGAACCCACCCCAGTGTCATAAGAGCTACAAGTTTTGGTTGGCTTTGTAAGGATCAAAACAAAGGCATGGAAATTTATATATGTAATAAGCCATCCTAAGGAAAAACAAAATATTTTATGAGGTACGTACAAAATCAAGACGTATTACAGAAGAAAGGGTGAGTTGGTGGCTGCATAAACACCATACATTTTAATCAAATTAAACCCCCCTGAAACCTGGAGAATGTTGCTTACACTTCACAGAGCTGCAATTAGCAAAACCCTTTAAAAATAGCTTCATGGATTGTCGCAAGAGAAAGGGATTGTCTTTAAATGTGTTGTGGGTACACAGCCAATGTAATTAATATAACATTGTATAGTGAGACCTTGAGTGTGCAATTTTCCTGAGCATGATAAACCACAAGGTAGCTCTGAAACATAAACGATGGTATTTGCCAGCACAGGTTGTGTTGATGACTACTACTTTAGATGGACACTGTGGGAAACAGGACAGTGGACTATAGAGGCCTTTAGCCTCATCAACAGGATTCTTCTTATATCCTCCCAGAAGACTGCTAAAAACTCTCCAAGTATTCCTGTTCTCCAGGGACAGTCCCGGATTTACAGACGCCATCCTGGCAGGGTTTCTGATTTGATCCTGGAATGCCCTGCTTTTCCTCAGGATGTTTCTATTTTCATCAGAGAAATGCCAGATAGGGAGTTAGGCGACACATGGGCGAAGGCAGCCAAGTATACAAAAGTTTTTTAACATTTAATGTTTTTATATATGTTGTAATCCACATTTGAGAAATGTTGGAGGGTATGTTGATGTTGCTTTAGGAGTTGAAGCATAAATCAGAAATACACCACTAAAACTAAGCCTCGGCCTCAATGATGAAACTCAGTAGCTACTTATAACATGGTCAATGGTGCATCTGTCTGGAAAACAGCTTTCTTACTTGGTATATAGTGATTCAGAAGATGGTCTGAAGATGTCTGGTTGGAGCTCTTAGGGATGGAGAAGAAATGTGCTCCTGGCCTAAGATAGCTCTTCCCCAAAGTAGCGCTCTGTACAGAAGGGTAATACTGCCCTTCAAATAAATAAATAAAAGTCTCCAAAACATTTAGTTTTATATCATGTTAAATCATCTCAAAGGGTCAAACACACATAAAGTAGATTAAAAGAGCAAAATAACTCAAAGACTCGGCAAAAATGTTTCCATCTGTATCCAAAAGGAAACAAGGAATGAATATTCCAGGAGAGGAGAAGTCCCCTCCTGCCCCCTTTAGTTTTGCGACCACCACAAAGAAAGTCCTGTTCCTCTTGGACGCTCTCCTGGCATCCAGAATGCTGGAACACATAGCAGAGCTTTGTACCTGATCTTAATTTCATTTTCCCCCTTCCGAAACACACTGTTTTCTTCCAATAAAATATTGTGATATTTTATTTACCTTTCAACAACATAATATTTATTTGTTGCCATTTGTATTATTTTCAGGTTATGAAGTTATTGGCTTGGAACATCTCCCTAAAGGGCCAGGGATTGTTATTTTTCATCACTCAATTTGGCTTCGCGGCTATTGCTTCTTTGTGTGCAAAGCTTATGAAGAGAAAGGGAGACTGTGCCATTCAGTAATTGATCACTTCTTGTATAATCTTCCAGGTAAATTATTTAAATTAAAATTGTGCTTTTTTGCATAAAACATGCGCCAAATATGACATGAAATAATGCTATTAAATATAAAACAATGCTGTAGAATACAAAACAGTGTATCTGGCAAAAAACCACAGGTAAATAAAATAGCAGCAACAGGTGAAACAGTAAATTAGTGGATAGGTTCTTTCTCACCAAGTCCCTGCAAGTAAGACAGAATGTAGGATCAATAATTATTTCCAATTCATTTCTGTCTTTCTTAAATTTGTATACTGTCCTTCATCCGAAGATCCCAGGGTGTTTCTCAACACAAACTACACCTTAAGGAAGACTCAGGGCATAGTATTGAAGTGAAAATGAAATGAAATATTGTGGACAAAAGGTTATATAGCAGCCTAAAGGATCTGTAAATTAAATTAAACTAGCCAAATCAATATACAGTTAGGCAGGAGGAAACAGGTTACTCCACTTTCTTGGCCATGTTTACAGGCAACATTCCCTGAGAATAAAGGACTGGAAGAAATTGGGCAGAGAACTGTCCAAACTTCAAATTGATCCTGGGAGAGGAAAAGGTGACCCACACACAGGCCGCGTGGCCAGATAGGCTGCAAGTGCTGTCACAGGGCATAAAGGTACATCATGGCAACTCTCGTTCCTGACCTTGGAGCCAAAGCCTTCTGGCCCATCTTGGACTGCCTAAGGAGAATGCGTACCAACCCATCTGCGAACTGGACATCCTCGAACAACAAGGCCTGCCCTAGACATAGAAAGTAACTCGTAGGCCCAAAGCCCCACGAAAGGCAACCAATGAAACAGCAGGAAACAGCTGAGCTTCCAAAGTGAAAGAACACAGGGACAGCAGCAACAATAGAGCATCTGGTATTATGGGCTTACATTTATCTGGTCTGTTCTGCTCTTGGTCCTAAAGTGGATGGGCCATAGAGGTGGTCCTGATGTCCCTGAACTCCTGGTGATTAGACAAATATGGCTGCCTGGTACAGGGGGCCAGAGTAGAAGAAATGTCCAGTTGAGGTATCAGTTGCCAAGGTTTGCTTGGCATCCTCATCAGGTTGAGCACAACACCCAGTGCCAGCTTGCAGAACCACTTCTTCTGGAACCGACAGACAGCATCAGCTATCCAGTTATTCTGTGAATAGGATGCTGAAGTCCAAGCAGTGCAAAACAAATGTATGCACCAAGGCGAACGAGAGGGCTGTAAGTTGATAATGCAAAGCACTGCCAGGTTGTCACAACAGAATCTCACCATTTTGTTCCTAAACTCTTCAGCCCACAGGGCTACAGCTACCAACATGGGAGAAAATACATGGAACATAACATCAGCTGTACAATGCTTTGCATACAATTTGACCCTGGATATCACTCCCAAACCACTGCCATCCTCAGCATCATATTCAACTGGAGTTTGGTTCCAACAGCAACTCCTGATGCCAGAATTCGAAGAAAGTGGGACAAGGGGCATGTGACCTTGTTCTTTTTTTGTGATCTCTTGTAGGCATTTGATGCCACTGAATATGGTATTGTCCTGGACTGTTTCTAAGGAATGGGAATTGGGGGCACTGTATTACCGTGGTTCCAATCCTATCTTTAGGACTGATTCCAGGGAGTAGCACTATGCTATGGGATGCTGCAGGGAGTAGGCAATAGAAGTTTTGGGGAGATGTACCATCAGTATGCTGATGACACTCAGCTCTCTTTCTCCATCGCATCTGAATCAGGAGAGCCTGTGCATTCTGTGAGCCATTGCCTGGACGCAGTGGTGAAATGGATGAGGAAAAAGAAGTTGAGCTTGGATCTTGAAATGTATGACAAATTTGTCAGTTGCTTGTTCTGGATAGGTTTGCACTCCCCTTGAAGGAGCGGGTTTGCCGTTTGAGGGGCTTCTGGATCCAACTTTGTTCTGGAAGGCTCACTTGAGGACCCTCTGTCTTTTCTAGGCCTAAGTAATTTCAGGGTAATCAGGAGACGAAAAGACAGCTACAGGAAACAACAAGACATTTACACTGATCAGTGCCCAGAGCTCCAACAGTAGGTCAGCTAGGTCATGGGCTGTTAGGGCAGATCCAGTCTGGTCCTGTTGGGCTAAAAAACCAGTCATTAATAAAGATGGATGTGTCTTACTGGGAAGAACAATGCAAAGTATGGGAAACTACTTGAGGGTATGTTCACTAGCAAGCTTCCTGTGAACAATTCACTGTATTCATATACACTTAGTGGCAACTGGGATGGGATGGGAGCTACAGCTAAGGAAAAGGGCAGAAGCACACATACATGCCCATGGATTTCATAGCAACTCCAACCTATTAAGCAATGTGCAGTGATCCCAGGAAGCATGGATCCCTCAAACACATGGTCAATCAAGCACTCTCACAGACAGTTTTTATGCCCCCACGTGACACTGCAAGCAAACACTTGTGGCATCCTTTTCACACAGTGTTCATGGAACCTCGATTGCTACTCCCCCCACATCATCTTCCTCTGCATGCACACAGCAGCCACACCAGGAAACCATGACACCACACATAGGTCAATTTTAAAAATAAAGCAAAAGAAGTGAGGTCAGAGCCCAAACAGGCCCAGTAGCACAGAGAGGGGCATTCCATTGGGTAAATTAATGGAGCATCTAACCTCCTGTCTGAGTGAAAAGATGGGCTTCTGCTGGTGAAGACAGGTTTCCACCAGCATGGGTTCCTCTCTGTTCTCTCTCTCTCTCTGTATCTGTCTATGTGTGAATGTCTACTGTATCCAAAACCCAAGCAGCATATAGAGATTGAAGATTGAAGATTGTCCGGCAAGGCACTATGGGCTGTATCAGGCACCCCCAAACTCGGCCCTCCAGCAGTTTTGGGACTACAACTCCCGTCATCCCTGACCACTGGTCCTGTTAGCTATGGATGATGGGAGTTGTAGTCCCAAAACCGCTGGAGGGCCGAGTTTGGTGATGCCTGGGCTGTATTTTTATCGTGATGTAAACTTGAATATCAACCTATTGTACTAGAGACTTGACTTGAGGAACACTTCTCAAAAAGGTGGTCACCCCAGCACTCAGCCTCACTCTATGAGCCAGAACATGTGAGCAAAAGGGGAACTAGCATAAAGTCCCCCTTCCATGAAATCCTAGTTGATCAGTAATCTTTGGAATGAAGACACTTGTATAGTATCCACACTATTTCCTAAATGAGAGCTATATAAAATGCATTTTTCTATTTGGGGCTTTCTTCTAGGGCCAAAGATGTTTTGTGATGTGCTCTTATTGAGAGATTTCAAGAAAGCTGAATGTGTGGAAATTCTGAAGAAAGGCCATTTACTGGGCATTGCACCTGGTGGAGGTAGAGAAGCAAACTTTAGTAATGACTACAGCTTAATATGGGGTAACCACACAGGTTTCGCTCGGCTAGCTTTGGAGGCAAAAGTGGTGAGTGATCTTTGGGCAATTTGCATTGTCCTCACAATTATCCTGTATATGACGTACTGTGTTGACATCCTTGATCTAGCATCCTTCATAGCCGAGGATGGAGTGAAATGATATCTTGAGAGCCATGGATTCCCCACTCCTGCTTTTTAAAAAAGCTACTGAAATCAATAACGTTTAATAAGAAAAACAACTTTTTTCTTCTTACTCTCTTCAATTCCTCAAAATCTGGGGGACAGCTTGTGAATTTTCTTCATCTGAGATATTTGAATAGATCTGTCAGGAATTCTGAAGCCAATCACATCTGTCTTGTCATTATAATGCCGGGTGTGAATCATTCCTTCTAGTCTTTAACAAAAATTAAGGTGGAACGGTTGGGGTGAAGTAATTAACCAGGTCTCACCTTTCTGTTATTGTTTATTTCCTATTTTATTCTTTTAGCCCATCATCCCTATATTTGCACAAAATGATTCTGAAGCATTCAGGACCTTTGGAAAGATAAGTGAGTTAAATTTATTATGTTCCTTGGTTGATCAAGATATCTAATTTCAGGCAAAATACATTTTAATAATATATAATGGTGTTTTTTAAAAAATGAATATCTATTTCCTACCAACTCTCAAAATGCCAACTAATTTCAAATTTGATATGGGGTCTCATTCTTTCAGAAAATTTTTATAGAAATCCCCCCCAAAAAACATTTATAAATACATTGTTAACAAATAATAATAATAATAAATCCTTCCAGTAGCACCTTAGAGACCAACTAAGTTAATTATTGGTATGAGCTTTCGTGTGCATGCACACTTCTTCAGACAGCTGTTTCAACTATGGCAGACCAACACGGCTACCTACCTGTAACTATAGTTAACAAATAAATACTTTAATAACCTGCCTGGAAAAAAATAAAAAAGAAAAGGGAAAAAGGAGAAAGAATACATATCAACGTACATAGAATAGAAAAGGATATAAAAAAGAATGACCGCTCCCCGCTTAAAATGGGGGGCGCCCTTTGCGTGGACGCGTGCAGCCCCTAGATCTGGAGCGGCTTCAACAGCATAGGCTTGGCTTTGCCTTCCCTCAGGTGGGATACCTGGAGGTCTCCGCCTACCTCAGTCAGTTGCCCAATCCCACCTGGGGGAAGCGTTGCCAAGGAGACCAGGCCAGGTAGGGGAGGGAGGATCTTACCTAGGAATCCTCACTTGGCTCCAGAGCTCCAGATATAAAAAAGAAAAGAAAAAGAAACGAACAAAAATTAAGCAAAGTTTAACTCTATCAAAATAATAACTTAGACTGCCTTAAGACCTCTTTCCTAAAAAAATTCTATTTGCTATAATTCAACCCTATAATAGTATTTCTTATATATAGTGACCTTCAGTATGGGTTGAATCTCTTTACTTATTTGTTACTGGTGTTGGCTTCCTTCTGCCTCATTATGATTTCAATTTGCATTAGCTTACTTTCCCCCTTGTATTTAATATTTTATCCTCATCTTGGTATGAGGAAACAGTATGTCACTATTGGCGGAGTTATTCAAGACACAACCAAGTCTTAGTAGTATAACCTTGTTTCATTAAATAATTGTTGAAACATTCCCATTCTTTTTTGACTTTGTCTGCTGATTTGTTTCTTATTGATTCCGTCATTTTCATGAGTTCCAAGTACTCGCAGAGTTTTAACTGCCATTCCTCTCTCGATGAGATAAATTCACTCTTCCAATACTTAGCTACTAGCACTCTAGATGCAGTCACTGTGAATAGGAATATCCTCTTGCTTTCTTTTGGGATGTTATTTGTTAAGATCCCTAGTAAGATTGCTTCCGGGGTTTTTTGTAATATAAATTTTAATATTTTTGTTAATTCCTCGTAGGTCGTGTCCCAGATTTTTTGATTCCTGGACACATCCACTACATATGGAAAAAGGTTCCCTCATATAATTTGCATCTCCAACATTTATTATCATAATTTTTAGTCATTTTGGCTACTTTTGAAGGGGTTAAATACAATCTAAACTGCATTTTCATAAACTTTTCTTTAAGTAACACGCTGTGAATCTTAGATTCTTTCTCCACAGCTCTTCCCATTTTTGTAATTCTATAGGATAACCCAGATCTTGCACCCACTTTAGTATCACTCCTTTTACTTCTGGAACTGCAAATCCACCTCTGTCTCTAATCTCTGTTAGTAATTTTATTCCAGGTTTTTTACCCTGCCAAATTAATTTTGCCAGATCTTTTTGCCAATCTTTAAAACATTTAACTCCACTGATTATTGGTAATGTTTGGAATAGGAATAACATCTTTGGTAGCACTGTCATTTTAATTATGGACATCCCGCCCCACAGCGACAGATTTAACCTCCCCCAAATTTTCAAATCTTTTTTTATTTCTTTCCAATTTTTTACATAATTGTAATTGTAGAGGTTTATATTTTTTGTTGTGATCCAGATGCCTAGGTATTTCACCTTATTTGTTATTTTTAATCCTGTTTTAGTTTAAAATCCTCTTTTTTCTTCTTCACACATTTTTTCACTAATAATTTTGTTTTGTCTTTAGTTTAAAGCTGAGACTTTCCTGAATTCATCCATTTTTGTCAGTTTTTCTAATATGCTCTCTATTGGGTTCTCGGTGGTTATGATGAGGTATGATGAGTTTATAATATCTGTTGCCCAAATAAATACCTTTTATTTTTGGTTCTTTCCTTATAGCTGTTACTAATGTTTCTAATATGGTGATAAATTAAAGTGGCAAGAATGGACAGCCTTTTATTCCCACCTCCCCCCAAATATTCTAATAAATTGATAATTGTTCTTGTATTGTTATATATTTGTCTTCCCAGGAGGAAGCCAGCCCAGTCTTCATTAATTATTCTATTTAATATCTTTTTTAATCTGTTTGCAAGTATTCCTGTAAAAATTTTGTAATCCAAATTTAGTAATGAAATTGGTCTATAGTTTTTGGTATACATCAGATCTGCTCTTTGTTTTGGGATCAACGTTATTAAGGCTTCTTTCCATGACTCCAGTGTCTTCCCATTCTCTAATATTTTGCTCATAATCTTTTTCAGGGTTGGAAGTATGGCCTCTTCTAGTTTTTTTTTATAGTAACCAATTGAGATTCCATCTAGGCCCGGAGATTCCCCAACTTTTGTTTGTTTTTTATTACTTGTAGTATTTCTTCTATTTTGATAGTTGAATTTAAATATCTATGTTCCTCTTCTAATATTACCAGTAATTTGTTTTGTTGTAGGTAATCATTTATTTTATTCTCATCTTTATCTTCTTTGTACAGTTTTTTATAATAATTTACAAAGCACTGTTCTATTTTTTCTGGGTCTACTATCTCTTCCCCTTGATCTATTATTTTACCTATAATTTTATCTTTTTGCCTTTTCTTTATTAACCAGGTTAACATCCTGCCGAGTTTGTTGGCCGATTCAAAGCTTCTTTGTCTCATCCATTTGATATGGAGTCTCATTCTTTCAGATTTTTTTCCCTTTCCTACACAGGGTTGACAAGATGGATATATGAGAAAACTCGACGTTTACTCCTTCCTGTATATGGAGGGTTTCCAGTGAAATTGAGGACATATATTGGAGAACCCATCCCATATGATCCAAATATAACTGCCACAGAGCTGGCTGAAAAAGTAAGTACCAGGAAATATAAAACAGAATAATCTTTCCTATTGTTTTTTCACTTTCTCAGTTCTAAATTGTATTCTGCATACTGGCTTCTCATTCTGTATGGCCCAGAGCTAGGCTTTATTATATATATTTTTGTGCATTATATTGATCACTCAGCTTTTCCTCTGCTTAACTTGTTGAGACTAATTAAATGCCCTCTGAGCTACCAACTTTGAATCCCCAACACATTTTTAGATATAGAATCATAGAATCTTAGAGTTGAAAGGGACCCAAGGGTCATCTAGTCTACTCCTCTGCAATGAAGGAATATCAGCTAAAGCATCCATGACAGATGGCCATCCAGCCTCTGCTTAACCTCGTACCTACGGGACCGCCTCTCTTGGTATGCCCCACGGAGGACCTTGCGGTCTGCAAATAACAACATCCTAAAGATTCTGGGCGCCAGGGAGATCAGACTGGCGTCGACCAGAGCCAGGGCGTTTTCGGTCGTGGCCCCAGCCTGGTGGAACGCTCTCTCACAAGTGACTAGGGCCCTGTGGGATTTGACATCTTTCTGCAGGGCCTGCAAGACGGAGCTGTTCTGCCAGGCCTTTGGTCAGGGTTGTGTCTGACTCATTTTCTCCTTGTATAAGAACAAGCGTGAAGAATAAGAAAAAGAGATAAAGGGAATTACATTAGGCAAGGATGTTTTCAAAATTAAAGCATTGAGGATAATTAATGAGTTTGGGAAAGTAGCAGGCTTCAAGATAAATATGTCAAAAACAAAACTTATGGTAAAAAACATACAGGAATTAGAAAAGAACAAATTACAGAAGAAATTAGGTTTGGAAATTGTTACAAAACAAAAGCAAAACATTTAGGTATAGAATTAACGATGAAAAATATTAATCTATTTGGAAACAATTATGAAAAAGCCTGGAAGGAAATTAGAAGAGATCTAGAAACCTGGAGTAGATTAAAGCTGACATTAATGGGGAGAATATCTATAATTAAGATGAATGTTATATATACCCAAATATATACCCAAAATGATATATATGTTCCAAACAATACCAATAATAATTAAAGAAAATTGTTTTGATGAATGGAGAAAATATCTAACAAAATTCATATGGCAAACCAAAAAACCACGCATAAAGTATAAACTATTAACAGATAAAAGGGAGAGAGGAGGACTGGCATTACCGAATTCAAAATTATACTATGAAGCAGAATGTCTGGCGTGGCTAAAAGAATGGATTATATTGGAAAACACTAGTATTTTAAATCTAGAAGGTTTTGACAATAGGTATGGATGGCATGCCTACCAAGCGTACAAGAAGGTTAAGGTACATAATGGCTTCAAAAATCATATACTCAGAAATTCATTGTTGAAAGTTTGGAATAAATATAAACCGCTATTAGAGCCACAAGTTCCTATATGGATCTCTCCATTAGAAGCCCATGCAGTTAAAAAACTCAATATGAATCCGAACTGGGCAACATATAGACAAATACTGGAAGAAGACCAAGGAAAGTTAAAATTAAAAACATATGAAGAATTAAAACAATATGGGATGGATAATTGGCAATAGATACAATTTAAAAGTGTGTTTAAGGCAGATAAAAGAAAAGGTTTTGCCAAAGAACAATTGCTATTTAGCACCATTGTATTACAAAACAATAGGAAATTATTATCGAAAATTTACACTCTATTATTGGACTATGATTTGATGGATGAAGAGGTAAAAGAAACATGGTCAAATGGGCAAAAGATATCGGCCACACTATATATTTAGAACAATGGGAGAAACTCTGGTGCGAGAACATCCGCTTTACTACTTGCTATTCGATAAAGGAAAATTTTGTTTAAATGTTTTACAGGTGGTATTTAACACCAGTTAAACTTGCCAAAATTTATAATTAAAATCCAACCTTTGTTGGAAATGTAACAAAGAACCTGGAACGATAATTCATATGTGGTGGGGTTGCAAGAAAATAAAGAAGTTTTGGGGAATAATACATGAGGAACTGTAGAAAATGCTTAAAAAACCCTTGATAAAAAAATCCTGAAGCTTATCTGTTAGGGTTGGTGGGCAAAGACATACCACATATGAAAAAATAATATATGCAACAACAGCTGCCAGGATAGTGATTGCCACTAAATGGAAATCTCAGGACACACCAACAAAGGAAGAGTGGATTTGTAAATTAAGTGAGTATATAGAATTGGCAAAATTAACTTCAGTTATAAGATATCATTCAAATCAAAAGTTAAGAATGGAGTGGAAGTATTTTGAAGATTATATGTCAAAATATTGTTCTAAAAATGACATGCTAATAGGCTTAGAATGAAAAATGTAAACAATAACAAAAACAATAAAGAAAGAAGGAAAAATCAGAATTTAACAAAAATAATTTATTATAGAATGCAAGGGGGAAAAGGTAGAAAGAAATATAAAGAAGTGGAATTGCTGTGGAGGGAAGTAGAGGGTGGGTGGTGGGTTTTATAATTAAGTGTATAATTATGCATCTGTTGTAATTTAGATATTATATTTTATGTGAGGGAATCATTGGGAATTTGGGTTATTATGTGTATATGTTAAGATTCAATAAAGATCTTTGGGGGGGGGGGGGGAAGCATGAAGGAGGTTCCCAGCCCACTCAAAGGTGCTTATAATATCAGTGGAAATCAGTGGTTACAGTTGGTAACCGCTTTCAATTTTACCCTGAAGATTGCCACTTGTCCAGTTTTTAATTTTAATTTGTTTGAATTAATTGTGGGATGTATCTTAAATGTTTTTATGCATATTGTCTTATATGATGTTAGCCGCTCTGAGCCCAGCTTTGGCCAGGGATGGCGGGATACAAATAAATTATTATTATTGTTATTATTATTAAACACCTTCACAACCTCTCAGGGGAGACTGTTGCACTGTCAAAACAGCTCTCACTGTCAGAAAGCTCTTCCTGATGTTCAGGTGGAATTTCCTTTCTTGCAACTTGAAGAGTGGCCATGGAAACCCTGTCAGATGGGTGGAGTATAAATTAAAAAAATGATGATGATGATGACTATAAGGCATTGGTTTGAGGCCTACCCTGAAGAGCAGGAGAAAATAAGCTTACTCCATCTTCCATGTGACAGCCCTTAAGATATTTTAAAATGGCTATCATAACTCTTCTCAGTCCCCTATTTTTCAGGCTGAAAATACCCAGCTTCTTTCACTGTTGCTGATAAGGTTTCCTTTCCAGACCCTTAATATTCATGGTTGCTCTCGTCTCCCCCAAGAACTTTCTGCTTTCATTCTTGCTTCACCTTTTCCCTCCCCACATCTAGTTCCAGCTTTTGGTGGCTTGTTTGAAGGGGCGGAGAAGTAATTTATTTTTGCGGGTGTGTGGGGGTTGATTCCTTGGTTGTCCTGTGGTTCCTTCCTTTTATTTCACATTGTTGGGATGCAGTCATTGTCATTTGACAGTGGTGTGGTTTGTTTGTTCCTACCGCGTTAAATCTGTACAGATGAGAAAGTTGTAGAAGAAAGATTAGCTTTACTGAGGCATTATTGTGTTAAGGGTGCCCTTTAGGGACCTTCCAAGACAGTATGCCTGATAGAACTTGCATAGGTCCTCTTAGGCCTGGTACATGCATTTTGGCTGAATACTGCAGAGCAGGGTCTGAGTGAGCATTATGGGTTCATGCTCAAGGTTCAATATGCAAGGAGACAGTAATTTCCTCCCTATCCTTTGCTGGGGAGCCAGTTGCATATGCCTTAAGATCTGGAGAGATGGTTTCCTACCACAATTAGCTAAAAATCCTTATCTGCCCTTACTTCTGATCCCAGAAAGAAATTACATATTGTGCTTCTTTAGCTGGAAAAAAATGGATTTTTTTTAATGCTACTGGGTCTGACTCCTTTAGCTTTCTCCTATTCCTTTAGCTATAACATAATGTATTCCTTTGTTTTTGTTTTTTCAACAGACCAAGACTGCACTTGAAAATCTTCGGGATAGACACCAAAAAATGCCAGGAAATATATTAAGAGCTCTTTTAGAAAGATTTTATAAGGATGACAAAGCTAACTAGTCCATATAAAACAAACCATAGTTCTGTAATTGGAAAATTTAATAATTATGTAATTAAAACCAAATAAACATACAGAGAATTGTACTGGATTGTATATGACTTATTTGGAAGGATTGCTAGCTCAGTAGCTCAGCACCTCCTGTCTATGCAGAAGTTTTCGAAGAGGTGCAAGTCCTTTCTTTCCCTATCCTGCAAGACTCCCAGAATGCCCCTTTTTGAGGACTTACACTGCTAGAGTCAGAATCAAAGTGTGTAATGGGAGGGTGGGTGTTTAACTGAAACATGAAATAATGTTACACCTGAAAGAGTAATCCCTATAAATCAGCTGCATTAAAACAGTGACAATTCTTTTATATTTGTAAAAGGCATTTTCTGCTAGTTATACATTTTTATTTCCAAAAAGGACTTTTTGCCAGGTTGTTAATTCCATGAGTGAGTGAATTCAGCAATAGAGTCTGGATTCCCATCATCCCCCAAGTTTCCCCATGGCCATATACTCTCAATTTTAAACTGTTTTCTCCTTCAGTTTTTTACTGGAGAGAGAGAGAGAGAGAGAGAGAGAGAGAGAGAACCAACACCCCCCCCCACTAGGGCAAGGTTAGAAACCCAGATATAAAAAGGCCAAATGGGACCTTAAACATGTGGTTGCCATTACAATATGTCTCTTAAACATGCTCTCTGTTCCTGTTTTTGAAAATGCAATTTTTTTAAAAAAAAGATCATACATGGTTTTTATGCATGTATGCACAAGCGCGCACAAAGGGAGAGATGCTATCAAAAGAAACTGACAAATAACACAAGTACTAGCACATTTGCAAAAGTAAGCAGGGATTGTTTGTGGAGATTCCTGCATTGCAAGGGGTTAACTAGACAACCCCTGGGTCCCCTCTGTTGCAATATTGAATCCTAGTGCATAAGTGAAAGCTCTTTCATTGGCATGTGACTCTTTAATTCTACAGCAAATGAGGATTTCATTAACGCTACTGGGTTAGAATACTGAATCTTAAGTAATCATCCTCAGAAATCAAATCTACTCAAATAAACTTGAGCAGTCACTTGTGCTCCAGGCATTTTCTGAGATCTCCAATACCATCTGTTTGATCACTGAAATTAAATCCTGCCATGCTGATTTTATTGCAGGCAGCTGGTTGAAAAGCTTCTTCACGAGTTGCCCCTGCAGTATGCATTGCTTGATCAGGAGCAAAAAGTGTTACGATATGGATGCAATGCTGCTGTAAAGTGCTAGCTTGAAAACAAAACATGATGGGAATGTTGGGACTGTCCGTGGGAAACAGAGGGACAGTCATTTCACAGGGCAATGCACCGGAATTAGCTCAGAGTGTAATATGAGCTCTTCCGCTTGCTCTTGTACAGGAAGTACAGGAGGTGTTAGACACTTGACTGCTGGAGCTCGAATAGAGCAGTCATGTTCTATGGCTTTGATGTCACTAAAAGCCACACCAGAAGTGGAAAACGCTTCTGTTTTGGACACGGGTTGCACGCAACACATGACGTCGCACCGAGAACTGTTTTCTACGTTTAAGAAGCAAAGCTTCGCTGTGAAACAGGCCAATGGCCAGGAGCTGGAAGCGACCGGGTTTGGAACTGTGTATCTTGAGAGTCTGAACTTGACTATTAACAATGTCTATTTGGTTCCTGATTTGAAGTTCAATCTGCTGAGTGTTTCGCAGATCACAAAGAAAGGACTGGTCGTGTCCTATGATAAGGAAAGCTGCAAGATCTTCAAAGATGGAGAGCTGTGTCTTTCTGCCAGAGAGAAAGATGGACTGTATTTGTTGACTTTTGATCAAAGTGATTGCATAAATTGTAATGCATCTGAGTCTAACATGATTTCTCTTGCAGGCGTGACGAAGGACGTCCAGAAGACGACGAAAGTAACCAAAGCTTTTCAGCGAGTGTATGCTGATATGATAGCACCATCTAGAGGCAATGCAAGATATTATCTTGTGTGTGTGGATTATTTATCTCATTATGTGTGGATATACATATTGCAGAAACCACAAGAAGCCTTAGAAAGGTTTAAAGAGTTTTGTGACAAGGTTAATAATGTTCATGATGCTAACATTGATTGTTCAGGGAAGTTTTTAATGTGTGATATTTTATTGTATTTTTGGTTTTTATGGAAGCCGCCCAGAGTGGCTGGGGAGGCCCAGCCAGATGGGCAGGGTATAAATAATAAATTATTATTATTATTATTATTATTATTATTATTATTATTATTATTATTATTGTCTTTTCACAGATGAAAAGCCAGTTTTTCTATTACAGGATTTTCAGGATTTCCTGGATAAGCAAAGAATAAGGCACAAGACTGCTGTTTCAGCAGCTGTATGGAACAAAAGTGTCTGTGTGCAAGTGAACAAAGAATTGCAAAATGGGATGAAGGTGCAATTGCTGAATTCACATTTGCCACATGAGTATTGGGCTGAATCTTTATCGTGTTATTGTTACACTTGGTTGAGAAAGGTTTCAAAATATTTGGGAAGTTCTCCTTTTGAGAAGCTGTTCCATAGAAAACCTTCTGTTGCCCATTTTAAGGTTTTTGGGTCTCATGTGAAATCTGATGCTCCAGGTGGAGCAAAGAATGCTAGAGGCATTTTTGTGGGTTATGAAAAGGGTCTCTACAGAGTAATTTTGTCTGAATCTGGTCAGGTGATTCTCACAAAATTTCTAGAGAGTGCTCCTGAACAGGAGAGAGTAATTGTTCACACATTTCCCACTGAGGACAAGTCAGATGATGGTGATGATTTTACTGATTACAGTGGTACTGAGAGTGACAGTGGTAGCTCAAAGAGCTCAGTTGACACAGTCATTGAGAGGAAATCTCACACAATGGCTAGACAAGTGAAGGATGAACCACTGTTTACTATTGGAACTAGTTCTCCAAAGAGTCCTGAGACTGAACCAGTGAGCAGAGAGGATCAGCACCTCATACGCAGGTCTGAGAGAGTTACAAAGGGCGTACCACCCAAGAGGTATTCCAAAGAGTTTGCTAACTCAGCAGTTGCATGTGTTACTATTGTTGACAACTCAAGACAGGTTGAAGCTGTGTCCAAGTCAGAGACAAAGACACAACAGGGAGTTGCTAAGCGTAGCACTACATTCCCTAGCCAAGGTAATGCAGATGCACTCATTCCTTGGAAGTCAGACAACCAGAGAGGTACACTGGGGAAACCAGTGGCGGGTAGTTCCAAGGGCGGAACTGAAACAACAGGGGAGTGTTATATGTATAACAACTGTTTGTTTTCTTCTCTGGATCAAGCTATGTTCGCAGCGCACATTGATTCATATGGGGGAGTATGTTACGATATGGATGCAAGGCTGCTGCAAAGTGCCAGCTTGAAAACAAAACATGATGGGAATGTTGGAACTGTCCGTGGGAAACAGAGGGACAGTCATTTCACGGGGCAGAGTGTAATATGCTCAGAGTGTAATATGAGCTCTTCCTCTTGCTCTTGTACAGGAAGTACAGGAGGTGTTAGTCACTCGACTGCTGGAGCTCGAATAGAGCAGTCATGTTTTTTGTAATGCTACAAAGACAGAAATAAAGGCTTGTAAATATGTTTCTGTCTATCTCTTTCCCCTGCCGGGGGGGGGGGCAGGAAAGAGGGGGGGTGTTCTTCTCACGCTGAAAAGAATCGCCTATCGCGACCTAGCCTGAATCTTGCTGGGGAATGCAGACAGGGAGGTCAACAGGAGATCAAGCCGGGTGCCTGGAGAGTTGCCAGTTACTACTGATAAAGGTTTGAATTCCGACAAAAAGTTCCAGGTTGACATGCTTTGACATCAAAGGATCACAGAGACATTAAAAACAAATATCCATGGGAAGTAAAAGGCAAATAGAACAACAACAACAAAAAAACCCCCATAGGTTTCTGATCTTCCCTAGTCACTTCATGAATCACTTGAAGAAGGGTTAAAACCAATTAACACTCATAGAAACTGTTTAAAACCTACTACAGTGGTACCTCGCAAGACGAATGCCTCGCAAGACGAATGCCTCGCAAGACGAAAGAGTTTTGGTTTTTTTAGTTGCTTCGCAAGACGAATTTCCCTATGGGCTTGCTTTGCAAGACGAAAACGTCTTGCAAGTTTGTTTCCTTTTTCCTATGGGAAACCGTTTCAATGCATTCCTATTGGAAACCGTGCTTCGCAAGATGAAAAATTTGCAAGATGAAAAAACTCGCAGAACGAATTAATTTTGTCTTGCAAGGCACCACTGTAAAAGGCAGATAAAAACCACAGGCCTTCGAGAGAGATGTTGCCTTGCAAGCTGCTGAGTCCCTTCCAGGCACTGTCCTACTTCATCGCCAGACACTCCTGAGAATATGAGGGAGCCCTGTTTGCTTCATTGTTGAGGATGACACTTAAGAGCCAACCTGTCAATTGCCTACGTTAATTCCCAATTCTATGTCAAGACTTTGACAGAAGTGGTGAGCATGCCAACTTGAAAATTCCTGAGAGTATTCAGGAATCCACCAGAGACCATAAGTCTCTGGGAACAGACCACCTTAATGGATCCCCCAGCCTTATAGAGGGGCACTGCATCATCACTTCAAATGGAAATCAACCCATGTCTTCTATCTTTTATGTGTCATGTTTTGTTCCATAAAATATATGCTTTTGGAAGTGTCCAAATGTAGAATTGTGTATGCATAGTACTTAACACTTTGGTATTTATAGCCACTTGAGCAAAACCTTTCCATTTTTTCATAAAAGTTGGTATGATTTAAGAACGATTTGATAAGGATGACAAAGCTAACTAGTCCATATAAAACAAACCATAGTTCTGTAATAGGAAAATTTAATAATTATGTAATTAAAACCAAATAAACATACAGTGGTACCTTGGTTCTCAAACTTAATCCGTTTCGGAAGTCTGTTCCAAAACCAAAGCGTTCCAAAACCAAGCCGTGGTTTCCCAGAAAAGGTAATGCAAAATGGATTAATCCGTTCCAGACAATTAAAAACAACCCCTAAAATAGCAATTTAACACGAATCTTACTAGCTAATGAGGCCACTGATCCATGAAATGAAAGCAATAGACCAGGCTGCAATCTACTACCAACAATAAAAAACTGGCAGTGATCTACCCATTGGCATTGGAGGGAGCTGCACGAGGGGTGCGTGAATAGGGAGTTCAAGTGGGGGGGGGGAGGACGAAAGGAAGGCAAAAGTTCTTTCTCTGAGGAGCCAGTCGGCTTCTCTCCTCCCGCCCCCAGGCCAGCATTTCTGGATCCCTCCCCCCCCCATACACCCAGCGCCCCTACGTCACCTTCTTCAGGACTGGCACAAGCAGCCCCTGCCAATTGGGTGCGTTCTCCTCACTGAAGAACTCTTACTTTATCAGCAGCTCCAGCATCCTCCCCGCGCCGTCCAGCGCCCTGTGAGGGGATGCCGTGGCAGTCACTTCTGGGGCCGAGCTGCTTGGCATTGCTCTGGGGCCCAGAGCGGTGGCCGCAGGTGACACCCGGTACTGGAGGAAGGGGTGGTTGCTGTGGCAGCAGGGCATTCCCTCACTCAGTGGGGGCCATGGCAGGACACCTGGAAGCTGAGAAGGGGGTCTACTGCATCAGACCAACACAGCTACCTACCAGACTCCAGAATGACTGTAAAATTATTGAAGTGTATAAACCTGAAAATCATAAATATTTTTATTTTTTTATTTTATTTTTTTATTTTGTTGCTTCTCTCCCTTTGGGAAATTGAATTCTCGAACTTATTGTTAAATTGAGCAGAGAGAGAGAGAGAGAGAGAGAGAGAGAGAGAGAGAGAGAGAGAGATTCCTTGCCAGTGATGGGAGATTGAGAATTGGAGTAATTATTCTGCGGTATTATGGCAATGGACAATGTTGTAGTGCAACTTTTGATTTTGTTTGTAATGTATCGTTATTACTTGTTTTAATATTAAATAAATGTGCAAAAATTTAGGGAAGATCAGAAACCTATGGTTTTTTGTTTTTCGGTTCTATTTGCCTTTTACTTCCCATGTTTTAATATTAAATAAATGTGGAAAAAATGAATAAATCCCTCTTCACAGGGAACTCATGTTTTGAAGTTCTCGCCCTGGCCACCAGGGGGTATACACAATACCAGGGTTTTTTTTATCTGCCTGTGGTTTTTATCTGCATTTTAGTAGCTTTTAAGTGGTTTTAATGGCTTTTAATGGGCTTTAACTCTTCTTCATGTGATTCATTAAGCGGCTAGTGAACATAAGTTACATGTGCTTTTTATGTTTTGCAGTTCTGTTTGGCTTTTACAAGCCATGGATATTTGTTCTAATGACTGAATCATAGACAGAGTACTTCAAGTACTATTCCTACCTTTACTCCTTACTCAAGAACTGGTTTTCTGTGACTGAATATGTTATTGTGCAATATGAATGTTCTTGTAGGTGTGACTCCATATTTTATGTTTGATTACAAATGGCCACAACTTCCCAGAAGCAGCCTCCCCAAGCCTTCTCTCTTTTTCACAATGCTTGGTTTCTTCATACAGATGGCACACCCATCACAGTCTCTTTAAACCTCCACATAAAGGGACGTGTCTCCATACTGGTGGAAATTAGCCTACAAAAAAGTGCACCAGACAAGACTTCTGCTGCTCCCACAGAGAGGTGACTGAAATAACGACAATTTAGGCTTACCAGGAATGTAAGTAAAAGGTTTTCTTCATAGAATCATAAAATGTAGAGTTGGAAGGGGCCCAAAGGGTCGTCTAGTCAACCCCCAGCAATCTCAACAAACAATCCTTGCTTAGTTTTGCAAATGTCAGTTCCTGTGCATGGGTCAGCAGAGAGAGAGAGAGAAATGCTGTCTTGTCTGTGTGCATGTGTAAAAATTAGTTGTATGAACATCTTAGCCCAGGGGTCCTCAGGCTGGTTCACTGTCCCCCAGACACTGTTGGGGGCTGGACTATAGTTTGAAAAAAATATGTTCCTATCCACACTGCACATATTTTATTTGTAGTGCACAAAAAACAGGGGGAAAATACAATATTTAAGATGAAGAATGATTTTAATCAACATAAACTTATACCGTATTTTTCGCACCATTGGACGCACCGGACAATAGGACGCACTTTGTTTTAGAGGGGGGAGAACAAGGGGAAAAAAATCTCCCCCTCTCTGCCCAGTGCCCCTTCAGTGAAGCGGCAGGAGGCGATGCACAGAGAGGGGGAGAACTTTCCCCCTCTTGTTTTCCTGCTCTAAAACAAGGTGTCGTTTAAGGTGCGTTCAGGCGGCTACCTTGGAAGCCTGGAGAGCGAGAGGGGTCGGTGTGCACTGACCCCTCTCGCTCTCCAGGCTTCAGGTTCCTTTCGACCTGCTCTTTGGGGCTGGGGGGGGGGGAAGCCCACCACCAGCCCCAAAGAGCAGGTCAGGGAGCAGCGGAAAGGCGCAGCGGAGAGGCTCCTGCCATAGCCACACATCACCTCTCCAGCCAGGAGAGGGTAGCGGGGGTTGCTTTAGCGCTCTCCCAGCTGGAGAGGTGACATGGGGCTGTAGAGGCTCCTGCCATAGCCGCGCTTCAGCTCCCCAGCCGGGAGAGCGCGTGCGGGGCTAAAGCAGCCTCCCGCGACCCTCTCCCAGCTGGAGAGGTGACACGCAGCTATGGCAGGAGCCTCTATAGCAGCGCGTCACCTCCCCAGCCGGGAGAGCGCGCGCGGGGCTAAAGCAGCCTCCCGCGACCCTCTCCGAGCTGGAGAGGTGATGCGCAGCTACGGCAGGAGCCTCTATAGCTGCACGTCACCTCCCCAGCCAGCAGAGGGTCGCGGGGTGCTTCTTTAGCCCCGCGTGCGCTCTCCCGGCTGGAGAGGTGATGTGGGGCTGTAGAGGCTCCTGCCATAGCTGCGCTTCACCTTTCCAGCCGGGAGAGGGTCGCGGGGCTACGGCGTCTTCGCTCCATAGGATGCACACACATTTCCCCTTCATTTTTGAAGGGGAAAAAGTGCGTCCTATAGAGCAAAAAATACGGTAAGTATTTCAATGGGAAGTATGGGTCTGCTTTTGGTTAATGAGGTGGTCAATATCGCTAATGCTTGTCCCTACAACCCAGCCTACACATGGATCACCCTCACCCCCATGGCCCAGCCTATATGCAGGCCTTCCATGACCCCATCCCCACAACCCAGCCTATACATGTGTCTGCCTGCACACACCCATCCCCACAACCCAGCTTATACACGTCTCCCTAACCCCCGTCCACATGACCCAGCCTATGCATGTGCTTCCCTAACCCAGATCCCCACAACCCAGCCTGCACCCATGTCACCTTAAGCCCCATCCTCACGACCCAACTTGCCTGCATGTCTCCCTAACCGCCACCCCTCCCAGCTTGCACTCCTGTCCTCCAACCCCAAATCCCCACACGCCATCCTGCCCACATGTCTCCCTACACCCGATCCCCATAGCATGGCCTGCTCAAGTGTCGCCTGTCCCCATGACTCCCGACTCACTGCGGGGGCTGGAGTGGCCCATGTTGACATTCATAGTGCCCAGCGACGAGTTGCGCCCGATCACCACAGTCACATGGTGCATCACAAACTCCATGTTGTAGCCCTGCAGGCACACCAGATCAGGGGATCAGAGCTGGCACCAGGCCCTGGGGAGGTGAGGTGGGCACCCCAGAAGGTGGCACATCACGCTGCAGCACCAGCAAGGCCCTCGCGTCAGCCCTGTCCTTGCCAGTGGCTGCAGCCATCTCACTAACTAAAAGCGAAACAAAAGAAGTGCCATGGTCAGATCACTTCCTGGTGCAACTGGACTTCTCCGCAACCCTTCCCCTCTGCAGGGAGGTGGGACCGATTCGGATGGTCCGCCCCCGCCACTTAATGGATCCAATTGGCTTCCAGAGAGTGGTAGGGGATGCTTTATCCCAAGTTGATGGCCTTCAGCTGATTCCCTGGTGGCACGCTGGAATGCGGAGTTAACCAGGGCTATTGACTGTCTGGCTCCGAAGCGCCCTCTCCGATTGCATGGAGTCATGACAGCCCCATGGTTTTCCCCGGAGCTGAGGGTGATGAAACAATCATTGAGACGGCTAGAGCGCCGGTGGCAGAAAACTCATTCTGAATCAGACCGGACACGGGCTAGAGCTCAACGTCGAGCCTACCAAGTGGCAATGGCGACGGCGAAGAGGGCCTTCTTCGCCGCCTCCACTGCATCTGCAGAAAACAGCAGCAGGAGACTTTTTCAGGTGGTTCGCAATCTATCGGAACCACCTGTACCACCGGGGCCTGGTAGGGACCCCAAGATCTCCTGCAATGCTTTTGCAAAGTTTTTTGCAGATAAAATCGCTCAGATTCAGAAGGAGGTAGACTCCACCATGGGAGCAGTGCCAGGGCGGGAGAGTGCTAGAATTCTGTCTGGTCCTGTTACATGGGATCATGTTACCTCCGAGGATGTGGACAGGCTGCTTGGACGAGTGAAACCAACCACTTGTCTCCTTGATCCTTGCCCATCCTGGCTTATAAAAGCTAGCTGGGAAGGACTGGGCGATGGGCTTTGTGGGGTGGTGAATGCTTCCCCCCATTGGGGAGCCTTCCCAGACCCGCTGAAAGAGGCGGTCATTAAACTGCTTCTTAAAAAAAATCTTTAGACCCGGCCAATTTGGCCAACTATCGCCCAGTCTCAAATCTGCCATTCTTGGGCAAGGTGATTGAGCGGGTGGTTGCTGAACAACTCCAAGCACGCCTGGAGGAAACGGACCATTTGGATCCCTTCCAATCGGGATTCAGGCCTCACCATGGGACTGAAACTGCCTTGGTCGCGCTGGTTGATGATCTCCGGTGGGCTAGGGACAAAGGTGAGAGCTGTTTCCTAGTTCTGCTGGATCTCTCAGCGGCCTTTGACACCATCGACCATAACATCCTTCTGGACCGTCTAGAGGGGCTGGGAGCTAGGGGCACTGTCATACAGTGGTTCCGCTCCTTCCTCCTGGGCCATGTCCAGAAAGTGGTGGTGGGGGATGAGTGTTCAGACCCCTGGGCTCTCACTTGTGGGGTGCCTCAGGGTTCTGTCCTCTCCCCCATGCTTTTTAATATCTATATGAAGCCGCTGGGAGAGATCATCAGGGGGTTTGGACTGGGTGTTCATCAGTATGCAGATGACACCCAGCTCTACCTCTCCTTTAAATCAGAACCAGTGAAGGCGGTGAAGGTCCTGTGTGAGTGCCTGGAGGCGGTTGGAGGATGGATGGCGGCTAACAGATTGAGGTTGAATCCTGACAAGACAGAAGTACTGTTTTTGGGGGACAGGGAGTGGGTTGGTGTGGGGGATTCCCTGGTCTTGAATGGGGTAACGGTGCCCCTGAAGGACCAGGTGCGCAGCCTGGGAGTCATTTTGGACTCACAGCTGTCCATGGAGGAACAGGTTAACTCTGTGTCCAGGGCAGCTGTCTACCAGCTCCACCTGGTACGCAGGCTAAGACCCTACCTGCCCGCGAACTGTCTCGCCAGAATCGTGCATGCTCTAGTTATCTCACGCTTGGACTACTGCAATGCGCTCTACGTGGGGCTACCTTTGAAGGTGACCCGGAAACTGCAATTAATCCAGAATGCGGCAGCTAGACTGGTGACTGGGAGTGGCTGCCAGGACCACATAACACCGGTTCTGAGAGATCTGCATTGGCTCCCAGTACGTTTCCGAGCACGATTCAAAGTGTTGGTGCTGACCTTTAAAGCCCTAAACGGCCTCGGTCCTGTATACCTGAAGGAGCGTCTCCACCCCCATCGTTCAGCCCGGACACTGGGATCCAGCGCCGAGGGCCTTCTGGCGGTTCCCTCATTGCGAGAAGTGAGGCTACAGGGAACCAGACAGAGGGCCTTCTCGGTAGTGGCACCCGCCCTGTGGAACGCCCTCCCATCAGATGTCAAAGAGATAAATAATTACCTGACATTCAGAAGACATCTTAAGGCAGCCCTGTTCAGGGAAGTTTTTAATATGTAACTCTGTACTGTTTTTAACACTGATTGGGAGCCGCCCAGAGTGGCTGGGGAAACTCAGCCAGATGGGCGGGGTATAAATAATAAATTATTATTATTATTATTACTCCTTTTCCATTCCCCAAAACCATATCACTTAACAGTGTGTATCTTTCTTCAGCCTCTTCAAAAGGCCCTCGTATTATCCACTTGTATATAGTCATAAAAAATAAAACACACACACACACACAAAGTTTAGAGTCTTTCAAACCAAGTCTCCTTTCCCCCTTTGTATTGTTCAAAGAGTCCACCCATTGATTCATATAAAAAAAGAAAAGAAAATTACATTGCCTCCAGACTATGTTTAGTTTCCGTCAGACCCAAATAATATAAAAATAAAGAAAATAACCATCCATTTTGATGTTTTTTTTTAAAATGCCAGAGCCTTTCCAGATCTTATTTTAACATTTTAAAACCAAATTAAATCCAAGTCCACAGTGTCTGTCTCCTTTAGTTCATAAAAAGGAATAAAGGAAATAAAAAACAATCCTTAAGATATTAAAAACAGCAACCCACAAAGTCCACGTTGCAATTTCTTCTCTTTCCCTCCCCAATATTTCAAGTTCTTTGCAGTTTGGCTCGCTTGCTGGAAAATATTTATAAAGCACAAAAGTTATGCATCCAGTACTTAAGCAAATCACAGTTTTAGCTCAGTTCATAGACCGGAATGCTTCTAAAAAAACTATTAGCAGTATTTCCCCCCGTTCTTGTAGCAGTCCCAGCAGATTTTTTCCGTGTAGTTCAATACCTGCGTTTGGAGAGAGGGGTGGGTGGATCTCCTCTTTACCACCCTAGTGTGGATCCAATTATTTTATTTTTGATAATTTAAATGTCTTTACATTGTCAAATTTCTTTTATTTTGAAGGAGCTGTTGCTTCAATGGCGGCTCTTGAGGCAGTTTGCTGTGGGTCTTGATGGTGCTGTGTGTCTGTGCTCAATCTCGGAGCTCCCACGGCTCCCTGCAAAGCTTTGGGAGCTTCCAGAGAACATCCTTTGACACTGCTGGACCCTTCGGAACCCAAACTTTCCATTCAGACATTTTTTGAGAAGGTGCTTTACCCATGCTCCCTTCCCATCTCCTTGCAGCAAGCGGGCTGTTCAGGACGAGTGGTCTCCATCGTCCGCCATTATCCGCAGTCGACCTGGAAGTCACTAGTTATTGGGTTGATAACTACTAGCCATCAAAAGTTTTCTTTGCTCATTTCAGGAAGCAATCTTCAATAGTCATGAAAAGCATCTTCTATTATTAAACTTTGAAGCAGAGGGAGATTGAAAGTTTCTTTTCTTTCAAAGCCTCTAAAGAGTGTAAGAAGAGCTTGTTGGATCAGGCCAATGCTTCAGGAAGCATGGTCTAGTCTTCAGTATTCATGAAAAAGAATCTTATATTATTAAACCAAGGAGCAGAGGCCTCTTAAGAGCATAAGAAGAACTTGCTGTATCCAGCCAGTGACCCATCTAGTCCAGCATGCTGTTCTCACAGTGGCTGTTTAAAAACATTTTTAAACTGCATTAGGCTATTGTCTTAAAAGTCTCCAAGAGACTCCTGAAAGAGAAAAGCAAGGACCCCTGCCAAATCTCTGCTGAAAAGGTGTTCCACAGTATGGGAGTGGTGACACTAAATGCCCAACATCCGGCTGAGGCGGAAGACACAATTGATAGAATCTTTTGAGGAGCTGGAGATGGTGTTTATAAGTGGTTCATGTTTCACAAGCATACAGTAAGCTTGGTAGTACAATAGCTTTGTAAACAAGCATTTTGGTTTCCCTGCGAAGGTCCTCAAACACTCTGCACGGGAGAAAGCTTCACTTGCAGAGCTCAGGCGATGCTGGATGTCAGCCCTTGTGGAAAGATAACTGCCCAGGTAGGAGAAGTGAGCAACACTTTCCAATATTACACCATTGAGTTGGACTTGTGGCACTCTAGGGGGGTTGTTTTGTGCTTGTTGATGCATCACTTTGATTTTTTGGAAGTTGCATAATATGCCAAGCATTTCGTAAGCTTCTGTGAAGATATTTAGGATGGTTTGGAGGTCATCCTCTGAGTGTGCACACACTACGTTGTCATCAGCATACTGAAGCTCTTTGATGGAAGATACGGTAACCTTACTCTTTGCTTTCAGCCTACTCAGATTAAAGAGCTTTCCATCTGTTAGATATATAATTTCTACTCTGGTGGGGAGTTTCCCTTCGACAAAGTGTCGGATCATGGCATTAAATAGAATGAATAGAGTTAGGGCGATAACACAACCCTGTTTAACACCTGATCGCACTGTGAATGGTTCACTTTGAGAGCCATTGTTATCTGTGATTGTTGCTGTCATATTATCACGGAGGAACCGAATGATGTTATCTGGGCAACTAATTTTCAGAAGGACAGTCCACAGGGCATTACGATTTACAGTGTTGAAGGCCTTAGTCAGGTCAATAAAGGCCATAGGCAGGCAGGTATCCCATCAGGTTCGCTGGCTTTGTTGTTGTTCATCTCTAATTTGTTTTTGCGGAATTTGTGAGAGGACTTCAGCAGCTACAGATAGTTGTGGTTAAGGAGATGTTGGTAATGTTCTTTCCATCACAGTGCAATAGCTTTTTTATTAGAAGTGTGGTACTGTCTGTTGAGCATAGGGGGCATGCCATGATTTATTGGCCCATAGATGGTCTTTGTGGCTTTAATGAAACTCTGTGCATCATGAGTGTTGGCTAAGTGCTGGATCTCTTGAGCATTTTTTTATCCACCAGGTGTTCATGGGCTGCAACAATTGATCTTTTTATTTTGGTCCAGTGTTCCTCAATGTTATCAGGGAACTCCGAAAGTAGATGGACCTTAAGAGTACTTTGGAAGCAATCCCACTTAATGGGATCTTGAAGGGCTTCAGTGTTTATTTTGCGCCTTGGTTTCCTTCCTTGAAGCCTGCGTTGAGGTATAATTTTGATAGCCATTGCGGACCGTATTAATCAGTGATCTGTCCAGCAGTCGTCGGCACTCCTCATAGCTCTGGTAAGGAGTACTTCATGGCAGTCTTCAGCTTGGACAATTGCATTGTCTAAGAGGTGCCAGTGGTTCGACTGAGGGTGCCTCCATGATTTAAATTTACAGTAGGACCTTGGAAGTTCAACGGAATCGGTTCCGGATGTCCGTTCAACTTCCCAAAATGTTTGAAAACCAAATCGTGGCTTCTGATTGGCTGCAAGAAGCTACTGCTGCCAATCAGAAGCCATGGAAGCCCCGCCAGACGTTTGGGTTCCAAAAGAATGTTCACAAACCAGAACAATCACTTCCGGGTTTGCGCCATTGTTGGAGCCAAAATGTCCAAGTTCCAGGGCATTCGGAATCCAAGGTACAACTGTGTGTGTGTGTGTGTGTGTGTGTGTGTGTATATATATATATATATGCTTTCGTAGATTTTCACGGGTACAGGAATGCAGGTTTTGGTGTCTTCGGGTGTCTTCCCGTGTAAGAGTTGGGGTGTCTAGGCGACGTTTCGACGAGGTCTCACTCGTCATCTTCAGGCTGGTGCTTACGGCTTCTTGTTACTGGAACAGAGCAGGATCTCAGTGTTTGAGTTCCTATAAATACTGTTGAGGGGGTGTGGTGTATTCTGGGCAGAGAGGAAGTTCCCAGGATAGTGTGACTTTTCTTCTTTTGTTCCTTAATTACTTGAGGGATATCTTGAGTGATTTCTTGAGTGATATTCTGAGTACCACTTAGGAGGGTCATTAAGAGTGGATTAGTTGCTAAAGCTTTCGTGTCTTGACCTCTTGAGCTTGTGAAGAGTTTTTCTGAGAAGATGGCTGTACTGCACTTAGTTGTGTTCTGGCTTGGCTTCGTGTATAGGGGCGAGCTGTGGTTTTGTGCCCTGTGCCAGTCAGATCTGTGTAGGGATTGCAGGGGGGTGTAGCATCCGGAGGTGCCACTATGGTTTGGCTACTGGATGGTGTCTGTAATTTATCTGTGGAGAGGGTCTGGGTTTGGGTCTGGTGTGGTTGATTGGTGATGGTGTTCTGTGTGCCTCTGGTTCTGGTGTCGGTTTTTGTGGGGAGGGCTAATTTCCAGATGTCTGGCAGGCGGGACGTGTCGTCACGCTTGTTCATGTTGTGAGGGTGTTTCTCTATCTCGATGGCTTCCATGATTATTCTCTTGTGGTGATGTTCCATGTTAAAGAGCAATTTGGAATCTGCAAAATTAATTTCGTGTCCTGTTTCTTTCATGTGTTGGAAAAGAGAGGAGGTTTTTTCTTCTTTTTTGACGGCATTCTTGTGTTCTGCGATACGTGCATTTATTCGTCTGTTTGTTTGTCCAATGTACGTGGCTGGGCAGACTTTGCAGGGTATTTCATAGACCCCTTGGTTTTCCAACTGGATTTTATCTTTGGGGTTTCTGAGGATATTGGCTATTTTTTGGTTGGTGCAAAAGGCTGTTTTGATATTGTGTTTATGGAGGATTTTGCTAATTTTATCTGTAGTGCCCTTGATATAAGGAAGGAGGGCCATGCCATTGTTTTCCTCTGTGTCTTGGTTTTTTGGGGGTGTTTCTTTTTGGATTAGCTTCGTAACCCTGTTTTGCTGGTATCCATTGGCGATTAACACATTTGAGAGATTCTGTAACTCAGTTGTCAAGTGGTCTTTGTCAGCCAGGCGTTTGGTTCTGGAGATGAGAGTCTTGGCTACGGAGTTTATTTGTGCAGGGTGGTGGTGTGATTGTGCATGTAAGTAGCGGTTGGTGTGTGTTTTTTCCGGTAGATGGTGTGTCCTAGGGAGCCATCAGGTTTTTTGTAGATTAGGACGTCAAGGAAGGGAAGTTGGTTGTTGGCTTCTATTTCCATAGTGAATTGTATTTTGGGGTGTAGGCTGTTGAGATGTGTGAGGAAGCTATCTAGTTTTTCTTTCCCGTGTGGCCAAATTACAAAGGTGTCGTCAACATATCTGAGCCAAAGTTTGGGTTTGTGTTCTGACTTGTCTAAAGCATTGGTTTCAAAGTGTTCCATGTACAGATTTGCGATGACCGGTGAGAGGGGTGATCCCATAGGTGCTCCTTCTATCTGTTTGTATCTTTGTCCATTGTGGATGAAGTACGTGTTGGTTAGGCAGTGGTTGGTCAGGTCCAGGATGTATTCGGGGGGATTGTATTTGTTTTGGATGGCTGTCAAGGCTTCATTAATGGGCACTTGTGTGAAGAGAGATACAACATCGAAGCTCACAAGTAGGTCATCGGGATGTAGGTTTTGCTTCTTTATTGTTTCTATGAACTGGAAGGAGTTAGTAACGTGTGAAGCGATGGATTCTGCATAGGGCTGAAGTTGCTTAGCGAGAAATTTAGCGAGATTTTGTAGAGGTGAGCCTATGGAGCTGACTATTGGTCTGAGTGGTGTTCCTTCTTTGTGTATCTTGGGGAGACCGTAGAGTTTGGGGCATCTGGATGATTTTTCTCTGGGGATGATTCTTAGCTGGATTTCTTCACTGATAGGAGAGGCTTTTATTTTGGATTTGGTGGTTTTCCACCTATCTGGAAAAAACCACCAAATCCAAAATAAAAGCCTCTCCTATCAGTGAAGAAATCCAGCTAAGAATCATCCCCAGAGAAAAATCATCCAGATGCCCCAAACTCTACGGTCTCCCCAAGATACACAAAGAAGGAACACCACTCAGACCAATAGTCAGCTCCATAGGCTCACCTCTACAAAATCTCGCTAAATTTCTCGCTAAGCAACTTCAGCCCTATGCAGAATCCATCGCTTCACACGTTACTAACTCCTTCCAGTTCATAGAAACAATAAAGAAGCAAAACCTACATCCCGATGACCTACTTGTGAGCTTCGATGTTGTATCTCTCTTCACACAAGTGCCCATTAATGAAGCCTTGACAGCCATCCAAAACAAATACAATCCCCCCGAATACATCCTGGACCTGACCAACCACTGCCTAACCAACACGTACTTCATCCACAATGGACAAAGATACAAACAGATAGAAGGAGCACCTATGGGATCACCCCTCTCACCGGTCATCGCAAATCTGTACATGGAACACTTTGAAACCAATGCTTTAGACAAGTCAGAACACAAACCCAAACTTTGGCTCAGATATGTTGACGACACCTTTGTAATTTGGCCACACGGGAAAGAAAAACTAGATAGCTTCCTCACACATCTCAACAGCCTACACCCCAAAATACAATTCACTATGGAAATAGAAGCCAACAACCAACTTCCCTTCCTTGACGTCCTAATCTACAAAAAACCTGATGGCTCCCTAGGACACACCATCTACCGGAAAAAAACACACACCAACCGCTACTTACATGCACAATCACACCACCACCCTGCACAAATAAACTCCGTAGCCAAGACTCTCATCTCCAGAACCAAACGCCTGGCTGACAAAGACCACTTGACAACTGAGTTACAGAATCTCTCAAATGTGTTAATCGCCAATGGATACCAGCAAAACAGGGTTACGAAGCTAATCCAAAAAGAAACACCCCCCAAAAACCAAGACACAGAGGAAAACAATGGCATGGCCCTCCTTCCTTATATCAAGGGCACTACAGATAAAATTAGCAAAATCCTCCATAAACACAATATCAAAACAGCCTTTTGCACCAACCAAAAAATAGCCAATATCCTCAGAAACCCCAAAGATAAAATCCAGTTGGAAAACCAAGGGGTCTATGAAATACCCTGCAAAGTCTGCCCAGCCACGTACATTGGACAAACAAACAGACGAATAAATGCACGTATCGCAGAACACAAGAATGCCGTCAAAAAAGAAGAAAAAACCTCCTCTCTTTTCCAACACATGAAAGAAACAGGACACGAAATTAATTTTGCAGATTCCAAATTGCTCTTTAACATGGAACATCACCACAAGAGAATAATCATGGAAGCCATCGAGATAGAGAAACACCCTCACAACATGAACAAGCGTGACGACACGTCCCGCCTGCCAGACATCTGGAAATTAGCCCTCCCCACAAAAACCGACACCAGAACCAGAGGCACACAGAACACCATCACCAATCAACCACACCAGACCCAAACCCAGACCCTCTCCACAGATAAATTACAGACACCATCCAGTAGCCAAACCATAGTGGCACCTCCGGATGCTACACCCCCCTGCAATCCCTACACAGATCTGACTGGCACAGGGCACAAAACCACAGCTCGCCCCTATACACGAAGCCAAGCCAGAACACAACTAAGTGCAGTACAGCCATCTTCTCAGAAAAACTCTTCACAAGCTCAAGAGGTCAAGACACGAAAGCTTTAGCAACTAATCCACTCTTAATGACCCTCCTAAGTGGTACTCAGAATATCACTCAAGAAATCACTCAAGATATCCCTCAAGTAATTAAGGAACAAAAGAAGAAAAGTCACACTATCCTGGGAACTTCCTCTCTGCCCAGAATACACCACACCCCCTCAACAGTATTTATAGGAACTCAAACACTGAGATCCTGCTCTGTTCCAGTAACAAGAAGCCGTAAGCACCAGCCTGAAGATGACGAGTGAGACCTCGTCGAAACGTCGCCTAGACACCCCAACTCTTACACGGGAAGACACCCGAAGACACCAAAACCTGCATATATATATATATATATATATATATATATATATATATATATATTGTTGAAAGTATGTGTTGGTAATAACAAGGTTTTGCACTGCACATAGAGTCAAAAGAAAGATTCTGTTCTGGTTGCTATTGCCAATTCCTTCTTTCCCAATAGTCCCAGGCCACAGATCAAAATCTTGCCCAACTCCTGCATTAAAATCAACCAGGAGGATAATATTATCCTCCTTAGGGGTCTCTGATAGGATGATATCCAGCTGAGAGTAAAATTTATCTTTAATGTCTTCATCGACATCCTGTGTTGGTGCATAAGCACTTAGAATAGTAGCCTGTTGGTTTTTGGTGAGTTTTATTCAAAGAGTTGAAAGTCGTTCATTAATGCCAGTAGGGACTTTTGACAAGAGCTTCACAAGATCGTTTTTGATAGTAAAGCCTACTCCATGTATTCAATGTTCTTGTTCAGCGAGTGTTTTAGTATCATCATTATGCTGTCCAAGTCCTGAGACTCAGTGAGCATACACAAGAGCTTCTGCAGAAAGATTTGTGTTACAGGGCTCAGATCTTGGAACAGCCTTTTATAAACATAAAAGAAGTGTCACTGTTTTGATACAGAAGATTTGTAGACATTACTCTTTCAGATATAGCATTATTTCAAGGTTCAATTAAACACTCGCCTTCCCGTTACACTCTTTGATTCTGGTGCTACCAGTGTAAGTCTCCAAATGGGGGATTCTGGGAGTTTTGCAGGATAGGACAAGAAGGCACTTAGGCCCTTCAGCATGTACACCAAGGGCTGAGCTAATGAGCTAATGACCCTTCACAATAATTAATATACAATCCAGCACAATTCTGTGTATCTTAACTTAGCTTTAATTACATAATAATTAAAGTTTTATATTACAGATGCATGATCATAAACATTACAACTGCTTTATATGGACTAGTCAGCTTTGTAATGCTTATCAAATCGTTCTGAAATAGCTCTTAATATATTTCCTGGCCTTTTTTGTTGTTTATCCCGAAGATTTTCAATTGCAGTCTTTGCCTGTTGAAAGAAGAACAAAGGAATATTGTGTTATATCAATATATTGCAAAATGGATATTCACAGTTATTCATATTTGTGAGGAAAAAGCTAAAGGGATCAGAACCAGCAGAATAAAGAATCGCATTTTCCCCCAGTTACAGATGTGCAATATGACAGTCCTTGTCCCACAATCCTCAAGATTGACTTTTTCAGCATGGAGGGTTGGGCAAGAGCAGACAGGGCCAGGAAACCCCACTAGGAAACTGTTCATCTCTCCGTGAATCCAGTGAATCTTTATGTTTTTTTTTACCAAGAGCACTGTATGAGAATGGCAGAGATACAACCACACATAAGTGCCTTGGGCTGCTTGGTACGAATTAGTTTTCCTGCATGGTTGTTACCTCCAGCTATGTGAGGAAAACTGCAGAAATGCTATTGAGTTATATTTCACTATGCTCAGTGCTATTTTTCCAGAAAAAGAGGTGCCTGAACTCACTATGAACACCTCCCTCGTTCTCTTAGAATGGCAATGGCTGACAGGGCTAGTGAGAAAAAACAGTCACCTCCTGGTTACATGCCTGAAAACAGCACAACAGGGCATGGGTGAAAATAGCAGAGTAGCATGGAGTCGCATTCACATATTGCAATAAATCACACAAACATCAGAAGTTCTTCAGTAATAGTTTTTGTTATGTACTAAGCTTGGATCCTAGAACAACAGGCAAGTAGTATCCTAGAATGCAACAACAGGTTAGCTTGCAGGAGAAGACCAATCAGGCTCCAGGAGGAAGTTAATCAGTCTATTAAGCTGGTAGGATCGTAGAATGCAACAACGGATTGGCCTGCAGGAAAATACCAATCAGGCTCCAGGAGGGAAGCAGAATCAGCCAGTCAGATGGGACTCATTGTGTAAATAATGTATATAAAATCCTGAGGTTGGGGGAGGGCAATTAAATCACTGTTTTACAAGCTGCAATAAAGAGCATGAAATCACTACAGGTCTCCGAGTATATTTCTGTTTTACTGAGGCTTAAGAGCATATAGTGCTTACTGGGTCCCACACTAGGGGCCTTGGAGGAACCCTCTGGGGCAGATTCTGGGGCATGTGGTGGGTAGAAGAAGTCCTATTGCATGAGCAGATCTTTGTGCAGCACTACATAAAATGCATAGGTTTTTCGTGGTCTCAACAATTTACGGAGAGGGAAAGCTGACTGATGGACATAATGCACAAAAGTCAATATAATGAACCCTATCTCTGGTCGTATAGAATGAGCAAGTCAATAGGCAGAATACAATTTAGAACTGAAAGAGAGAAACCAACAGGAAAACAATATTCTGCTTTTATACTTCCAGGTGTAGAGTTAACTTACTTTTTCAGCCAGCTCTGCAGCTGTTATATTTGGATCATATGGGATGGGTTCTCCAATATATGTCCTCAGTTTCACTGGAAATCCTCCATATATGGGAAGGTAGATAAGTCGTGTTTTCTCATATAACCATCTTGTCAGCCCTATGTTTGAAAGGGAAACGAGTCTGAAAGAAAGCTACCCCATATCAAAATTGAAATGAGTTGGCATTCTGAGTTTTTAGCAATTCCAGCCATGTCGGAGCCCGCCGCAGAGAGGAAGAGTTAAATAGTTAAGTGAGACTTTTGGAAAAGAAAAAGCAAAGCCACTTCCGGCTTGCCCAGGAGGTGGGGTTGCGGGCTTCACGCCCACCCCACGTGAGCGGGGGCTGGTCGCAGCCCCCGCGAGAAGGGAAATCCCGGCCAGGCCTGCCCCCCCAGCCAGACAATCAGCTGGGGGGCCGGCGGAGAGGGGGCTCGCCCTCTTTTCACCGGCTAGGTGTCTCGTGTCTTTATTTATCCTGGTGGGGGGCGGGAACTCGCCACGCAACATATCTTTTCAGCTCTTCAAAAAGATCAAAAGCTGTAAAATATACTGCAGAATATGTTTTTTCCCCTGCTCAGTTCCCCTCTATGCTGGGGCTCCTACCACTTTTATATATTATAGCTATCTTTAAAATCTAATAAAAAACTTAGCAAGGACATGTTCACTCAGTCCTGAGACAGGCAGCACAGCTTTTGCAGATCCGTGTACACTGAATAAACTCTACTAGAAGGTATTCTGTTTTTTAAATTATATATTATTAATATGTTTATTGCCTGAAAGCAGATTTCTTGATCAACCAAGGTACTCACTTGTGTTTCCAATGTTCCTGTATGCTTCACAAATGTTTTGTGTAAATATAGGGATGATGGGCTAAAAGAATAAAATCAAAAATCAAAATCAAAGGTAGCTGAGAACTGGAGAATTACTTCACCCCACCCGCTCCACCTTTATTTTGGTTAAGGACTAGGAATAATGCTCCCCATCTGGCATTACAATGACAAGCCAGACGTAATTGACTTCAAATTGCACATGCTGTCCCCCAGATTTTCAAGAATTGAAAAAGAAAAAAGCTATTTTTCTTTTTAAATGTAAGTGATTATAACAGCTTTTTTTTAAAAAAAAGCAGGGGTGGGAAATACTTGGACCTCCAGATATCATCTGACCCTATCTTTTAAATCTAAGAAAAGCTATCTTTTAAATATAAGAAAAAACTAATCAAGGACATGTTCACTCAGTCCTGAGACAGGCAGCAAAACTTTTGCAGATCAGTGTACATTGAATAAACTCTACTAGAAAGTAGTAAAAAGATATTCTGTTTCTAAAAAATGTATATTATTATAAAATGCTTATTGCCTGAAAGCAGATTTCTTGATCAACCAAAGTACTCACTTGACTTTCCAATGTTCCTGTATGCTTCAAGAATTGAAGAGGAAAAAAGCTATTTTTCTTTTTAAATGTAATTGATTTTAATAGCTTTAAAACAAACAAACAAAAAAAGCAGTGGTGGGAAAAACAGATATCATTTGACCCCCAAACAGGGGATTTGCCATCCTCAACTACTTAGGATGCTAGATCAAGGATATCAACACATTACGTCTTATCTAGGATAATCGTGAAGGCAATGCAAATTGCACAAAGATCACTCACCACTTTTGCCTCCAAAGCTATCCGAGCGAAACCTGTGCGGTTACCCCACATTATGTTGTAGTCAGTACTGAAGTTTCCTTCTCTAGCTCCACCAGTGAATGGCCTTTCTTCAAAATTTCCACAGATTCAACTTTATTGAAATATTTCAACCTGGCCGCATCACAAGCCGTCTTCCACCCTGACAAAATAAGACCCAAATAGAAGAATGCATTTTTTGTGAAACTTATTTAGGAAATAGTGTGGATACAATACAAGTGTCATTATTCCAAACATATTGCACTATTATGGATCACAATCATAGCTCTCTGCCAATCCATTTCAACTAGGATTTCATGGAGGGGGACTTTATGCTAATTCCTCTTTTGCTCAGATGTTCTGACAGTAGGGTGAGAGTGCTGAGGTGGCCACCTTTTTAGACATGGGTTCCTCAAGTGAAGTTTGTAGTACATTTAGGTTTGCATTATGATAAAAATACAGTCCATAGTGCTTGCTGCACCACCCAAAACTTCAATCCCTTTAGGCTGCAGAGCTTTTGGATACATTACAGTGGTACCACAGGTTACATATGCTTCAGGTTACATACGCTTCAGGTTCCAGACTCCGCTAACCCAGAAATAGTAGCTAGTAGCTTCAAGAACACTATCCAACCATCTTGTCCTCTGTTGTCCCCTTCTCCTTGTGCCCTCCATCTTTCCCAACACCAGGGTCTTTTCCAGGGAGTCTTCTCTTCTCATGAGGTGGCCAAAGTATTGGAGTCTCAGCTTCAGGATCTGTCCTTCCAGTGAGCACTCAGGGCTGATTTCCTTAAGAATGGAGAGGTTTGATCTTCTTGCAGTCCATGGGACTCTCAAGAGTCTCCTCCAGCACCATAATTCAAAAGCATCAATTCTTCAGCAATCAGCCTTCTTTATGGTCCTGCTCTCAGTTCCATACACCATCTGCTGTCACCATCTGCAGTGATCATGGAGCCCAAGAAAGTAAAATCTCTCACTGCCTCCATTTCTTCCCCTTCTATTTGTCAGGAGGTGATGGGACCAGTGGCCATGATCTTCATTTTTTTGATGTTGCGCTTCAAACCATATTTTGCGCTCTCCTCTTTCACCCTCATTAAAAGATTCTTTAATTCCTCCTCACTTTCTGCCACTCCCATTTCTTTAAGAACTTGCCATGGTTTGCTGTGGTCGACACAGTCAAAGGCTTTTGCATAGTCAATGAAGCAGAAGTAGATATCTTTCTAGACTCTCTAGCTTTCTCCATAATCCAGTGCATATTTGCAATTTGGTCTCTGATTCCTCTGCCCCTTCTAAATCCAGCTTGCACTTCTGGGAGTTCTCGGTCCACATACTGCTTGAGCCTTCCTTGTAGAATTTTAAGCATAACCTTGCTAGCATGTGAAATGAGTGCAATTGTGCAGTAGTTGGGGCATTCTTTGGCACTGCCCTTCTTTGGGATTGGGATGTAGACTGATCTTCTCCGATCCTCTGGCCACTGCTGAGTTTTCCAAACTTGCTGGCATATTGAGTGTAGCACCTTAACAGCATCATCTTTTAAAATTTTAAATAGTTCAGCATATGCTGCATTAATTAACCAGTAGAATACCCCTGAAGAGCACACTGTGCAACTGGGCCACATTGGGCTTGGTCCTTCTTTCCTTCCTTCCATGAACTTTCTGTGGTGTCATCAGAGGAAGATGATGTGGGGGGAGTGGCAGGGGAGGGCCATGAACACTACAACAAGGGTGCCACATGTGTTTGATTGCAGTGTCACATGGGGGCATATAAGCTGTGGGGGGGAGTGCTTGATTGGCCATGTGTTTGGGTGGGGCCATGTTTTCTGGGATCTGTGTGCAGATTTGGTGATTGGTTGGACTTGCTATCGAAGCCACAAACATGTCTTTGCGGCTTCACTTGGGCTTCTGCCCCTTTACTTAGCTGTAGCTCCCACCCCATCCCAGCTGCCACCCAGTGGTGTTTGAATACAGAGGATTTTGCGCGGGTGGTTTGCTAGTGCAGATGCTCCCAAGCAGAATCCCATACTTTGCATTGTTCTTTCCAGTAAGGAATATCCATCTTTACTAATGACTGAATTTTGCAAAACTCTTTGTACTTGAGGATATCTTCAACTTTGAGATGCGTTTTCCTAAACCTTGTAGTATTCTAGTATTAAAGTCAGCAGCAATTATTATATGAGAGCCTGCAGTTACAGCATAGAAATCAGATGTCACATTATCCAGATTCCTTCAGATCTTAGATCCCTGAGGAAGAATGTAGACAAGTTGTACAAGAAAGCATGGAATTTCTGCATAGAAGCACAGGAATTGTTTTACTCTAGTAACTGCCATTACTAGAGTAAAAGAAGAAGAAGAAGAAGCTCTCTCAGAGCTGTTTTGAGGTCAGATAAGGTTTTCCTGCAATCTGTGATCAGGGCCAAAAGACCCATGTTGACATGTTGTATTGGAAACATAGCCTGATTCAAATATGATGCCTGAAACATTATTGGGAGAAGAGGTTGATGTTGTAAATGGCCAAAAGCAAGCCTGCAGTTTCCAACTTCCTTTTTTGTGAGGACACTTGGTGATATTTCATGTGTTGTTTTTCACCTGCTTGCCTGATACACTGTTTTATATTTCATAGCATTGTTTTATATCTTATAGCATTATTTTATATTGTATTTCACATATTTTATGTAAAAAAGCATGAGTTAAATTTAATAACTTACCTGGAAACCGATATATGGCATGATCAATTATTGTAAAGCACTCTCTCCCTGTCTCCTTGAAAAGTCTAGCGACAAGCAAGAAATAGTCAATAGTACAAACTGGGTGATAATAGATAATAAGCACTGGTCCTTTAGGGAGATGTTCCATGCCAAAAACTTCATAACCTGAAATAATATGAAATGCAATAAATAAATGTTATTTTGTTGAAAAATAAATGGAATATTGCAATCTTTTATTGGAAGAAAACACTGTGGTTCAGAAAACTGTAATTTACGATCAGTTAAAAAGCTCTCCTATATGTTGCAGCATTCTGGATACTAGGTTGTCATCCACACGGACCAGGACTTTCTCTGTTGTGCTCACATATAAATGATATTTCTCAACACTCTGGGATGCAATGAGAACATAAGATGGATCCTCTTGATCAAGCCAAAGCTCTCTGTATTCCATCATCCTCTTTCACGCAGTGTTCATCCAAATTAGCAGCCATCATCATATCACCACATCCTGTGCTGACAAATTCCATGGTTTGTGTCCAGAGTTTATGCTTCAGGGTTACCTAGTGATTTACCAAGCTCAAGAAAATAGCACCCTCAAAGTCTCACTACATGATGATATACTCATTAAATTTGCTGTGTACCCACCACACAGTTAAAGCCAGTAGTGGTAACTATTGTTCCAGGGCCTCAAGTCTGAAATTCTGATGCTCAGTCCTATGAAAGTATAGTAGCTGAATTATGGGTATGAAAGAAACATTTACTCACCATGCCATATCTTTCCAAATATATCTAAAACTTGAGCCGTAACTTGCTTTGGCTTTTTCCAACATTTGGTATCAAAATCAGTTTCTTGCTGGTTATTCATCTTCTTGTAGACATACAGTATAGCAAAAATGAGAGAGCACAGATAAACAAATACGTCATTATAATGATTGAACAAAGCAAAATCATACGCAACCACCAAGAGTAAGCCCCTGAGCTCAGGTATTCTTCCATGGACTCAAAACTAATCCAGTTTCCCAGCGTTTGAGTAAAGAAGCTCATGGTTTCCTGATATGAAGCCCCACGTGTATGCCAAGGAAGGAAACCTTCTTTGGCTTTGATGGTATTTTCAATGACTGTTTACCTGGAAAACAGAAAATGCAGTATATAAGTTTGAACTGCCATTCCAGAAGCGTTCATGATTACATGAAATCTCCTGCTATGTAATATTTTCCTAGTTTCCCCCACTGTAACTTGCCAAGTAGATACAAGTAGATACAAAATGACAAGTGTATCACTCCATTTATTTCTTGTAAAGCAAGCTGGTTTCAGTCCACTGCTGAAGTATTAAGGAACGTGAGAAAGGGTCACTTTTCTTTGAGTCAGCAGAAATGGTTCCCCGCCTCCTAAAAGTGTAGCTGCATGCATCTTGTGACTGTCTTCTTTGTGTTGCTGGGCAAACTAACACATATCCCAGGATAGATAAAGAACTCATGTTTCAGCATTCACTGTTGTGGGGCATTGGAGACATGGATACTGTTGGAATGATCTGCGGAAGATGTGTTGGATTTGTGAAGAGCTTATCTGAAGGAAGTTAGACACATTGCAAGACGTCTACACAGAGGGAACTCTGGCAGTTGCAGGACTTTTTTGAGCAAGTGGACTTTGCACTTTCTGTGTGCACTTTTCCTCAGCAAAAACTTTATACGTCGAAACGCTCTCTGGGCTCAGAGAGTGAAGACTTCTTGTAGCAGAGAGTGTGTGTGTCTTTGTGCCTCCAAAGTAAAAGCGATCTCTGCTACACAGTTGTTTCTTGTACTGAGGCTATCCACTCGTCTTAAATTATGTGGAGCGAACACAACACCAAACAAGAGGGAGGGTGGGGAAAATAGTGAGCTGATGGGTGGCAGCATTTTGGAATTCACTGCAAAGTGCCTCTTTCTGGGGATGTGAAGTGGAATAGCAGCATTGCTGCCAGAGAAGAACAGGTGCCGATGGCCAAACCCTGTTTTCACTGCCTCTAGAACTTCTTTCACGTTGGTTTATTGGGGACCATGCCACAGTACACAGCCATTGCATTTTTGTCTACAAATTACTAAGTCATCTGAAAACCCATTACCTTTACATAGTTGAATTGCATATTTTTTATTTTACTCTACCTTCACTACCTCTTTCAACAAAGGGAAAGAGACAAAATTGATAAGGGTGGGTGGGGGGCTTTAAAACACAACTGTTTTGATTCCAATAATAGCTGTGTTATAGGGAGGAATTAAATTTCTGCTTCTCAGTGTTATAATACAGTGGTACCTTGGGTTACATATGCTTCAGGTTACATACGCTTCAGGTTACACACTCCGCTAAACCAGAAATAGCACTTCAGGTTAAGAAATTTGCTTCAGGATAAGAACACGGCGGCACAGCAACAGCAGGAGGCCCCATTAGCTAAAGTGGTGCTTCAGGTTAAGAACAGTTTCAGGTTAAGAACGGACCTTTGGAACGAATTAAGTACTTAACCCGAGATACCACTGTTTCTGAAAAGCTGTAAGTGCTTAATTTCATCTCCGCAAATAGAGAACATCCTAGCTGTGTTTTAAGTTAACAATGTGGAAACAGGCTAAGATTTTCATACAGCTGGTTTTTACTCACACATACAGACAAGACAGCATTTCTCTCTTTCTCTCTGCTGATCTCTGCACAGGAACTGACAAATAACACTACTACTAGCACATTTGCAAAACTAAGCAAGGATCGTTTGTTGAGATTGCAGGGGGTTGACTAGATGACCCATTGGGCCCCTTCCAACTCTACAGTTTATGATTCTATGAACAAAACCTTTTACTTACATTCCTGGTAAGCCTAAATTGCCTTGACTTTGGTCACCTCTCTCTGAGAGCAGCAAAGTCTTGTCTGGTGCTCTACTTTTTCATAGGCTAATTTCCACCACTATGGAGACACATCCCTTTATGTGGAGGTTTAAAGAGACTGATGTGGGTGTGCCATCTGTATGAGCAAACCAAGCATTGTGAAAAAGAGAGAAGACTTGGGGAGGCTGCTTCTTGGAAGTCGTGGCCATTTGTAATGAAACATAAAATATGGAGTCACACCTACAAGAACATTCATAATGCACAATAACATATTGCATCACACGAAACCAGTTCTTGACTAAGGAATAAAGATAGGAATTGTACTCGCAACACTCTGTTTGCGATTCAGTCATAGACTCATTAAGAACAAATATCCATGGCTTGTAAAACCAAACATAACCAGAAAACATAAAAAGCACATGTATCTTATCTTCACTAGTCACTTCATGAATCACTTGAAGAAGAGTTAAAGCTAATTAAAACTCATTAAAATCACTTTGTTGTTTAGTCCTGTCTTCTAAAAGGCAGATAAAAACCACAGGCTTTCCAGAGAGAGATGTTGCCTTGCAAGCTGCTGAGTCCCTTCCAGGCACTGTTCTGCTTCATCGCCTGACACTCCTGAGAATATGAGGGAGCCCTGTTTGCTTTAGTGTTGAGGAAGGCACTTGAGAGTGTTGAGGATGACACTTGAGAGCCAACCTGTCAAGTGCCTACCTTAATTCCCAATTCTATAGCAAGACTTTGACAGAAGTGGTGAGCATGCCAACTTGAAAATTCCTGAGAGTATTCAGGAATCCACCAGAGACCATAAGTCTCTGGGAACAGACCACCTTAATGGATCCCCCAGCCTTATAGAGTGGCACTGCATCATCACTTTGAATTTCACTATCAAATTATCCATCTCAGACAATGGGCTCAGCACAAACTTCCCTACGAATGGATTTCTGCCTTCCCACTCCCTTGGAGAGACCTGAACTAGGGTATGTTCTGTCTTATGTGTTGGGCCTTTAATTTACTGAGATGGTCTCATGGTTGCCATGGAGACCAGGACCTAGAGGTTTTATAGTCGAGAGCCATGTGTTGCAGCATTTCTGGTCTGTGAACAGATAATGGAGAAGGATAGAGACTGCTCTATAAAAAGAGGAGATAAAGAAGAAAATACAGTTATAAAAGGGGAAATCAGTGAAATTTATAAAATATTTCACTAAGGGACTCGGGTGGCGCTGTGGGTTAAACCACATAGCCTAGGACTTGCTGATCAGAAGGTCGGCGGTTCGAATCCCCGCAACGTGGGTGACCTCCTGTTGCTCGGTCCCTGCTCCTGCCAACCTAGCAGTTCGAAAGCACGTCAAAGTGCAAGTAGATAAATAGGTACTGCTCTGGAGGGAAGGTAAATGGCATTTCTGTGCGCTGCTCTGGTTCTCCAGAAGTGGCTTAGTCATGCTGGCCACATGACCCGGAAGCTGTACGCTGGCTCCCTCGGCCAATAAAGCGAGATGAACGCCGCAACCCCAGAGTCGGTCACGACTGGACCTCATGGTCAGGGGTCCCTTTACCTTTACCTTTATAAAATATTAGTAGAAATGGAGGATAAAGAATGTAAGGCTTGCCCCCCCCACAAGACGACTCCAGCAGTTAATTATTTAAGATTTATTGGTTAAACAAAAGCCCCGGTTGGAGCTCCGCTAATTTCAGTCTTCCTTTTTAGAGAAGGTGCTTTGCCCAAGCTCCCTTCCTGCCTGTTTGGAGCAATCGGGTCACTCAGGGCGAGCAGTCCTCATGGTCCACCATAGCCTGCAGAAGTCCACAACAATACATTTCATTTTTCAATATAATAATTTTTTATTAATTTTTCATTAATAACAATCCAATATAGACCCCATTAATACAACACCAAATCATAACCCAATTTTAAAAGCTAATTGGCAGATTTCAAATTAAACATTTTGGTTGACTTCCCATGTTCTGATTTTAGGAGATTTTTAGGAGATGTTGATTCCTTTTTGCTGCTCCAGTCCAATTTAGCCCAAATAATACAGTTCCTATGTTGATCCTTTTAACAGCCACTGATGTATTCACTTTCATTCGTGTTTAACTGTTCCATATCCTTTAATTTGCAAGAGGAGTTTATATCAGATAACTTTCTGTGTGGAATTTTTTTTTAAAAAAATGTTCAACCTTCCTTTCTTGTTACAATCAATCATTTCCCCCCTGCTCCAAGGACTCAGTTTTACTGCGTAGTGACCTTTCACCATCTTGCTTTTCTCAGAACCGAAAGTGGTCTGGCATCTGGCCATTAATCTGGGCAGACCTTCAGCATTTTCTTTCAATACTTTCCCATCTGATAACAAGCTGATATCTCATCAACACCATAATAAATCAAAGTTATAATCCTCCGTGGGAGGGTATTGCCACAGAACATCCCAATATGTTCCACACAGTTCCATTCTTTTCATTAATCCATAAGCATTATAAAGTTCTTGTTGATTACCTCTTGCAGTCCATTAATAATTGCAATCCATTAGTAACTAATTTTTTGCTTTGGTGAAGAGATGCCACATTATAAAACAGCATGATGGATATATAAAGAGAAAATGAAGGCCTCTCTCCACCACATACCAATCCAATTATGATGAAAATCTTCTCCAGTTCGAGACCTTGGCACTCGATGGCTGATTCATTCAGCAGCAAGTTAACCTGTCCCCTTCTTCCAGAACTTGCCAGTTTCTTAATCCTGAATTCGTATATATCTTAAAAAACAGAAGAATCTCTGTGATGGGTGAACCACATTGGAGAGTTTCCAGTGCACACAGTGCATTCTGTAGCAGCGGGAGGCAGCTGCTGGGTGATCGGCAAGTGAGGGCGTTCCCCCCACAACCTGGGGTGTGTGTGTTTGCAATGATAATTACTCTCAAATTATCCTTAATTGGTCCGCTATGGTGAGAACCATTGTTCACCATGGCGGCAAAAAACGGAAGTCTTCAATCTATTCATAACAATACATTTCAAATAAAATCAAAGGTTACACTACACCTTTATCCTCTGCCAAAATACCACAGAACAATCCCTCCAATTCTCAGTCTCCCATCGCTGCCAATAAATCTCTCCCTCTCTGCTCACTTTCACAATAAGTTTGAGGATTCACTGTCCCAAGGGAGGGAAGTACCGTATTTTTTGCTCTATAGGACACACTTTTCCCCAAAAATGAAGGGGAAATTTGTGTGTGTCCTATGGAGCGAATGCAGGATTTCACTGAAGCCTGGAGAGTGAGAGGGGTCAGTGCGCACCGACCCCTCTCGCTCTCCAGGCTTCAGGCAGCTATCCGCAAGCCTTCGGAGCCTGGCAGGAGTTCCCGCCAGGCTCTGAAGGCTTGTGGATAGCCTGTTCTGGGGGCTGGGGTCAGGGGAAGCCCCCGTCCTCAGCCCTGCAAGCTCCGGAAATGGCGGAGAGGTTGCGCGCAATCTCGCCGCCTCTCCTGGACCTGTTCTGGGGGCTGGGGTCGGGGGAAGCTCGGGCTTCCCCCGCCCCAGCCCCGTGGCTAAAAACGAAGCCGCTCGCAACCTCTCCCTGGAGAGATTGCGCATGGCTAAAGAGGAAGCCAAGACAGCCAGCGGGAATTCCCCCCCTTTATTTCTGCCCCTAAAAACTAGGTGCGCCCTATAGAGCGAAAAATATGGTAACTCATGGCTCTTGATCATAAAACCTATAGGTCCTGGGGCAGCTCAGGAATCATGGCTTCTGTGGCAACCATGAGACTGTCTCAGTAAATATGGCATACCCTGGTTCAGGTTTCTGCAAGGGAGTGGGAAGGCAGAAATCCATCGATAATGGGGTTTGTGCTGAGCCCATTGTCTGAGATAGATCATTCCCTGGTGATATTTGGAGTGATGATGCAGCGCCCCTTTATAAATCCTCATAAAACTTGAGAAGTTCAGATCAGAAGAATCTTTATTTGCCTCAGCCACTAGCCATTGGAATACAATAAAATAAAATGTACTGAAGATAGAGGTAAAAACTTAACTATACAAAATACATTTTGGAGGTTCACATCAGTAATCAAATAATAGATCTTATTCTAATTGCCCCCACTAAAAACATGGCAGATTTTGCTGCCACCTGGTCATCTTGATCCGCTGGAAGAAAGGACACAGTAGCAATGGTTGAGCAACCCAGCATGGACAATAGTAGAGGGGTAATACCCTCACTCCTCAAATCTTTATAAAGAGTGCAACCAGAAGCTCATGAGCCACTGACTCAATAGTGCCATCTCCACATGGACATCACTGTTTTTCCAGTGGAATTTTCTGAAATTGACCCTCAAGTACAGCTGAAGGCAGTTTTATCAAGCTTGCGAAAGTGAAAGCACGTCTGTATTTTGGAATTGTTAAATTGTTAAATTTTGCAAATAGGGTGCCCAAGTGTCAAAATGACTAGGTAGAAAATAATCATACCATGGACAATCTTGCAATACTAAGGGTAGTAGACCAGTGGGGTTTAAATTTAGGCAAAGCCAATAATTAAATGTCCTACACCAAATCTGTAATTCAGCTGAGGGGAGACTAGCGCAATGAAGTGTTTGGAACACAGGATGGAACAGAAAAAAAATGCCTTAAGGAACTTAGGTTGAACAGCTTCTGTAGATCCAAGGTGAGGGTCTGTCCAAATCTGAGCCCATACAATAACTGTGCTAGGGGATTAGCTTTAAACAGTGCTGATGGTATGTGATTGCCACCTTTTGTATGTAAAAAGCCTGTCAGAATTTTGGCGCTTTGAGTTTTGGGGGTAGAATTGTTAAATACTGGGCTTACGTGTACCGTTGTTAGAGGTAAATGACCGCTTTCCATATTATGGCCCAACTCAAACTCCATGACAAGCTTATATGCAAAATATGCAAAACACTGCCTCCATATATGTAAAGTGGGTATATTCCCTGGGCCAATCTCCCTCTATCATTTCATTTAATATTAGCAAGTCCCTCCGCTTTACAAATTGAACTAAACAAAGCCCTGAATTATTAAATCTATGATCTTTAGACAGATGGGAGGTACCTCCGGCTAAGTACTGTATATATCTGGTTTGAGAGTCTGATTGTAATGGGTGTACAAATTTACATCATTGACTTCTGTAGGTGCGCTAAAGTCCCCTTGCAGTAGGAAAGAATGGGGTGTTCTTTCAACATAGTCTCTTTGGCAACAGCAATTTCCCCTCTCTTTCAGTTTGTTTAAAATATGGGGGTCAAAGGAATTTTAAAGGATTTTAGGAGATTAAAAGGTTTTGAAGTTAAATAAGCTTTAAAAATGTGAAGATATAGCCGACAGGAAAAAAGGAGTTGAAACTAATTTACAATGCTAACTTCTATAGTGCAAATTCCTGGGGTTGCCGGAACATGTAAATAAAACAACCTTCCCTTCGATAAGAGGAATTTTAAGAAGAGCAAAAGGGGGTGGGGGGAGAGAAGCCAGCAAAGCAAACCTCCGTCATGTAATTGAAAGGGAATATGCGGAGCTCTGATAAACACGTCTTGCCAATATATTGTTGTGTAGTCTAAACTACTGAACCTCTTGGGCTTGCTGATCTGAAGGTCAGTGGTTCGAATCCACACAACGGGGTGAGCTGCCATTGCTCTGTCCCAGCTTCTACCAACATAGCAGTTCGAAAACACACCAGTGCAAGTAGATAAATAGTACCACTGTGGCAGGAAGGTAAGCAGCACTTCCATGCACTCTGGCACTCATCACGGTGTCCCGTTGCACCAGATGCGGTTGTAGCGTTCCCAAAGCAAAGGAAAGATTGGACTCTGATTAATAGAATACACATAAGACTTGACCAGCAAGACTCTGGGAGGGGTGTGTATAATAATTCCTGTCCACTCCTCGGCCCAGGTCGTCTTATTCACAAAAGAACTTTTTACACAGTGTTCAAAAGAACCAATCAGATTTCCTCTGAGCCTTTCAAAAAACCCCACATGGGACAAAGTCAGATCAGAAGAAATCCTGTTAACTACAAAGACTACTCTGAGAGTGTTATAAAACAGGACTACTATTTCTGAGAGTAAATAAAACAGGACTAGAGGAATGCTTTTAGGAAACTCCGGAGGTCATGAACAGCAATAAACAGGAGAGGAAGGATGTGCAGTATTTACCATCTCCTGGAAGGATGGCAATATTTGCCATCTTGTGAACCCTCTTCCTGGCCCTTAAGATCTAAAGATTAAACTACAAAAAGTAACCTCTTCTTTATGTACTGAGGATGCCTGGTGCAGCAACTGGCCTGTGTTTTAGAATGCTTATACGTGCCTGTCAGGTGTAGAGAAAGCAGAGATGCAGAGGCTTGTGGGATTCGATCAGAAATTATTGTCAATGAATTAAACCGAGTCAATGCAATGCTTTCATCACGGACCACAATGGCTTGCTCCATATTTCATAATTCCTCATAGCAATCCCACCTGACCCCCACACTCTGGATATTTGCACCCCTACAGCGGTTTAGTCATGCTGGCCACATGACCGGGAAAGCTGTTTGTGGACAAACGCCAGCTCCCTTGGCCTGAAAAGTGAGATGAGCGCTGCAACCCCAGCCTTTGACTGGACTTAACCATCCAGAGGTCCTTTACCTTTTGTGCAATATGAATGCTTTTGTAGGTCTGTGTCCATACTTTCTGCTAGATTACTGATGGCCACAACTTCGAGCAGCGGGCTCTCTAGGCCTTCTCTCTTTTTCACATTGCTTGGTTTCTTCATACAGATGGTACACCTGTCAGAGTCTCTTTCAACCACAGAAGAAAGGGACGTGTCTCCATAGAGGTGGAAAGTCTCTCAAATGCTGGGAAACTGGATTCCTTTTCCTTATTTGGAATTATTATTTATTTATTTAATTTCTATACCTCTTTATATTTTAAGAAAAATCTCAAAGTGGTTTAAAGCACATTAAAACATCAATAAAACAATCTGAAGAAAGTCAAATGTAGAGTATACAGTCAAAGCAACATAATTAACTAAGATAATAAAAAACCTAAATTATCCCAAAGATTTCAAAAGAAAAAATTACAAAGGAGGTCAATTACAGAATACACACTCCACAAACAAAGGTAACAAAAAAACCCCACCACTTAAACATTTTTTTTTAAACCACTGCTAAGTGAAGTCAAATATAAAATGCACATTTAAAACAGCATAACTAACAAGAGAATAAAACATTATCATAAACATGACACAGCTGCTTGGCAGGCACAAAAAGATGGGGCAAAATAATCCAATGGTTAGGGTTTGATGTCAGGCAATATCCCTCTGGTGTCACCAGGCACCTGGTGAAACCATACTGGACCCTGCATTCGCTCCATAGGATGCACACAAATTTCCCCTTCATTTCTGGAGGGGGAAAAGTGCGTCCTATAGAGCGAAAAATACGGTAGTTTCATGGATTGTGGCAAGAGAATGGGGTTGGGTTTAAACGTGTAGTGAGTACGCAGCCAATGTAATGAGTATATCATCGTGCTGTGAGACTTTGATGGTGCCATTTTCCAGAGCATGGTAAACCACCAGGTAACTCTGAAACATAAACTGTGGACACAAACCATGGAATCTGCCAGCGCAGGATGTGGTGATGGCTGCTAATTTGGATGGACACCGCGAGAAACCGGATGATGGAATACAGAGAGCTTTGGCTTGATCAACAGGATCCATCTTATGTTCTCATTGCTTCCCAGAGTGTGATGTTGCTTTAGATGTTGAAGCATAAATCAGAAATACATTACTAAAACCAAGTTTGAGTCATAAGGATGAAACCCTGTGGCTATTTAGGACATGGTCAAGGGTGCATCTGTCTGGGAAACTCATTTCTCACTTTGTATAAAGTGATTCAGAGAATGGCCTGAAGATATGAGAATTATAACTCATATAAATGCTTAAAGGAGATTGAAAGAGTGTCACAGTTTTAGCTTACTCAAAGACTAGGCAAAAATGTTTTCACCTGCACCCAAAAGTAAGCAAGGAAAGAATATTCCAGCAGAGGAGAAATACCATTTGTTCTGGAATCACAACAGAGAAAGTCTTGATCTGTGTGGATGACAACCTAGCATCCAGAACGCTGCAACATATAGCACCCATTAGCAGGCTTTCTCCCAATAGGATGTCTGTGGAGGAAGGCATGAGGCGCATCTGCTCTCAAAAAGGAGTGATTCGGCTTCAAGCGGGTTGGCATAGATGACCCTTGTGGTTCACTCCAACTCTATTATTCTATGATTCCTATGAGGCACCCCAAAACAAATCTATATGAATGTTTACTACATTGGGAACAATTCCACATTTAAAAATGTGATTATATACACACACACACCCACCCTCAGATGAACAGCAACACATGACACATTACACCGTGCCATTTACTAACAGAAATAAAGACAATATGGAAAAGCCATGTGTGAAAAACTAAGTACATCTTATTATTAAATAGCTTTTAATAATAAGAACCACATTTAGCAACAATAAGAAGCTATCATTTTCTGTAGGACTTTATCAGTCTCACATCACTTCAGTTCACTGAAGTTTGCTGGTGTTGTGTACAGTGGTGCCCCTCAAGACGAATGCCTCGCAAGATGAAAAACTTGCTAGATGAAAGGGTTTTGCGGTTTTTGAGCTGCTTCGCAAGACGAATTTCCCTATGGGCTTGCTTCGCAAGACGAAAACGTCTTGCAAGGTTGTTTCCTTTTTCTTAACACCGTTAATACAGTTGTGACTTGACTTTGAGGAGCAACTCATAGAACATGGTGTGGTAGCCTTTTTTGAGGTTTTTGGTGATTTTTGAAGCTTTTCCAAAACTTTTCCGACACCGTGCTTCGCAAGACGAAAAATTCGCTAGACGAAAAAACTCACGGAACGAATTAATTTCGTCTTGTGAGGCACCACTGTACTGAAGTTCTCACCCTGGGCCAGCAGGGAGATACTGTAGATAGTTATGCAAATGAAGGATCGAAAGTGACGTTCAGTGATTGGATAGTTTGTATGCAAATGAAGGATTGAAAGTGACGTTCAGTGATTGGATAGTTTTAGAAAGTTGCAACAGTTACGTTGTTCTGGAGCTCTATATAAGCAGGCTGACTGAGCTCCTCAGTTCAGTTCTGTTCCAGCTTACAAATAAAGAGCTGCTTTGGAAGAATCGCCGTGTTGTCTGATATGTCCCACAAAGGTGGGATCAATGGACATCAGAGCACAGCCAGATGCGGCCATCCTCTGAATTGAGCTGAATCACTGAGCTGAATCACTGAGCGAAATCCCTGAGCGAAATCACTGAACAGAACCAATTCAGAGCTGACTGTTCTGGCTAGAGCACTGTGTTCCATCCATCGCCCTTCACGCTGGCATCTGAATCATGGCTTCACTTGTGCCTCTACCGCCGTTTGCGCCAGCCTCTGAATCAAGGGACTCCTACTTCGCTCGATTCGACTGCTACCTCCAAGCCAACGAGCTGACAGCAGTATCAAAGGAACGGAAGCGGGGACTATTCCTCAGCCTCTGTGGGCCTGAGGTGTTTGAGCTGGCCTGAGCTTTGGTTGTGCCTGAAGGAGTCCAGGCAACACCATGGGACACGATCCAAGAGAAGCTCATCAACCACTACGCGCCAAAGCCATCCAAGATTGCTGCCCGCCATGCGTTCTACCACCGGAACCAGGCAGAGAGGGAATCAATCAACAACTACACCACCGCCCTCCAACAGGCTGCAATGCACTGCGAGTTCCAAGACTTAGACGATGCCCTGATGGATCGAATCGTCTGCGAGGTCCAGGACATCCATCTGCAACGGCGTCTCCTCACCAAGCCAGACCTCACGCTGCAGAAAGCCATTGAGGAGGCTGTGGCCTCGGAAGCTGCTGAACCGCAGCCCGTGTCTTGCTAGGAAGCCATTTCCAGTGCATCACGAAGAGGCCAGCAGTGATGAGGCATCCTCCAGTGAAGACGATGACGTGCACCAGACAAAGCAGGAGTGCAGGAAGTTCCAACAGAAGTCCAAAGGCCAACCAGAATGTGCTGGCTGCGGAGGCAACCATTCCCGTGCCAAGTGTCGATTCAGAGACGCCATCTGTCGGACGTGTTCCAGAAGGGGCCACATCGCTAAGGTCTGCTGATCAGCTCCGTCTGACACCCCCCTTCACCGACTCGCAAGTCCAAGCCTTCACTCCAGTCTGCCAAGGAAAGCTGTTTCGCTCTCACCAACTGCTGCTGCCCATCTGGAATCACGATTGGCCAAACCGACTCGCCTATGCGACACAAGCTGAACGTCACGGTGCTCATTGACGGAGCTCCATGTGACATGGAGATCAACACCGGGTCTGCCCTGTCCATCGTGTCTTGGAGCACCATCAAAAGACTGGTAACCAGAGTGTCCAAAAGGCAACTTGACTCTCACTGCGTACACCTGAGAGACTACCAGGGAAACGACATTCCCGTGTTGGCCGGTTCCGGATCGCCTCCAAGGATTTTTCGGGCCTGGTCAAAGACTTTGCTGAGGTTTTTGACGGCACTTTGGGGCAATATACAGGTACGCCCATCTCCTTTAGCCTTGATCCACAAGTCGCCCCCATCAAGCTAAAGCCACGCTGGGTTCCCTTTGCTCTCAAGGCTAAGGTGGACGAACAACTGGACAAGGTGATCGCCCAAGGAGTTTTGGAGCCAGTTGACCGTGTCAAGTGGGAAACCTCCATCGTTACACCTGTCAAGCCAGATGGGTCGGTGAGAATCTGCGCTGACTACAAGTGCACGATCAACAAGGCACTTCAGCAGCACGCTTACCCGGTTCCTGTTGTTCAACACCTGCTGCATTCCTTGGGTGAGGGTAAGGTCTTTGCTAAGCTGGACCTTGCCCAAGCCTATCAACAACTGTCACAGTTGCCACAGACAATTGTCACCCACCGAGGGGCATTCCGTTGCTGCCGTTTGCAGTTCGGGGTGAGTGTGGCTCCTGGCATCTTCCAAAGTCAGCAGGGGGATACTGTAGATAGTTATGCAAATGAAGGATTGAAAGTGACGTTCAGTGATTGGATAGTTTTAGAAAGTTGCAACAGTTACGTTGTTCTGGAGCTCTATATAAGCAGACTGACTGAGCTCCTCAATTCAGTTCTGTTCCAGCTTACAAATAAAGAGCTGCTTTGGAAGAATCGCTGTGTCGTCTGATATGTTCGCCACCAACTTAACAGCTGGCATCTGTTTATGCACATCTGTCTCAAGGTCTTGTGCAGCATTTCAATTGGGCTGAGGTCTGGACTTTGATTAGGTCATTGATTCTGTACTTTTCCAGCCATTCTGTGATAGATTTCCTGGTATGCTTGGGATCCTTGTCCTGTTAACAGCATGACCCAATTTTGGCCAAGCTATAGCTGTCAGCAAATTGCCTCACATTTGACTCTAGAATACTTTGGTATACAGTATATAAAAGGGATTGAAGCAATATATTCAAAACAAAAAGCTAAAATTATAATAAATGGCAATTTATCACAGGAGTGTGAAATCAGTAAAGGGGTCAGACAAGGTTGCCCACTATCCCCCTTTATTTTCATACTAACATTGGAAGTTTTATGTAAACGAATTAGGGAGGAAAAAGAAATAAAAGGGATTATGCTGGGAAGTAGAAGTTACAAAATGAGGGCATTTGCTGACGATCTAATTATAACTACGGAGCAACCAAAACAGAGTTTAACAAAGGCATTGGAAATAATATATGCCTACAGTAAAGTTGCGGGGTTTAAACTGAATTTAAACAAGACAAAACTATTAGTTAAAAATTTGTCGCCGGATGAAAAAGCAGAATTAGAAAAAATAATACATATTAAAATCTACCCCAAAATCAAGTATTTAGGATTATGGATAACACCAAAGAATATTAACTTGTATGAAGATAATTATATTAATTGTTGGAAAGATATCAAAAGACAGTTGGAGACATGGACAAGCCTAAACTTATCATTCCTGGGGCGTATTTCGGTAATTAAAATGATAGTCTTACCGAAGCTACTCTTTTTATTCCAAACGATTCCAATTATAGGAAAGACCAGCAGTATTGACAAGTGGCAAAAAGAAATCTCTAAACTTTTGTGGAAGGGTAAAAGACCAAGAATAAAGCATAAGATATTAATAGATACTGTAGAAAGAGGTGGCTTCGGGTTACCACATTTGAAGCTATATTACGTAGCCTCATGTCTTCTCTGGTTGAAAGATTGGTGTTTATTTAAAAATTGGGATACTTTAGATCTAGAAGGTCATGACACACGTTTTGGATGGCATGGCTATCTTAATTATGGGGAAATAAAGGCGCATCGGAGTTTTTCAAATCATATAATAAGAAATGCTATATATAAGGTGTGGGAAAAATACAAAAGATATTTGGAACTGAAAACCCCAAGATAGAACTCTCCATTAGAAGCAATCACTGTAAAAAAACCCCCAACAACATCAAAGAGAACTGGATAACGTATAACACAATATTAAGGGAGGCTGAGGGTCAACTAATATTGATAAGTTATGAGAAAATATAAGATCACTTTTCTAGTTGGCTATATTACTTCAAGGTGAATGAAATGTTCAGACAGGATAAGCAGATAGGTTTTGAAAAGGAGCCTTCAAGATTTGAAAGAGAATTTTTGAATAGTAAAACTAAAATAATTGCAAAAATGTATAGACTTCTTTTAGACTATGAAGCAATGGATGAGGAGGTTAAGGCTTCAATGAAAAAGTGGGCCCAAGATGTGGGCCGTCCAATTATGCTAAAAGATTAGGAAAACTTATGGAAGGTAAATTTGAAATTTACAGCCAGCTATTATATAAGAGAGAATATGATGAAAATGGCTCATAGGTGGTACCTCACTCCTTCCAGATTATCAAGAATGTATAATAATTTGGCGAATGCTTGTTGGAGATGTGGAGGAAATAACGGTGACATGATCCACATGTGGTGGACGTGCGGAAAGATTAAGATTTTTTTGGGGGAAAATATATGATGAATTAAAAAAGATGATGGGGATAACTTTTACCCAAAAACCGGAGGCATTTCTATTAAGTATTTTAGATAAAGTGATCCCAAAAAATCTAAGAGAAGTATTTTTGTAAGCAACCGCAGCGGCTCGTATACTTGTAGCCAAGGGATGGAAAGATTACGAGGCTCCAAAAATAACAGATTGGCAAATCAAATTACAGGAATTGGTGGTGACGGCTCAACTGACTAGTAAACTCAGAGGAAACTCAAAGCAAAAATTAGCAAAAAAAAAAAATGGGATGTTTATAAAAAATATGTTCAAAAATACAATAATAGTATTGACTCCATGCTAGCATTCGAGTGATAAAGGAAATAAAAGGAAGTGGACTACAATTAAGGATTTATTATGTTTTCAGAATGTATTGGAAAAATTATATAGAAAGGTTTGTTGTTTTGTGTACATTCAAATGTAAGATAAAACATATGCAAAGGGACTTGACAGGAAGTCAAAGTTGAAGAAAAGATTTTGGAAGATAAAAAGGGAAAAAATATTTACTTTCATTATTATCATTTTCTGTGTGGGTGTGGGTGTCTGCACATATGTGTTGTTGTTGTATGCAATGTTTGGGAGGAAATAAGATGGTAAATAACAAATAACAAACTAAATATCAATGTATGTAATTTTTATTTCTTAATTATATTTTGTGGTAGTATGGCTGTATTGTTTTTTGAAACATAAAATCATTCAATAAAAATTATTTTAAAAAAAGAAAAAGAAAAAAATGATTAAATGATTTTTTTAAAAAAGAGTACTTTGGAAGCAATCCCACTTAATGGGATCTTGAAGGGCTTCAGTGTTTATTTTGTGCCTTGGTTTCCTTCCTGGAAGCCTGCGTTGAGGTATAATTTTGATAGCCATTGCGGACCGTATTAATCAGTGATCTGTCCAGCAGTCGTCGGCACTCCTCATAGCTCTGGTAAGGAGTACATCATGGCAGTCTTCAGCTTGGACAATTGCATTGTCTAAGAGGTGCCAGTGGTTCGACTGAGGGTGCCTTCATGATTTAATTTACAGTCGTATCTTAGAAGTTGAATGGAATCTGTTCTGGATGTCCGTTCAACTTCCCAAAATGTTTGAAAACCAAATTGTGGCTTCTGATTGGCTGCAAGAAGCTAGTGCTGCCAATCAGAAGCCATGGAAGCCCCGTCAAACGTTTGGGTTCCAAAAGAACGTTCACAAACCTTAACAATCACTTTCGGGTTTGCGTCATTGTTGGAGCCAAAATGTCCGTGTTCCAGGGCATTCGGAATCCAAGGTACGACTGTGTATATATATATATGTATATATATATATATTTGTCGAAAGTGTGTGTTGGTAATAACAAGGTTGTGCACTACACATATGGTCAAAAGATAGATACTGTTCTGGTTGCTGTTGCCAATTCCTTCTTTCCCAATAGTCCCAGGCCACAGATCGAAATCTTGCCCAAGTCTTGCATTAAAATCATCCAGGAGGATAATATTATCCTCCTTAAAGGGTAAAGAGGACCCCTGACCATTAGGACCAGTCGTGACCGACTCTGGGGTTGCAGCGCTCATCTTGCTTTATTGGCCGAGGGAGCCGGCGTACAACTTCCGGGTCATGTGGCCAGCATGACTAAGCCGCTTCTGGCGAACCATCGCAGCGCACGGAAAGGCCGTTTACCTTCCCGCCGAAAGTGATACTTGCACTTTGATGTGCTTTCGAACTGCTAGGTTGGCACAAGAAGAGAACAAGCAACGGGAGCTCACCCCGTCGCAGGGATTCGAACCGCCGACCTTCTGATCAGCAAGTCCTAGGCTCTGTGGTTTAACCCACAGCACCACCCACGTCCCATTATCCTCCTTAGGTGTCTCTGATAGGATGATATCCAGCAGATAGTAAAATTTATCTTTAATGTCTTCATCAACATCCCGTGTTGGCGCATAAGCACTTAGAATAGTAGCCTGTTGGTTTTTGGTGAGTTTTATTCAAAGAGTTGAAAGTCGTTCATTAATGCCGGTAGGGACTTTTGACAAGAGCTTCACAAGATCGTTTTTGATAGCAAAGCCTACTCCATGTATTCCATGTTCTTGTTCAGCAAGTGAGTGTTTTAGTATCGTCATTATGCTGTCCAAGTCCTGAGACTCAATGAGCATACACAAGAGCTTCTGCAGAAAGATTTGTGTTGTGATTCGAGGACCCGATCCCCGCTTAGGTAATGAAGACACGTGGACACAGTATATTAGGTTAAGAAAAGGCCACAACTTTATTGATTACAGCATGTCAGAAGGTATTGGCTTAGGCATTGGACCACAGCAAATTTGACTCCACCCACTCGGAGAGGGGTGAGTCTGATGAGGGGTTAACCACCAGTAGGGGGAGCCTGTTGATGCAAATACAACTATAAGCTCTCCCCTGATGTCACCGAGGGTCATGCCATGGTCCCCCGCCACACAGGGCATCGGACAGGATCCACAACCGCCGGATTCCTTTAACGGAATACTCATAAGCGAAGGGGTAGGCAATGGCCACAGCTTGCCCTTCCATACACCAACAACACATTCCAATGCCTAACTGCCACCCGGGCCCAAGAGGCTCGCCGGATTGGTGAGGAGGCTGGGAGAACAGTGCTGTCGGCAGTGCTGGAGTGACTCGCAGCCACCTGAGATCTCACTCTAACTAAAGCAAAACAACAGCCAGGAACCCTCCAGATGCCCCACAAAAATTACTAAGGCGAAATAAGAGTACAAATGCAGGTAAAATCACTGGACCCCTTCCTCCAAACCTCACAACTCCAGAATAGGAACAGGAGCTTCCGACTTTGTAACTCTTCCACGTGCTTGGCTGAAACAAGATCATGATGAGCAGGAACACTTGACTCATGGAAAATCTGAAGCTCAATGGTGGGGAGAGCTGGCGCGGCCGCATTTGAGCGGCTAAACCATGCCCCTGCGGTGGCCCCTGACTGGGTGCCCAACTGGGAAGCGTGGCGCACCAGCGATGATGAGAGTACAGGGGGCAGAATGCCCCCTGCGTGACACGGGAATCGTCTCCCGCTTGGAATCCCTCCCTTCTGGAAGGAGGAGAGGCTTTACAGGGCTCAGATCTTGGAACAGCCTTTTATAAACATAAAAGAAGTGTCACTGTTTTGATACAGAAGATTTGTAGACATTACTCTTTCAGATATAGCATTATTTCGAGGTTCAATTAAACACTCACCTTCCCATTACACTCTTTGATTCTGGTGCTACCAGTGTAAGACTCCAAAAGGGGGATTCTGGGAGTTTTGCAGGATAGGACAAGAAGGCACTTAGGCCCTTCAGCATGTACACCAAGGGCTGAGCTAATGAGCTAATGACACTTCACAATAATTAATATACAATCCAGCACAATTCTGTGTATCTTAGCTTTAATTACATAATAATTAAAGTTTTCTATTACAGATGCATGATCATAAACATTACAACTGCTTTATATGGACTAGTCAGCTTTGTAATGCTTATCAAATCGTTCTGAAAGAGCTCTTAATATATTTCCTGGCCTTTTTTGGTGTTTATCCCGAAGATTTTCAATTGCAGTCTTTGTCTGTTGAAAGAAAAACAAAGGAATATTGTATTATATCAATATATTGCAAAATGGATATTCACAGTTATTCATATCTGTGAGGAAATGCTAAAGGGATGAGAACCATTAGAATAAAGAATCCCATTTTCCCCCAGTTACAGGTTTTTTTTTTTTTACCAAGAGCACTGTATGAGAATGGCAGAGATACAACCACACATAAGTGCCTTGGGCTGCTTGGTACGAATTAGTTTTCCTGCATGGTTGTTCCCTCCAGCTATGTGAGGAAAACGGCAGAAATGCTACTGAGTTATATTTCACTATGCTCAGTGCTATTTTTCCCGAAAAAGAGGTGCCTGAACTCACTATGAACACGTCCCTCGTTCTCTTAGAATGGCAATGGCTGACAGGGCTAGTGAGAAAAAACAGTCACCTCCTGGTTCCTTGCCTGAAAACAGCACAGCAAGGCACGGGTGAAAATAGTAGAGTAGAATGGAGTCAAATTCACGTGCAGAGTTGCAATAAATCAAACAAACATCAGAAGTTCTTCAGTGATAGTTTTATTGAGGATTAGGAGAGTACAGTGCTTACTGGGTCCCCCACTGGGGAGGGGGCTTGGACGAACCCTCTGGGGCAGATTCTGGGGCATATGGTGGGCAGAAGAAGTCCTATTGCATGAGCAGTTTTTTGTGCAGCACTACATAAAATGCATAGGTTTTTCATGGTCTCAACAAGTTCCGGAGAGGGAAAGCTGACTGGTGAACATAATGCACAAAAGTCAATATAATGAACCTGATCTCTGGTCGTTTAGAATGAGCAAGTCAGTAGGCAGAAAACATTTTATAGAACTGAAAAAGAGAAACCAATGGGGGGGGGAATCCTGCTTTTTTACTTCCAGGTGTAGAGTTAACTTACTTTTTCAGCCAGCTCTGCAGCTGTTATATTTGGATCATATGGGATGGGTTCTCCAATATATGTCCTCAGTTTCACTGGAAATCCTCCATATACGGGAAGGTAGAAAAGTCGTGTTTTCTCATATAACCATCTTGTCAGCCCTATGTATGAAAGGGAAAAGAGTCTGTAAGAAAGCGGTCCCATATCAAATTTGAAATTAGTTGGCATTCTGAGTTTTTAGCAATTCCAGTCAATCCATCCCAGAGAGGAAGAGTTAAATAGTATGAGTCCTTTGGAAAAGAAAAAGCAGCGTATTCTGCCAGCTCTTCTCTGCTCTTTAAAAATCAAGGTCATAAGTTGTAAAATAGACTGCAGAATATGGTTTTTCCCCTGCTCAGTTCCCCTCCATGGTTGGGGTTCCTACCACTTTTATAGATTGTAGCTATCTTTTAAATCTAAGAAAAAACTAATCAAGGACATGTTCACTCAGTCCTGAGACAGGCAGCAAAACTTTTGCAGATCAGTGTACATTGAATAAACTCTACTAGAAAGTAGTAAAAAGATATTCTGTTTCTAAAAAATGTATATTATTATAAAATGCTTATTGCCTGAAAGCAGATTTCTTGATCAACCAAAGTACTCACTTGACTTTCCAATGTTCCTGTATGCTTCACAAATGTTTTGTGTAAATATAGGGATGATGGGCTAAAAGAATAAAATCAAAAATCAAAATCAAAAGGTAGCTGAGAACTGGAGAATTACTTCATCCCACCCGCTCCACCTTTATTTTGGTTAAGGACTAGGAATAATGCTCCGCATCTGGTATTGCAATGACAAGCCTGATGTAATTGACTTCAAATTGCACATGCTGTCCCCCAGATTTTCAAGAATTGAAGAGGAAAAAAGCTATTTTTCTTTTTAAATGTAATTGATTTTAATAGCTTTAAAACAAACAAACAAAAAAAGCAGTGGTGGGAAAAACAGATATCATTTGACCCCCCAAACAGGGGATTTGCCATCCTCAACTACTTAGGATGCTCGATCAAGGATATCAACACATTACGTCTTATCTAGGATAATCGTGAAGGCAATGCAAATTGCACAAAGATCACTCACCACTTTTGCCTCCAAAGCTATCCGAGCGAAACCTGTGCGGTTACCCCACATTATGTTGTAGTCAGTACTGAAGTTTCCTTCTCTACCTCCGCCAGGGGAAATGCCCAGTGAATGGCCTTTCTTCAAAATTTCCACAGATTCAGCTTTATTGAAATCTTTCAACCCGGCCGCATCTAAAGCCGTCTTCCACCCTGACAAAATAAGACCCAAATAGAAGAAGAGTGTGGATACAATACAAGTGTCATTGTTCCAAAGATATCGCACTACTATGGATCACAAGCATAGCTCTCTGCCAATCCATTTCAATTAGGATTTCATGGAGGGGGACTTTCTGCTAATTCCTCTTTTGCTCAGATGTTCTAACAGTAGGCTTTTTTTGGAAAGCACATTGAGTGGGGTTGAGTGCTGAGGTGGCCACCTTTTTGGAAATGGGTTCCTCAAGTCAAGTTTGTAGTACATTCAAGTTTGCATTATGATAAAAATACAGTCCATAGTGCTTGCTGCACCACCCAAAACTTCAATCCCTTTAGGCTGCAGAACTTTTGGATATAGTATATACACACACAGAGATACACACA